>NC_092803.1:11900183-12211132 GCF_040954645.1 Diabrotica undecimpunctata | reverse complement strand
AGGAGATTAATTCCGGTGTCTAGACAAAACGCCAGTAGCAAAAAAATATTACGAATTGAGGTATTACTTTCTTCAATTTCACAATTGTATTTCTAGCGACTCAAATATTCATTTAAAGATTTAAAGGCATTATGTTTTGTTGTATAACTAAAAAATGTTGCTAATTATGTTTTGCTAGTTTGTCTAAGGCATTACATTTAGCTCAATGAATATACGATAAGTTTCAGACCAAGTTCGGCTTTATTTATAAACATAATATATCTCCTTAAGGAAATATCTCAATTAGTTAAGTTTGTCCGACCATTCGATGACGTTTTTGTAAAATGATTTATTTGTGGCCTCACACTATGTCTTAGTTTCCCCTCCGCTGTCACACAACTTTATTTACAATGTCTTACGGTCGTAGTATCCACAGAAGTATTTTCTGTATCTGTATGTAATTCGGCCGCCGCTCGTGAGGTTCTTCGCCTCCATCCTCGACCTCGTGGTTACTTGTATATGCTCGTACGCGTACCACACTTCACGTGAAGTTCACCGGTGGTTCTATAGTCCCCGAAGACCTACCAACAATTCAGAATACTTTAACATAATATGAGTATTCTAATTGCGGTGTACGCCCTGGATTTCACAGAAATGCCGGCCCTTACCGTTTCGACGTGTGGTCGAGCACACACCTCACAAGGTGTATGTCTTATAAAGACGTTGATTATTTCCGTTGAGAAGGTTTCTAACGATGAGGAGCGACTTCAGCTCGGCCACCGAGTGAGGAGCAATTCTAAGTCCACCTGGGACTTTTATTCACTCCTAACCGTCGGTGGTCCAGTGGAACACTGTGCTAGTTCTGCACGATCTGAAATAGGTATAAGGCACACTGTTTTTCCTATTATAAAGATCGATGCCTACTCAGACAGGGAATGTTCACTACGAGTTCATAGTTTCTTTCGTGAGGTGACAAGTTTCAGAAGAAGAATATTCGGAATCATTTGTATATGTACTAGAGTCAACATACCGCCTCTTACAATATTTTTCTAATGGAGCAGAGTCTAAAGATACCACTTTCAAGTCTTCGTTTTGTACAGTATTTTTTTCAATCAGAAAGGAATGCTGGCTCTTCCAACATTGGCCAGTCAATCGCCATTTAAGTTTCCTTAGTGTAATTTCTATTTTTTCGTTATCACATAATATCCAGTTATATTTGTATTAATATAATACGATTTTGTGTATATTTATGGCTAAATTTTGCCAAACTGAATACTCAACATCAGTTCTGTATTACTGGAGTTAGCATATCGCCTCGTAATTTTTTTTTAAGATACCACGCTTCCAACCATCGCTTTGTACAGTATTTTTTCCCATTAGGACGAAATGCTCTTCCTGCTGTTTATATTTTTATGAGCATGATTTGAGATAAGCAGTAAGGTAAAAATCGCATAATGCAAATTCACTCGTGATATATTGCAACAGGAATTATCTTATAATTCTCATAATACAGCATCTGAGATCTGGCCCAACCTTCGAATATATCAGTCAGCCTTTATTTATTACGTCCACTTCTGTACATAGGCCTTCTTAAAACCTCTCCATTCTTCACGATTTTGTGCTTTTTGTTGCTAATTTTTGGTGATACGCCTGATGTCGTCAGCCCAACGTGAAGGTGATCTTCCTCTACTACGTTTGTCTGCTGTTGGCCTACATACTAACACTTAAAGGGCCCAACAAACAATAGTTTTTTGGTTTTAGAGTGGATCTTAGAGTTAGACTTTAGAGTTTTAGAGAATTTTTATGGATAAAATAATAAATGGAGAATGGATAAAAAAATAAAGACTCGCCATGGGAACTTTTGTAGCATAGGCACTGGAAGCTTCACTTTGCTCAAATTCACCATAATTGAAATAAAAATGGTTGGAGTTAGTTTCTATTTTCACTTTCTCAGTTCACTTTCTGCACTAAATGGGCATATCATAAAAAAATTTGGAACTGACGAGTAGTGGTTGGAGCTGGTAGTACAATAGATGGACTACTAAGCTTTTTATTCTTTAAAAACTGTCCTTGAATGCAATTTATTGTATGAGCAGTTTATTTTCCAAAGCGAGCTTAGAATTGCCTTCCATATTTGCAGTTTCAGACATAATTGTTTTCTTTAGGCGAAGGTTTCTTTGAATGCAGTGTGGGTTAAGAGACATCCCAATGGTTTGGTTTTATCCGAATAATCTATGAGTATGTAAATATCTAAGTATAAAGACTAAAAGGCAGCTGTCTTACTTGTACAAACGTACTAGAAATTGTTTCCATTGGCAACTTTTCCAGCATTTTGGAGTCTATCGGAAGTGAGATCTAGATTTTTTAAAGCTACTGTAGGCTTAATATAGATGCCTTTTAAAATAGTGTTATCAGTAGAACCATATAGGAATTTTTGTAATTTGTGACATTTTTATTACTATTTTTAAACGCTCTGAAGGTTTAGGACGTTAACAATGTTATTTAACAAAAGGAGCAATCTACTCAAACATGTCTATAATCAATAAACTTACTTTATTATGTTCTTTAGAAACAAGCATTTAAAGTCTTGAATTAAAAAAAAATATATTTTTTATAATAAATCCAGTCAATATTTAACAGACACTCTACCTGTCCATACCGTCCAATGCAATCTCACTACTCTTTTTACCTTCATATCAATGAATTATACTTTTAATAAAATTGAAAAAGTGTAGATATTACTTCATTGTGCTATGTGGATATTAAAATCGATTCGTCAGAGACACATGATGATTTTGCCCACACGAAATTGCATACTGGAATGGTAAATATAATACGGTCGTCGGCGGCAATTTTTCGTTCTAAAACTGGCTTCAATTGCATGTATACAAGACGAAAATAATACAGTACTTACAAAAAATAACATAAAACAAGAAGAGTGAGCCACAGAGTTAGTGGGCACATTCCTGAATGATATAAACGATAAAGAAGAGCCAATAATATTTACCATGGAAAAGGAATATAATAACACACTACCTTTCCTGAATGATTTCACCTCTAAGAACGAGACTAAATCCAGTTTAGTCTTTAAATCTAAATTAAAAATAAAATCATAAAAACATCAATACATTAACATCAAAAACATCAATATTAAAAAGGGAATCATTAAATCTTTATACATATGATAGAGCCAAAATTACTTGTTTTAACGAAAATTCGTTCTTAGAGGAGAAACATTTGTTAATATCTGTTTTATTAAAAAATAGTTATCCTTTGTCGTTTTTAAATAAGGAATTTTTAAGAATAGGTAGAATAGAACACAACAACTAAGGAACGGGTGTCTACAACATTTACAACATAAGGAATAATACGAGGAAAATAACCAATTTACCATGCATAAAAGAATTATCGGAAAAACTTAAAATAATAGAAAATAAATTCAACATTTCAACAACATTTAAAACAACAAACACATTGAGATCTATTTTATTTAAACCTAAACCTTACAATGAACAAAAAAGAACAAAGAATTGTATTTATAAAACACATTGTAAATGCTATTTTTATATAGGTGATTTTTAATATTATTATATGGAGCGGACATTAAAAATGCAATTTAAAAAGAATCGGGCTTTCGAACACCAACGATACCGCAGAAGTACTGGAGGGGGTTGGTTAAGAAACAGATCAAACGGCTCCGTAGAAATGAACCTTTGAGTTTTTTGAAGTTTGTATGGGAGTGAATCTGTGAAATCATTACATATGTAAGATAATGAGTAAGAGAGAGACAGAAGATATATTTTCTCTCTCTTATTCTCTCGAATATAAAAATGATCCTTTTGTATATATTTTTAATATTATATATATACATATAATATTATATATATATACATAATAAAATATTTATTAATATTATTATTTATGTGATATGTTTTGTATTATTTATTAAATGTTCATAATTATATTAGTCTTTTGTATTGAAATACGTTTCTGTCATGTCCTCGGTAGTATAGTAGTCAGTATCCCAGCCTGTCACGCGGGAGACCGGAGTTCGATTTCCAGTCGGGGAGAACTTTTTTATTAATATTATTACATCGTAAATTAAACACATGCGTAAATAGAAAATTGTCATTATTGTGAAATATTGTCATTTTTAAATACTTATTTGCATTTTAATTTGTATTGTATTGTTATATTGAATTATGTTGCACTGTATTCTGGTGTATTTTTTATGTATATTATTGTCATTTTTAAATACTTATGAATATTGCATTTTAATTTGTATTGTATTATTATATTGAATTATGTTGCAGTGTATTGTATTGTATTTTTATATTAATAACAAAATAAATAATGAATTTTACTGCAAAGTATGTAAAAAAAGATTTTTGCATTCAACTCTATTCATACATATATGAAAATAAAAATATACATTTTCATCAAAATATTGATTCAATCCTTCATTTACTATACTCCTATTACAGGTCAAATGGTGTTTATTAATTGATAGTAAGTTGTTATTAATTATGTTTCTCTTTCTGCTATGTCTTACCTATAGCATTACATATGTAATGATTGTGCAGATTGACTCCCAAATAAATTTGTAACGGCGAATGCGTGTATAGAAGTGTAACTTCTACCGGCAGTCCCACTGGACTGCCACAGCCGTTTTTTATTCATGCACATCAAAGACGACTTGAAGGAGCACATCAAATATTCCCATTTCTAGTTACGATTTTCATTTTGAAAATTTTCTTGGCTGTTATTAAATGGTTTTTACAAGGTGAGAAAATGAAGTAATAATGGTCTACACTACTTTTAATAAATCTTTTGTAGCGTTTTGTTTAATTATGTAATAAATCTGATTAATTTTAAAAAAAATGTAAATGAATGTCTTGAACATGATTACTATGATGAACGTTTAACTTTATATAATATACCAGGAACCAGATATCGTAAAACATATTAAAATAGGACGTCTGAGGTGGATAGAAAAACGCTCCTTGATAGACCCATTGGTAAAAGAAGAAGAGGAAGACCCAGAACAAGGTTCCTTATTAACATCGATGAAGAAATATAGGAATACGTGCTTGGAAGAGGAAGGCGATGGATAGGGACGACTTTAGAGAAATTCTTAAGGAGGCTAGAATCCACACAGGGTAGTAAAACCAGAATGATGATGCTAATGATGAATTTTTAAATTAAAAGTTTAAAGTTTACTATTATTTACTTGTTATAACCATTTTTGTACTGCATAAGAGAATTTGTTTATAGAAAACAAGTAAACAAATCTTTTATATCTGCTTCAATATTTTTTCTTCGGCGTCTCCATCTTCTCCTTTCTAGTTTGTTTTTTGTGCGTTTTCATAAAACTGTTTGTTTTTGTAAAAATCTAGATATCTTGCATTTTAATAAAAAATTCATCCATTCACCGTACTGTAATGAAAATACACCCGCGCTCATTCGAAATATGTTGTTATACACCCACCTATACCTGCACCTCTACATTCGATGTGGAAAAAATAATTATAATCCTAGCAGAATAACCAAAATCGATCATCAAATTTTCCATCCCCGTAGCTCTTATGATTCTCCATATTACTATTCGATTTTCAATTCCATAGAGCGCACTGACGTATCGTGGGAGTAGAATAAAAATTTTTCATCAACAATTTAATCAACATATCAGTGTCAGTGTACGTGGTTTTAGATGAACAATTATTTCATAAAGTTAAATAACATCGCCTACGTTAAAACTAGGGTTTTTTCATGATACCTTTTTTTAATATCAAACATTTTGTTATATAATATTAATAATAATATTAATTATTAACCCTTAACTGGAGACGTGCCGTCTGACAGACTACAGCATAAAGAATATTCTTTATATTATTCGTTGACTATTAGTGACCCGACTTAGGTAAAGGAATACGCATATTTGGAAAAGTTATAACCGAAAATCAGTTTTAGTTAGTCTGTTAAACGGCACCCCTCGGTTCAGGTTACATTTTGTTTCATTGAAAACGTCGCGTATTTGTTACAATCATGGCCGGTCCATCAAAAAAAATCCGTTTTACCGATGCTGATTTAGAAGATACTGCTCTGAAGTGGTTTGACGAATTAGATAGTAACGCTAGTGATGTTGATCAAGTACAAGATGAGATGATGTTTATTTGGAATCTGATAGCCAGACGGATTCAGACATTTTTACGAAAAGTGATGAAGAAAATATTTCGGAAGAAAATATAGTTGAGACTGATAATAAAACATATTTCTACGGAAAAAACCGATTCAGGTGGTGTACATCTGAAGTTAGACCAGTATCTCGTACAAGGAAACATAATTTGGTAACAAAAATTCCCGTCCTAAAAACAAAAGCACGAAGTCTTGGAGACGAAGCTGATCCTCTAAAGGTATGGCAGTTATTGTTTGACGAAAATATGTTATTATGTGTTATTCAGTGGACCAATGATAAATTGAATTTAATGCAAATACAGTATAATGATTCAAATAAACATGACCTAAAGAATATTGACATAACGGAGATGAAAGCTTTCATAGGACTCCTCGTATATTCTGCGGTATTCAAATCGAACTATAAGAATATAAAAACGCTTTTTGCAACAGATGGACCTGCAGGGAAATTTTTAGAACTGTCATGAATCAAAAGCGTTTTGCAGTCATTTTATCAGCTCTTCCTTTTTATAATCCAGATGATCGAAAAGAAAGAAAAAAACATGATCCAGTAGCAGCAGTTTCTTATATATTCAATTCTTTTATTAAAAAATGTCAAAACGCATATGGTCTAGGTCAATCGGCAACTGTTGATGAAATGCTTGTCAGTTTTAGGGGAAGGTGCCGTTTTAAAATGTATATGCCTAATAAGCCATGTAAGTATAGCATCAAAATAATGGCTCTTATTATGATATGCTGATGCAAGAATCAGTTATTTCTATAACGGGTATATAATACTGTGGCAAAGACTCGGACAGCAGAAGTCTTTTACCCGACGAAAAAAAAACTCAAAACCAACACAAGCAGTCTTGCGGTTAGCTAAACCTTTAATTAGCAGCAACAGAAACATAACTGCGGACAACTGGTTTTCTTCATTAGAGCTAATAGATGTTTTGCAGAAAAATAATCTTACGTATGTAGAAACTTTGAAAAAGAACACACGTGAAATATCTTCGTCATTTTTGGCCAATAAAACCAGAGAACCTGGTTCTAGTGTTTATGGATTTAGAGAAGAGTGTACAATGGTATCTTAGGTGATCAGAAAAAACAAAGCTACAATTTTAATATCATCAATGCATGGTAGAGCTTGTAATGATTCTTCAATAGAAAAACCAGAAATAATTTTATATTATAATGTCAACAAAGGAGGTGTAGACTGCATGGACGAAAAGTGTGCTAAAAGTTCGTGTAGTCGAAGAACTCGCAGATGGACTCTTGCTGTTTTTATTTCGTATAATAGATATTACTATTGTAAATGCATACATACTGCACCAAAGTTACAAAAACAATTTTAAAATTCAAGAAAAATCTGTTTTTGCTAAAATATTAGTAAAACAATTAGTAGAAGACAATATGAAGCGAAGAATGGATAATTTTCATGTAGCGCGGGTAATTCGTGCTAATATAGCGAGTATTCTTGGAATTCCTGAGAATAACCAAGTAGATGATAACGAGCCATTAGTACTAGAGAAGCGAAAAATATGTTATTTGTGCCCTCGGAAGAAGAACCGTATGACAAAATACCTTTGTGGCCGATGTAGAAAACCTGTGTGTCTTCAGTATACGAAACCAATTTGTACCAATTGTATGTAACTTTTACAGGTGTTGAACATTTTTTTCAACATCAAAATAATTTCGCGAGTTAATTTTTACGTAATCCAGTATGTGTTAGTGCCTGTCATATAAAAAAACTTACTTGATGTATATTTATTTTTTCACTGTAATGAAAAGTAAAAAATGTGACTGTCACGAACTGTAAATGATTAGCTGTTAGAAAGTCGTAGTTATTTTTTTATTCTCTGACCATATTTTGAGTTTCTTTACTGTGTTCAATTGCAAATACAAACAGCTTTTAGAGTACTATTAAATAGATATTAAAAAAAATTATCCCCTCTTCTACAAGGTAGTCTGTCAGACGGCATGTCTCTCTGTGTGTATTAAAATAGGGCCTCTCCAGTTAAGGGTTAATATTGTGTTTAACAATAAGATAAGCATTCAGAAACAATATAATAAAACATAAAAATATAGAGACATTTTTAAAGAATATAATGACAGAGTGAAAGACAATTCACCTTAAAATACCTATATGCTGAAAATAATATTGTTCAATCACAAATAATCCCTTAATTTATAATCTCACATTATTCTTAACTTCTTAACCTTTTTTAGTTTCACCGTGTATAATTAAAACATTGTGAAACATATCGAGTAATATTTTAGTAATTAGAGTCCATTCAACCTGCAAACTTAATAAATTGCCAATAATATATTTTCTAATTGAACTTCTTAATCTCCTAATTGAACCTAATAGACTGCGCTCATTTTCTCTAAATTTAAGGACAGGACTCCTAAAGAGCTCCAGTCTGGCATGTGTATAGTATCCCATGTAATGATTGTAACAAAAAATATATTGGTCAATCTTCGAGATACCTGAAAGATCAAATCCTCTCTCATAAAATGATATTAGATACTGTGCTGAGAGGTACTCTCTGACAAAACATGTCACTCAATTAAATCACACAATGAACTTCAATGAAGTCAAAATTCTAACAAAAGAAAACAAATTGGAGAAAAGGCTTTCCTTAGAAATGACATGTAATTAATAAAAAATTAGACAATGCAACTTAAAACTTAATACTTTAAAAACTAAATATATAGTAGTCAGCAAAACACCGGTAGACAACCTAATAATTGCAGCATATAGTACTTAATTAGAAAAAACTGAGAACATCACTTATCTCGGTTTAAATGTAAATAACAATTGGGATATGAGCATAGAGATAAGAATCCACATTGAAAAAACTAGAACAGTGTTCTTCTGAATGAAAAAATATTATGGAGACGAAATAATAATAATAACCTGAAAATAAGACTCATCAAATGCTACATCTACTCTACATTATTGTAGAAAGTTGAAAGTGGACTCTCACTAAATTGCTATTAAGTATACTTCAATCGTGCAAAATCGGGGTGTATCAAAGGCTGCTAAGTATTAGCTCGGTTGATAGAATCACAAATGAAACGGTATCTCACTTTAAAAAAAAAAACAACCCAAAGTAGTAAAAATCTCAAAAATACGAAAATTTAAGTTTTTTGTCCATCTCATGCGATAGCCAAAACAATATGGAATCCTCCATCTTATTATTCAGGGCAAAATATGTGGAAAAATGGGTCTAGGTCGAAGAACAACAGCATGGCATCGTAACCTGAATGGTTTAAATAAGTCCTCATCGTCCCTCTACATAGAATAAAATTGTCATAGCCAATATGACAAGTCTTATTCCAGAGATGCAGAGACGTCAACTGCGACGTATACGCATGTCTGGTTGATTACGAGAAAGCGTTTGATCGAGTACAGCACGCCAAGATGATGCAAATACTAAAATAAACAGGAATTAACAACCAAGATCTGAAAATAATTAGAAGTCTCTACTGGAATCAGACAGCAAATCTCAGAGTTGAAGGTGAACACACCGACTATGTGAAAATCATGCGTGGAGTGAGGCAAGGCTGTATTTTATCTCCTCTAATCTTCAATTTGTACTCTGAAAGAATATTTATCGAAGCTTTGCACGAAACTGAAAAAGGTATTCTACTAAATGGTTGCTGGCTAAACAACATCAGATATGTAGATGAGACCATAGTATTTGTGGACAACTTAGAAGACCTACAAGTTCTTATGAACAAAATCACGAATTACAGTCAATAATATGGACTCAATATAAACGTTAAGAAGACAAAGCTTATGATAATTAGCAAGAAAAGAATAACAGAAGGTCAACTCTACGTCAACCAATCCCCTGTAGAAAGAACGACGCACTACAACTACCTCGGCACCATAGTAAATGAAGAATGGACCAACAACCAGGAGATTAGAGCACGCATCGGAAAAGCTAGATCCACCTTCAATCGGATGGGGGCCTTCTTTAAGAGTCACAACCTCTCTCTTGATACAAAAGTAAGCATGCTGCGATGCTACGTATTCTCAGTCCTTTTTTATGGTGTTGGTGAATGGTGGACCTTGAACGAAGATATGTGCAGAAAACTGGAAGTATTTGAGATGTGGCTATATCTATGTTATCATATGTGGCAATATGATAACCAACGTTCAGTAATCAACATGGTACGGAGAGAAGGAGACGAAGCTTAATTATCTGTTGTATATGAATGGTTTTAAATTTATGGCTTTCACTCGAAACCAACTATATCAGATGCTAAGAACTGTAGAAACAGAAGGTTAAAGTGTATACTAATATGATTAGATTAGAAGTGCCGTGTTTTACATATAGCGAGAGGAAAAGTTCAGCCAGGATGATTCGATGCGCAAAATGGCCAAAACATAGAAGCAATGAGTGAAAATGATATGTATAAATAGGATAGATAGTACAGAAAGTGCGTAAATTTACTATAAGCAAATGATAACCGAATTAACTTCAATAATAAAATGAAAATCGACTTAACTTCAGAGTTTATACAAAGTG
The DNA here is from genome assembly GCF_040954645.1 of Diabrotica undecimpunctata. Classification (NCBI taxonomy): domain Eukaryota; kingdom Metazoa; phylum Arthropoda; class Insecta; order Coleoptera; family Chrysomelidae; genus Diabrotica; species Diabrotica undecimpunctata. The sequence continues at coordinate 12,200,438 of NC_092803.1, read as the reverse complement.
TAAAACAGTTGCTACATTCAGTCAATCGCGTCCAGTGCTGGACATAGGCCCCTTCGGCATATTTCGATGTTCTCTACACTGGGTCGCTTGTAGCCGTTTTCCTGCTACTCGTTTCACGTCGTCGGTTCATCTATTCGGTGGTCGTTCTCAGCTTCTTTTATAGTTTCTGGGCCTCCATTCCATCATTCATTATATCCACTATCTATCTTGTTTCCTCACTAAGTGTTCTGTCCAGTTTCACTCTAGCGTCGTCATTCTTCAGATTACGTCTTGACGTTCACAAATCTTCTCGTGGTGCCTATCTGTTTTGGATGTAGGCGACGATCATGGCAATCTGTACTTTGCACACCGCTGCTCTGAAAAGATCGTGGTTTTTGTGTTGGAACGACCTACGTAGATTTTTCAGCCAGGAAATCCTTCGCCTTTCTGGTTCTCGTTTTCCTTCTATTTTTTTCTATCAAATTAGTTGCAACATACCATAAAATTTGCCATTCCTCATAATATGACCTAAGTATTCGATTTTGACTGATTATATTGTGTCTAACAGCTCATTTTTTTTTGTATTCCTGATTATTAACGTGGTTGGTAAAAGATATCTCCATGATTTGAAAACAAAGCCACATTTCGAAAGCCTTTATTTTCTTGTAGGTAGCGTCTGTGAGAGATCACGACTAAACAATATACGAAAGATATAACATCGTAGTATACTGATTTTTTATGGGTATTGATAATTCATAACCATTTTTTAAAATGCAGATTTTTTAAAATGCAAAAACACAAATAATAAAAGACAATCAAGATTTCTAAACGGTACGAATTCTGTGCCCAATTAGGGGGAGAGTGAAACAGGGACGCCCTTGTTGAAACAAACATATATCACACGTTTAAGTCCGAAACGCGACTGTCGCGTTCAGTGAATATAGCCTCGGAGGCCACCAACGCGAGTCGCGCGGTCTTTGACTATATGACAATATATGAACGTTATCTCAACGGATTTTTCACGAATTACAACAAATATCTGCTGGCCGCTTCGAAAAACTGGCATATACTAGAGTTTGTGTTTGGTTTTCGAATTCTGATGTTAAACTTTATTCTGTGTATATGACAATGTATGAATGTTATCTAGGCGGATTTTTCAAAAATTATAACAAATATCTTCTGTCCCATTGATAAATTGGATGATAAAATATGAAACCCTCAATTTCATTGCTTACTTTTTAAATATTCATGCTAGACGTGCTCGAAAACGACAGAATTAGTTGTAATAAAAGGTTGTAAAGTAATAAAATTAAAAGCATCGGTAAGCTTTGAAAGAATCACCAGATGCATTTAGATTATATTGCATTTGCAATAATTTGTTGTATTATCATAATCTAATCCCGTCGGTTTATTTTGCTATGCATTCAGTAATATTTTCTACGCCTTCGGTGTTAAATGTTTTTTGGTTTTACTGTTAGTCATTGCACGTGTTTTGCTAAATACTTCAATTTTAAATTATTTTTAAAATGAGTGATGAATATTGCCAACCTTCGACTTCTAAACGAGGTAGGTGGGAAACTTCTCAGCCAATCTCAGATGATGAATTATTACACATATTAGAAGATTCACATGACGCTAGTGACGCAAGTGATGAAGATTTATATTGTGATCAAGATGATCGGACAGACGATCCTAATTTACAAGAAGAATCTGAAGATGATGATGGTGATGATGAGTCTCAAAATATTATTGAATGGTCTTCAGAGGTTCAACATCCTACAGTGCTACCATTTACAGCAATACCAGGATTGAAAATTAATGTGGGTGGCAGCAATCCTATTGATTACTTCAATTTATTGGCATGTGAATTATTCTATGACCTGATTATTCAAAATAGCAATTTATATGCCGTTGATATTCTTTCTCTAAGTAAATCTGAGAAAAGTAGAATTGCAGCTTGGAAGGATATAACTGTAGAAGAATTTAAAATTTTTCTTGGTTTGTTGTTTCACATGGGAACCATAAAAATTAATCGTATGAATGATTATTGGAAGAAAAATCATTTATTTAGTATTCCAGTGTTTGGACAATACATGAGCCGAAATCGTTTTATGTTAATTTTGCGTGCCTTACATTTTAACAATAATAGTGACAATAACCAGTTCAGACTTGCCAAGATATCTCCATTATTAGATTTTTTTAATAATAAAATGGAGAATCTTTATTATCCATAAAGAAAATTAGCCCTGGATGAATCTATGATATTATGGAGAGGAAGACTTAGTTTTCGTCAATTTCTCAAGGCAAACGACACAAATATGGTGTCAAACTGTATACTTTGGCAGAATGTACCGGGATGATTCAACGCGTATTAGTTTATAGTGGAGTTAGTGACCCTGTAGTTGGAGGACGTAATCATACGGAAAAAGTAGTGCTAAATTTGATGGATTCGAAACTAAATGTTGGTCACTCCTTATATATGGATAATTTTTATAATAGTGTTCCATTGTGTAAAAAACTACTTTCGGTTAAAACTTATCTTACAGGAACATTGAGTTCAGGAAGAGCGGAAAATCCACACGAAGTTGTTTCTCAAAAATTAAAACAAAATGAACTGGTGAGTGCTTACAATAATAAAGGGATATGTGTGTGTAAATGGAAAGATCAGCGAGATATTTTAATGATCTCTTCCGAATTTGGTCATGAAATGGTTCCAACAATATCTAGAAAAGGAATTGATAAAGAAAAGCCCCGTTTAGTCGCTGAATATAACAAAAATAAAGGTGGTATTGACTTAGGCGACCAGATGTTAAATTATTATAGTTGCGAACACAAAACTGTGAGGTGGTACAAAAAAATAGGCATACATATTTTTCAAATTATGCTAATCAACGCATACTATTTCTATAATAATTCTAATACAAAAATGTCATTGTATGACTTTCGATTGTCGGTGATTGATAGTCTTTTGGGACCAAACCCAAAAATTCCTCAAGTCAAGAAAAATTTGACGTTTTATTTGCCATCCCATTGCCCTAAATCAGCTAATGGTATTACAAAACGACGACGGTGTAAATATTGCTGGCAAACTAAAAAAGAAAGAAAGGACTCATTGTTTTATTGTGCGGAGTGCCCTGAACATCCGGGATTGTGTTTAGAAAATTGTTTTAGACGTTTTCATAAAGAAATTGAAAATTAGATAATTAATTTGTTTTCTTGATGTTGTTACCATTTAATAATTACTTATGTTAGTTATCTAGGTTCATAATTATATCTTTTCTCAATCAGATTATTATTTTTTTTTAAGTTCAACCGACACATTTTCTGCCCTGTGGCCACCAACGCGACTCACGCGGTGAGTTTTTTTTTTGTGACCAAATTAATTTTTTTTGTACCCATTTTTATTATAAATAACTTTTTAAAGTGTACCTTAAAAATTAATTAGTTTACACAAATAAATCTCAGTGGCCCACTGTTTCCCTTAAAAAAAGAGACGGAGCTGAACGTGTTAAATAAAGCTACTCACTAATATTCACTGATCAGATTATAGTAAGAACAGACACTCCCAGAGGAATAACAACGCTAATTAACACAGCACACCCCACCAAACTAAATAGTTTAGTAATGCAACAGCAACCAATCAACCTTTTAATTAATGGATCCAACAGCGAACTTAAAATTAGAAATTGATTTAGAACGAGATATTAATTAATTCTTATCGAATGTTTACTGAAACTCGAACCGCAGGTATCGAATGGCGAATGTGCTAGACTGGCGTAGACTGTGCTAAACCACATCATTAACGTTCCAACGGCAATTTCCATTAACTTGAATCACACCTGAAATCAAAGTGGAGTTTCAGGGTGTCATTTGATACTTGATCGATCACAGTCGCTGATTATGAGGTCGTAGTGGTTTAACAAACATGTTCAAAGGGAAACTACAACAGCAGTTTTATATAATTAAAGAGTTAGAAACTTGTTCGTAAATGTATAAACTAAGTAAGTCAAACTTGAAAACGGATGAATAGAAAAAAATGAAATAAAAATATAATAACATAATAAGAATACACTATAACTAAACAAATACTCAATTATAAACCCAAAAGAATCAAACATGTACGCCTTTTGAAAAGATACAGTGCAGTTAGACTGGTGTAGGAAAAAATAAACTTAGGAAGAAACTTTTAAAGGGCAATTTTGTGGTTCAAAAATTTAATAAACGGGTTTAAATGTATTTACAATTAAAATGTAGGTAAATGGATAGAAATGATTAGAATTATTCCGGTCTGCTGCAAATAAGGTAATGCAAATAAGGTAAGTTAAAAATAGACGATGATATCCAACCTATAAATAATAGGAAATTATTCAATAGAAAATATTACAATATGCTTTAATATTCTCTTCAATCCTAAAATGTATACTTATCGAATATATTTTGACAAAGCTGTACCAGCATTGTAAACCCGAATGAGATTTTGGTTAATTAAATTCTAATTAAAATTAAATAATCACATTACAACATACTAACGAATGGAGAGCATTAAAATATTCATTCCTAATTAAAAGCCATTTTATTAAAAGCTGACATCAGCAAATACTAACCACCATCCAATTTTACTGACAAAGCTCGATAACGCAACATGAAAATGTCATAAACGCTAATTTAGTTTTAAATTAATTTGCTCTTGTAAATAGCAATTTACCACTGCAAACAGTTGTGCATCAGTCAAAGCTTTGATGTAGGATTTATCTTCTTGCAAAAAATCTACACCAACTTTACGGTTCGTCGACTTGTAGTGTTAAGTCAATGTTAACAATTTTATGAATTATTGATCAAAAGCTGGTGTTTTATATATTTTACAAAATTTATTCACGAACTTTGATGTAATTGTTTTTTAAAAAATATTAACCCATCAAGCTGTTGTTATTCGAAAAATTGACAATTAAAATAAATTATTATGTTATTTGGCACAAACTGATTTAAATTTCATTAAAAAACTTACTACCAAAAAAAAAATGAATTGGTTCAGTACCATTTTGTAATCTATAAATTACAGAAATACATCCTTGTGTTTTTCGTGATAGTAAGTCGTGATTATAAGTAACCACCTTTCAAATGGAAAGTAAGTTTTTCTTTGTCTAAATTTTTACAAATTTTAAGTAAGCCATGATTGAATTGTCTAAGACTGACAGTTTACCATTACTGATTATTAATCCAGTAATCAATGTAACAATGTAACAAATAAAGCAGGAAAAATAATTTTTTATAGCTGAACAAGCTGAATTTTGCTGAGAATGTTCATTTTGGGACCTTAAAAAAATATTTCTTTCTATCCTGCGGCTTCCCAAGATTTACCAAGAATCTGTATGCGTAGAAAATAATGTCTTAACCGGTGATTTTGAATGTCAATTATGTGCGCGAAATCAATTTTAAATAAAATTTGTATCAACTCGACGGTAAAATTCTTCTCAGAGCCTTTTTTCAGTGCGTCACAGTTTTTCGATTTCTTTCTAACGCATTAAGTTGGATGTGACGGACAAAGGTAGTTCCGTGATTAAATTCAAAAATATTACGGCGTTAAATACATAGACGGTCTATTCCTAACCTAAAAAAACGGCTGTGGCAGTCCAGTGGGACTGCCGGTAGAATTTACACTTCTATACACGCATTCGCCGTTACAAATTTATTTGGGAGTCAATCTGCACATTCATTACATATGTAATGCTATAGGTAAGACATAGCAGAAAGAGAAACAGAATTAATAACAACTTACTAACAATTAATAAACAACATTTGACCTGTAATAGGAGTATAGTAAATGAAGGATTGAATCAATATTTTGATGAAAATGTATATTTTTATTTTCATATATGTATGAAAGGAGTTGAATGCAAAAATTTTTTACACATACTCTGCAGTAAAAGTCATTGTTTATTTTGTTATTAATATAAAAATACAATACAATACACTGCAACATAATTCAATATAATAATACAATACAAATTAAAATGCAATATTCCTTAGTATTTAAAAAATGACAATAATATACATAAGAAAAATACACTACAATACAGTGCAACATAATTCAATAATAATACAATACAAATTAAAATGCAATATTCATAAGTATTTAAAAATGACAATAATATACATAACTTTTCTACTTACGCATATGTTTAATTTGCCATGTAATAATCATCATCATCATTGGTGCTACAGCCCTATAAAAGAGCCTCGACCTTCCCAAGTCTATTACGCCAGTCAGTTCTTTGTGCTAAGGCAAATACTGGAAAAAACCAATGAATTTAATATCGACACATACCATCTTTTTGTAGATTTTAAATCGGCCTATGATAGTGTCCTAAGAAATAAATTGTATGAAGCCATGGATGAATTCCACATCCCCGATAAACTGATAAGATTGGTTAAGGCTACAATGCGTAAAGTTGTTTGCAAAGTCCAAATACAGGGCGAACAATCACAGGCATTTGAAACACATGTTGGGCTGCGACAGGGAGATGCGCTGGCATGTCTCCTTTTCAACATAGCTTTGGAAAAGGCGGTCAGGGATGCCCAAATAGACAGCAGAGGAAACATGTTTAATAAATCATCCCAAATTTTGGCATATGCAGATGATGTTGATCTAGTTGCCCGCACAACACGCAAGCTAGAAGAAATGTATACCACCTTGTCACACGCCTCAAAAAATATGGGCCTGCAAGTAAATGAAAATAAAACTAAGATAATGGCATCAACACTCAACAATAGAGCCAGAAACATCGGCCACCAATTCACGGTTGATAATTCTACCTTTGAAGTGGTGGACAAATTCACATACTTAGGCTCCCTGATCACCAAGGAGAACGTCATGACGGAAGAAATCAAGCGAAGAATAATCCTAGCAAACAAATGCTATTTTGGACTGAGTAGACATATGAGAAGCAGAAACTTAAGCCAAAAAACAAAAATAACCATATACAAAACCCTTATACAACCAGTGTTGACATATGGGTCGGAGGCATGGACCATTTCCAAGGCAAATGAAAATCTCCTGCTTATATTTGAACGAAGGATCCTGAGAAGAATATTTGGTGGCATCTGTGAAAATGGTGTTTGGAGAAGGAGGTACAACTACGAGATATATCAGAGATATAAACACATATTTGGTGGTAAAGACGTAGTATCCTTTATAAAAATAGGAAGACTAAGATGTGCAGGACATCTGGCAAGATCACAGCAGAACAACCCTCCTAGAGGAATCCTTATGTCACAACCTGTGGGAAGTAGACAAAGGGGTAGACCAAAACTCAGATGGAGGGATGGTGTAGATGAGGATGGTAGACAAATAGGCCCAGCAAACCATGTAATAGTATTAATAGAAAAGTCCTCCCCGACTGGGAATCGATCCTTGGTCTCCCGCGTAACAGACAGTTCTGGGTCATACAGTGATTTATTGAGATTATTATTTTGAAATACAAAAGACTAATATAATTATGAACATTTAATAAATAGTACAAAACATATTACATAAATAATAATATTAATAAATATTATTATATATATATATATATATATATATATATATATATATATATATAATATATAATAATAAATATATATACAAAAGGAACATTTTTATATTCGAGAGAGAAAATATATCTTCTGTCTCTCTCTTACTCATTATCTTACATATGTAATGATTTCACAGATTCACTCCCATACAAATTTCCAACGTGGAGCGCGCGTATAGAAGTATAACTTCAAAAATCTACGTTTAATTCATTAATATTTAAAATGCGCGCTTTCTATAGCCAATCAATTACGCGAATTATGAACATTTGACGTAAAACTCGATCCATGTTGTCAAAGAGTGAAGTGATCGTTGCCGTTCAGGTCAGTATTTGACATTATTTCAAAACGCTGTGAATTATTTTGTGTTAAGGATTATTTACTTTTTCCTTAAAATATTTTAAAACTACTAAGATATACGGAAGAGGAACAAACACTAATACTTAAATTAATAAATTATTTTAAACTTACTTAACTATTTTCAATTAGAAAAGTAAGCTGGACAAACTTTATTACCAGTTTCTGCTGGTCATGAAATGAGTTTAAAATTAGCTGAAAATAGAATTGTTTGCTGTGGCGCAAAGAATTTCGATATCTTCTGAGCAGAGTGTCCTATTGACAAATTTCGATATTTCGACGAAATTTCTATAATTCTTGACATTTTTACGATTAAAAACAAATTATTTAAAAATTCCTATATAAGGTATATATTAAAACACCCTATCGGGCTACATCACAGAACATTTTCGGAATTAATATTCCATCATCAGTGCTATCTGAATGCACATGATTAAATGTGAATTACAGTATTCTAAAATCAAATAATGTAACTCAAATTTTTAAATAAATTTTTTTTGATATATGGTATACAGCCAGCTACAGGAATTTAGTGGATTTTTACGATTCTCATGAGATCAATAAAATTTATCACTTTCATTGACCAACAAAAATAAGGCTTATAAATTATGTTTAAATACGCTGAATTTAAAATTTTACATCACAAACAATCGCACGTCACGGGAAATGCTTCAACGAAGACGTTATTATGTAGAGTTTGTATCTAAGGTTGTGTAGTTTCGAAAAACTTACCTATGTAAATGAAAAGAAGCAGTTTTAAAACCTTTTAAAGCGTTTGTAATGATAAGGTTTAAATTCAGCGTTTTTTAGGCATATTTCGCAAAACGTTTATTTATTTAACACCTTTATAAAAACTGATTTCATTTGCGGCATAACGCAAAAAGCTGCTCTCTTCACCTTTGAAACGAATTTTTATTTTTGTTGATAGGATACTCTGATCAAAAGATATCGAATTTTTACCGTCGAATTGATGCAATTTTTATTCAAAAATTGATTTCGACCGCGATAGTCAAAATCGCCGGTCGCTCCAGGGGTTGTTTTAAGGAGAACGGTTTATTCTACATTAACATTTTTATTTAAAAATATCTCAGCTACATTTTATTTTACGGCGTACAGATTTTTGGTAAATTGATTTCTTTAGAGTCTCTCTTTGGAAAGGAAAATCTAGTGAGAAATATAAAGGCCAATAGACTAAGATAAGCAGCACGTGTGATAAGCAGTAACAACAATCGTCTTATAAATAATGTGTTTTGGGAAAAACCAGATGAGAGAAGGTCTTTAGAACGGCCTAAAAAAGAAAAAAGGTGGAAACATGTAGAAAATGGGAGTGAGACAATGGAAAATAGTGGTACATGTAGTACTCCACTACTATTTAGCTTATACCTAGCAGATATGCCGGAAACACAGTCAAGAAAGTTCGGATACGCCGATGACTGGGCGCTCGCTACACGATTCAGAATACTAGAAACGTCTGAAGAAAGTTCTGACGGCAGACTTATATACATATATACATTATATACATTTAATTAGTTTTATTTCTAAAATTAAGGTTATTATTACATTAACTTTAATTAGTTATAGTGCGATACTCTATTGTGCGATAATGGTCAGCACACGAATCCACTCGGCAAGCGCGCGAATCCGTATATAGGTGCGACTTGCCGCACAGTATAGACAACAACAGTTGTTATTTATACTGTGCTTGCCGTATGACGGTCCGGCGCGAAGGGGTTAATAATTCGATGAGCACATCAGCTGGTCCGGTAGCTTTGCTCTCTTTTGTGTTTTTGATGGCATAGATGACTTCTTTCCGTAATATTGGTGGTCCAGTATCCTCTGTGGTTTCTAATGTTAGTTCTTCTCTTTCATCATTAAATAGCTCTTGGATGTAATTGGTACATTGACACAATCTTTCCTTCATATCAGTAATAATATCAACTTTATTATTTTTAAGGATATTCGTTCTTGTGATTTTTCTAAAACCTCTCATTTCTTTAGAATAGAGTTTCTGCATTATCTTTTTTTTTTACTTTCCTTAAGTTTTCGTTTCATTTGGATTTCGTTTCCGCATATTCTTGTCTTGTTTGAGCCGCCTTGTATCCATGATTTTCTTGGAGCTAGGGTGCTTTAGTTTCACTCTTATCAACAAAACAACCGTATTGTGATCGAAGAATATGTCCATTAACGATTAAAAGTCCAAAAATGTGAATTTTTAATTTTTGAAATAACTTTTGTATTGGATATAATTTTTTCCATAACTTTAAATAGGTAGATAGAAATAGATTGGAACAGATACGCACCATAAGAAGAAGGTATCTGTATCCTCATTTAACTTTGCGTGCATTTAACTTTATACAAGAAAAGGGACAAAAAGTGATGCATCGGATGCTCAACTGCATTAAACAAAATCTCATTAAACTCTAGAGGCAAGAATCATACAGACACAGTATCCATACGTTTTTATACCTGTTTTTAATGTCACATTTTCCATCTCTATAAAAGTCACTGTTTTTAAACGTTGCAAGTTGATGCACTAAGCAATCTCCTTTATGCATTTCCCAAAGTTTTATCTCCTCTTTTTCAGCATCAGCTTGAGTGGATCTCTACCTATCGTGAAATAATTGCCTCGAACAACGATCGTCCTTCCCCCGCGCATCACCGATCTGCGATGTAAATATTACCGGGGGCTTATCTCGTGTGTTCAGTCCTTTAAAATGTCATTGTGCCAGTAAAATTCGCGTTAAGTTCAAAAGCCCGGCCCATATTCGTACTTAAACTATAAAGCACAAGATTTTACGACCGTTTTCAAGTGGCTGTTTCGTACTTCAGAAACAAAGAGAGATTGCTGATAGGCATCCGTTATCATGGAAACAAAAGGGAAGCAGTGACGTACTAATATGGCTACCAAATTTTGTTTGTTCGCTTATACAATTTATACACAAAATATATGTTACGGCTATATAAATATAGTTTGTCTTTAGTACAAGCTACTGCGATAGACTTTCAATTATGTTAGAAAATATAATGTAAAAAATAAATATTTGAAACATGGTGAATTTCAACGTGAACGTTCTTTAATTTGCAGTATATCTAAAAGATACTGGTCAGTAGCCAACAGAATTTTATTTTAAAAGGAGAAAAAACTATAACAAAAAACATTCAAAAAGTTTAGACATACAATTGAAATATTTTGAACAGTACAAACAACCCTTCTACAATTTAGTTTATACAACAACGTTCGTACAAAGGCTGTTTTGTCCCTTGTTACTTTTTGATTTAATATATCTTTTATATTAAAAAACGTAAAGAAAGGCTGTATGTTTCTTAAGGTAAGGTAAGGTCATAATATGTCACTTTTTTAAGAAAATTGTTTTACTGGTTTTTTGTTCTTCTAATGTGCTGCCTAAAATTTTAAAATTACCTATTTTTAGCTAATTAAAATAATATGAAGGTATTAAAGCAATATGTCACACTAGATTTTCGAATTCTAGTGGATAAAGGTATTATGTCCAAAATCGCGGACATATTACCTTTATCCACTCAAATGTCTAGTAGTTCAGCAGTTGGTTTTCTAACATTTAACTTTATAGGTTTTGTTATGAAAATCAGTGTAACTGTAATTTATTTTGTGCAAATATTTTTACGGTTTTTAAGTCAAAAAGTACGAAAAAATTATACAGAGTAGAGGAAAAATAATTTACATTACTGACTGTTCGGGAATCCCTATTTCTTTATTTTATATTGAATATTATTATAATACTTAATTTATTTCGGGTAGAATAAGTTTTAGATCTTTAATAATTATATTTCCTTGAAATGATGCAGAATAACCTTATGTGCTTATTGGTCGCATTTCATTCAAAAGCGCGATATAATATGATTTTACTTCGACGCACACAATCGTTCATATATCCAAATGGGCATGCTCCAATGAGTAGATTTTAACCGACAAGTACGACTTCGCTTCCAACCTTCAACGAAAACGGTTAAGATTTCGGGACCTTACGTATCTGGCGGTACCGTCTCGCGTCCAACAGGAAGTTCATGGAGGGAATCCATTGAAGGGATTGAGCAGTGATGAATTGAGTAATCACATTTGGGTCTGCATAATTAACCAAATCCTAAAGAACACCAATTTAAGGTAAGTGTTTTTGTGCATAACTTGTAGAACCATATTATTTGAAATTTAATCTTAAATTTACCAATTCGTTTTCATATTTCCTACAATTACTATTCACAGACTATATCTTTATCGGAAGGAAAAAAATACTGTTAAACAAGGTAATATTACATTATTATATAAAGTATATTTAATACTTATTTTATGCAAAGTATCTACCGGTTAATGCTTTTTACAGTAGTCTTTATCACATACTTATAATATTGTTGGTTTTACGTGCATTTCCTCCTAGATGATCGTATGATTTAAATACCCGTAAAGTTAATTACGACGAGCTATTCAATAGACAGTATTGTACAGACATTTAGATACCATCGACTTCCGGAAATTTTGTCGGTAAGGGAATATTTATTTGACCTTTCCAGCCTTGTTGATAAGGTAATATAATAATAATTTTCTTTTTAAGATAATATCAAAGTTATTTAGATATTTTCTAATCTGTATTAAATATTTTGTTGCAATATTAGTTATTTACGCTGTTTCAAGATCTCATAGACACTATGCATTGTACAAACTTTAATAAAATTATTCTCCAAGAGCTTTTAATAAGCAAAAATTTGGTTTTGTGCTTTGGAGATATTTGGTATAAAATTACAAAACCACATGGATACCATACGTAAACCTGGCTGGAAAGGTTTATACTATTTATATAATATAATATAATTATAATTTAGGTAGAGAAGGACAAATATAAAATAACAAATATTGTCGAAGACTTCTACACATCCTTGTACAGCTAGACAAGGCCAGCCTAATGAAACAACAAAGGAGAACGTCAAAAGAAAAATAAAAAACTTGGGATCAGAAGTACTACCAAATATAAAGGGATTCGAAATAGAAAGAGCTTTAAAAGAGCTAAAAAATAATAAAGCTCCAGGACACGACGGTATAATTGCCGAGCTCTTGAAAACAAGCAAGACATTAACAATCCCTGTACTAACAGAGCTATTTAATAGATGTCTCCATAATAGCAAGATCCCTAAAGACTGGAACGAGAGTCTAGTAATACTCTTACATAAAAAAGGGGACAAATGTGATATACAGAATTATAGGCCTATATCGTTGTTCAGTCAAGTATACAAACTATTTATGAGAATTATTAACAACCGGTTAACCTACAAAATGGACAATTACCAACCGGTTGAACAGGCTGGCTTCCGCAAAGAATATAGTACATCATACCATCTGCTGACAATGAGAACATTGATAGAAAAGGCAAATGAATACCAACTACCCGTATTTCTTGCCTTCGTCGACTATGAAAAGGCGTTTGATAGTATCGAGATGTGGGCCATAGAACAAGCTATTAATAATTGTAGAATAGATTCGAGATATAGGCAACTAACACATAATATATATGAAAATGCAACTATGATCGTACAACTAGACGAAAATACAAATCCCATCCCCATTAAGAGAGGAGTGAGACAAGGAGACGTAATATCGCCAAAGCTTTTCAACCTAGCCCTAGAAGACGTCTTCAAAACTACAAATTGGTCAACCTATGGCATTAACGTTAATGGCAACAAGTTAAACCACCTCAGATTCGCTAAAGACGTAGTGATTATAGCGAGCACATTCGAGGAACTGCAAATTATGATGGGGGAACTAGCAGCCAGCTCCCAATAGGTCGGTCTAAAACGAATATAAAAAAAACAAAAATAATGACAAACACAGATGACCCCAGACGTATAACTACAAATGGCAGTGAGACAGAACAAATCCAGAAATATATCTACCTAGGCCAAATCCTGAGACTTGACAAAGAGAACCAAAGTGCGGAAATTACTGGAAGAGCAAGACTAGCATGGGCAGGATTTGGAAAACTTAGTTGGATACTTAAGAACCGCAAAATACCCCAATACTTGAGGAGCAAAGTGTTCAACCAATGCATCCTTCCTATCATGACATATAGATGTCAAACCTGGACCCTAACCACATGAATAAACTAGCCACAACAGAAAGAACAATGGAAAGAGCAATGTTAGGTACACGACTGTCAGATAAAAAGAGGAACGACTGGGTAAGATCCAAAACAAAAGTCGAGGACATAGCAACAAAAATTGCCAAACTTAAATGGAGCTTCGCGGGCCACACTGCTAGACAAAAAGACCAACGTTGGAATACTACAATACAACATTGGAGACCTTACGAAAGTAAACGACCAAGAGGAAGACCACAGATGAGATTGGTTGATGATATTAAAAGAATAGGCGGAACAAATTGGAAATATGTTGCTCAGGATAGGGACCGATGGAAGGAGTTGGGAGAGGCCTATGTCCAAACATGGACGACAGAAGGCTAAGAAGAAGAAGAATTATAATTTATTTTTGTTTTAATGATGTTTCAATTTCAAGTTTCAATTCAAGTTTATTGATGTTTCAATTATGAAAAACGTTGAAAAATTATAATATATATAATTATGATATAAGTATGAAAAAACAAAATTGAAACGTCAATAAATTTACTTTAACCTTCAATTGGGGCTTATTCCCATTAAAATAGTAATATTTCATTTTAAATGAAAATTTTGCTAGTTTTTGGTTATATTAGTTCACAAACTTCTTTGAGCTTCTTATGAAAACGCATCCATTCTCTAACTAAAATCGATCTGAAGGAGTCGTAACAAGATTGATAATCAACCAGGCATAAAATTAATGCTTCAATGTGTGTTTGCCGTTCAGCTCGGCTATAGATAGAGCCGTATCTATTCTCTCATTCAAAAACCATAATCCTATTCCAAGGCCCAAATCATAATAGTATTTGAAAGACAAATTACCTTTATCTAGATAACTTATCCCTTTTGAATTGAAAGTGTTTTCAGTGGCAGATCTTTGGATTCAGCCATCACGGAAACGTTTTCGTTTATAAAAATTTCTCGAAAATGGAGATTATAACTTCAATGTTTATTTTTCATATACTGGGGATATAAAAAGTATAGTCTTTTTAAAAATATCGAGTGATGAGTTCATAGTCCAATATAAAATTTATTAAAACTTAAATTTGGTGAGGTGTAATTCTGAATATGTCTTTATATCACAGACATAAAATACAAATAAACTGAGCGCTGCAATACAAAACCTGTTCCCCCAGTGCGACAGAGAAAACTGACACAAAGCGTAATCATTTGTTTACGTCAACGCAATAAGTTTCAAATGGTTTCATATGGATTGAATAAAAACTGTACTTAAATGTTTCTTCTCTAAAGTGAGAAAAACGCTTTAATTTCAAATCTAGTAACAAATATGTTTTTAATAGTTGGCATAAAACAACAAAAACTTTTTATTCGGAGCTGAAATTATAGTCAGTTCTCTCAAGAACATATTTTTGCATTCGATTCGGGAATGTGTCAGGAAATTTTGTGAACAAAATTCATGGTGGTAAAATAAAAATTTTCTTATGCATTTTGTGCATGAGAAAAATTTAAAGAGCATAGAAAATGAAAAATTTGCAACTAAGAAACTATCGACAGACATTAGTTTAATTTTGTTATTGGGGGGGTTTTCGAGTTCGATGAAGACGAATATGATACAGTAAACGCCAGTATAGTTCAAATAATTATTACACAATTAACAAAGTAGTAATATTTCTTCGCAAGCTTTAATATATTATTAGAAAGATAAAATTGTTATTCTTTTTTAGTCAATTTAAATAGAAAGCCACTGGTTTATAATATTCTGTTTAATTTAGCATAAACACAATAATAATTCAAAATCATTAAATTAGTAAAAAGCATTGATTAATAATAAGACGTAGCTAAGGCATTCGATAAAGTATGGCATGAAGGTTTACTGTATAAACTGAAATCCTTTATACCTAGACAATATTCAGAAATTCTACAGTCATACATATCTGATAGATACTTCAGAATCAAACAAGAAGACTTTTACACAGATTTAAAAGAAATCTCAAGGAAGTGTATTAGGTCCGGTCCTCTACCTGTTATACACATGCGACATACCTGAAGTAGAAAATGATGCTTTAGCCACCTTTGCAGATGATAATGCCATTCTAGCAGTAGGTGATACCAGTGAAGAAGCAGCAGAAAAATTACAGTTGGCAATCGATAAAATCTATAAGTGGACAAAAAAATGGAAAATCAAACTAAACGAGTCTAAATCAATTCACGTTAATTTTACAAACAAAAAAAATCCAAACCATTCCAATTAGAATAAATGATGCCCAAATACCGCACGCAGCTACTGCAAGATACTTGGGTATCACACTTGATGCAAATCTTCGCTGGAAAGCCCATATCAAAAAGAAAAGGGAGAAACTAGGTATCTCTTACAAGAAAATGTATTGGCTGATAAGAAGAAATTCAGTTTTGTCCACACATAATAAACAACTGATATACAAGCAAATACTGAGACCAGTATGGATGTATGGTTGCCAACTCTGGGGCTGTGCTAATAAAAGTAATATCCAGATCTTCCAGAGATTCCAGAATAAAGTACTAAGGAACATCGTTGATGCTCCTTGCTACATCAGAAATGTCGACCTCCACAAGGACCTAGAGATGGAAGATGTAAATAAAATTATCAAGAAGATAAATACGTAAACATCGAGGCCATCCAGCTCCTCGATAATACTGGGTTAGAAAGAAGACTAAAACGAACAAAACCATTTGAGTTAGTGTAAAGTGTAATTAGTGTAAAAGTGGAGCATAGTGCTGTGTTGTGAATTTGCATGTTAGATATTAGTGCATAGCTGTTATGTGTAGATAAAATAAGATTACGCCATAGGGTAAGCTCTTAGAATGCATCCTTTAGTAAATTAAGACAGATAAAAATTGATAATTGGTCAGCTTTGACCAGATTCCAATGGTATAAACACAGTAGGTCTTTAATATAAAAAAACAATAATAATTATGACTGAATTTAATTAATAAATAAAACTACGTTTATATTGTCTTTTAAATCAAATGGAGGATACTGTATAACTAAATATAACACAGTAATCATTCTCAATCCTCTTCTGTATCCGATAATTGATTTTCTTCATAGTTCTCTATATTCGTGCAATTTTTTCCAAGCACCATTTTTACGTGCCAAATTGCAAACCAAGTCATTCTTTCTAGATCCACATTTTTTATACAAAAACAGTGAGTTTCATATTAATTTGAAATAGAGTAAGAAGAAAAAACGCACTTTAAGTATGTAACTTGGAGGATATCTGTGTACTAGTACATATGAGGGAATAAGTAGCAAAAGGATACATGTGAAATAAAAAGGCGGGAGCTGCTACAGGGAAGATTATAATATGTATCACATGGTAGTTCATCAGTACTACCAACTGCTTAAAAGCGCCAAATTTAGAAAATACCGTTTTGGGTTATATTTTATGAAAAGTTTCATGAGGCACGAAACGAATCGAATTTGCAATCGAATGTAAAAACTTGCACAACGATTAATCTTGCTGAGGAAAAAAATATTACAATTTTAAAAGTTTCAAAAGTAAGTATCTGAATATCCTTAACAAATTATAAATTAGTTTTTATGTTTCATAGACCTTAATATTATATAACTTGAGTTTTAAAGAAAAAAACTTTAAATAATAACACAGAAAAAACAGGTTTTAGAAAAGGCAGATCAACTCATGATGCCATAGTAGATATTGACAATGCTCTATGTGAGTCTTTTACAAATAACCAAAAAGTAATTGCCATATTTTTTTATCTAAATAAAGCATTTGATACTGCGTGAAGGTACAACATTTTACAAATCATGTTTAACTGGGGCTAACATTCAAAATACAAACTAATGTTTGTATTTTGAGAACGATTTCCGAAGTGGAAATTGAAACGTCAATAAACGTATTTTAACCTTTAATTGTGGCTTATTCCCATTTAAATATAAATTAATTTAAAATGCCACAAGAAAATAGCTTCAGAACAATGGATAACAAGGTTGTAAATAGATAATTGACACTTATAATATACGATATTTGTTGGAATTTTCGGAAGGGGAAAAGTTTTTTCTAAATCAAAACAAAAGGTTTCCATGTCTGGTTGATCGTTGCTCATCTTCATGTCTAGCTTTATTCTAGATTGTACATTTTCAGTTTCTTCTAAGTGCACATTTTTTCTTCCTTTAACTTGCTTAATTTTTCTTTATCTGCGCAATTTTTAATTTCTAATTCGAAACAATACTATCTAATACAAGTATCTTTTTTTAACTTTTTTCTTTGAAGATTAAATCGTGTTAAAAATATTTATTTGTAAAACGAAAATTTAACAGGATCATTGTCTGCTTCTTCAATATACAATTAATATATTTTACTTAATGTTGTGTCTTCTGTTAGGTATTCTCTTTCTATGTTAGCCCTTCTGTAATGTGACTTGAACTTGGGGAACTTCGTTATGTGCTCAATTACTTTTTGTACACGATTATCGTTAATTTTATGCTGACCTCCACTTTGACGACGACAACCTCGAACACACATTGGACATTTCATAGCTTTTAATGCAACTTGATATTCTCAAAGTCTGTAAAAAGACAGGTTTACACAGTCACAGCGAATATTGTGTATATCCTTGTAGTATTTCTTTTGTTAATGGTTTTTTTTTCTTTTGCGCTTTATTGGGACTTCGGAAATATTTGAACAAATTCCAGCTCTCTGAGCATCATAAGATTCAACATTGTAAAACTTATCAAATTCTTTTTTGGCATTATCCACACCAATCTTGTCCTAACACTTACACTTACAAAGATACATACGGAACTGTTTTGATTTTTTACATACATTTCTCTGTGTGGAGTAACTCTTGTTTTGAATACAACTTTTTTTCCTTGATTCGCGACTTTGATTTAAGTACTTCGTATTCTCCTTTTTTTTGGTCTCCCCATGGGCGAATAGTTTTTTATCACTTCAGTGTTTAATGCTATTTTATCTTCTTTTTGTTCCTGCTGACGAATAATGTTACTTCTTGTTTCGCCTTTAGAAGTTGAAGGCATCTGCAGTGATTTTTCTTGTGCATCTTCTGTAGAAAAATTTAAGCAATAACTGTCAGTACTTCTTAACCTAAACGCCTCAACAAGTTATTGTGGCAGCCGTAGCTCAGCGGCTATGTTACTGGCTTAACAAGCTAAAGAACTCGGGTTCAAATCCCGGCACCGACAAAATTTTCAACATCTAATTTATCTGAGCTGCCACCGCACTTCGGAGGGCACGTAAAGCCGTCGGTCCCGGCTACAAAAGTAGTCGTTAAGTCATGTTAGGGGCGCTTGCGCGACCTGAAAACCCTAACACTAGACCTTAGCCAAAAGGTTACACGAACTTTACTTTTAACAAGTTATTGTCAACAACGTTCATGTACGTATGTTGCCAAATATTCGATTTACAATCATTAAAACGCTCGCAAGAGGCGCTTGGTCTACTGATGCAAAACTATTACACAAAATTATTCGCTTGGTCTAGTGATGCAAAATTCAAAATCCAGAATAAGAAGAAAGGCACTTGGTCTTTTTAAATATATTTGGTTAACCGTTACTAACAGACTAATGGGATTTATTCTGTAGATAGTTTATGCTATTTCCCACCAGAAAGCTCCATAATGCACAATTTGGGAAAATGGCGGTTGGTCTAGTAATGCATAACGCCGTCCATTTTAAACTGTAATGTATCAAATACAATAAGGACATACTTTTACTACATAAACTTTAATAGGTGTATTATTTTGTAATTTGTAATTAGTATATTTAGTAACTGTAAAATCTGTAAAACCCGCTAATATAACCTTTCATGGTTAATGCGGCAATTGTAAATAAATAAAACTTTAGTTCTTGGTAATTTTAATGGAGATAAAATTAGTTAATGAGGTTCTAAAACTGTTTGCTTGTATCATGTTTAATTTGTAAAATACACATTTTAATAACCTTTGTCGTTTATTATCCTTTTAGTAAG
Organism: Diabrotica undecimpunctata; assembly: GCF_040954645.1. Taxonomy (NCBI): domain Eukaryota; kingdom Metazoa; phylum Arthropoda; class Insecta; order Coleoptera; family Chrysomelidae; genus Diabrotica; species Diabrotica undecimpunctata. The sequence goes on along the minus strand of NC_092803.1, from coordinate 12,180,445 downwards.
ATTATCCTCCTAAAACTAGAAAGATAAATACGGTCAATATTCACCAAATGTCACGATTGTTTAGCAAACAAATCACAAGTCAACACCGAATAAGCCACCAACAGAGTAGAATATCTGCATCTGCATTCGTTTACAATGGGTTTTAGAGAAATACATAAACACGTAAAATTGCTTGATGCTTCCAGCAGTCGGTACATCTCACGCTGTCGAATAATATTTATATTTTCAAATCTATTCCTAGTTCCTATTATACAAATTCGGTTTACAAACCAAACAAAGCGATAGGTACTGTATGGAAAACTGTTTAGTTTGAAATTTTATTGTCTTCGGTATGTTCCTTATATAAACAAAGTGAGCAAAACGTTTCTGAGAAAAGTTTTGTTCATTTTCTTTGTTATTTGAAGTTATTTGAAGTACAAGATATCCATATGTGGTATAAGTTGTTGAAAGGACTTATATATAAATATTATACTGAAGAGTAAGTAATTTTTGAAGGCGTTTATTTCACAAAAAAAATATACTAATTAGATAGGAAACCTTTATCTATCCATTTTGTTGAATGGACTCCATGAGTTTCCCTTTCAATTATTTTTTGTTTCGTTTGACAATTTCGGAGGCTACAAACTCCAGTCATGCTAACCCTCGTCGTCGCTCACTCATAAAGCTACAGCTAATAAAATAACGGCGCAATTCACTCAGGGAAAAAACCACTTTTATCCGACAGGCCATCATGTTCGAATGCTTTCGCGGCTTTAGAGGTTGGCTTTCCCCGAGACTCAAGTGTAAACTACTCAATTTGCACATGCAAATTAGAAAGCGTGCCTCTGAAATAGTGGCGAGGTTTATGGCTATGAGCTGTCTCATATGTAATCTGCTCTTTTCCGAGGCCCTGAAAGTAAATTAAAACCTTGCGCGTTAACTTTTATCAGCGCGGTGATGCCATAATTATGGCTTATGCGCCATATTCACCGATTTTCATTATTATTATACAGTATAGATCCTTCTAGGCAATCAAAAATATGACAATCCAAAAAATAAGTAGAGAAAAGAATTCTTGAATACAATTATATCCACAATTAACCTTAAACGATGGCATCCATCATACGGTAAGATGACCTGATAGTTTTGTGATTTAGGGCTGCACACCCCCCTTAAAATTTTTCTGTGCGCTTAGATTTTGTTGTTTCTTTTGTATGAAAAATGCTTTCAGAACAAGAAAGTAACGTGTCCATTTTTATTACAAAATGTCAAGTAGTTTAGGAGATAATGCAAAAAAACAATTTTTATTTTGTAACTTAAAAGGGCTGTAACTTTTTTTGTGTACACTTTTGTACTAAGGTAGAGGTAGAGATAGTGCAAGCACTCCTGACCACGGCGCAGTAGAGGAAATTTGGTTTAGTCTCCACTTCCATTCGAAACGCATTGTACTATGCACTTTATAATTCCACTTACAATAGAACCTTTCTGCCTTTACGTAAATTTGACTCCGCCTTCGCGCAGCTCCATGGTCAGGAGTGTTTGAACTATCTCTAAGTTGGACTCAATCAATTTATTTTTGACCCCGGAATTCGTGATTTAATTTATGACATACCTTTTTGAAATACCCTGTATTTGATTAAAGTGACGGTTCTTGTCTTTTTGACAAAGTCGTTTTATTTCGATATCACACGTTGGATCCCATTTGTTCTCTTGAATTAGTCCTTTAGCTTACAGTTGCGTTATTTTTCTAATTTTGCACCTTGTATTTTAATATTATTTTGTATTTTTGTAATTCCATGGGTAGTTCAGCTGATCAAATTTATATTCGCTATTACAATCTATACCTTGAAGCATAAGTTTTTCGTTATAGCTATCGAATACTTAAATTGTATAAAAATTGATTTGATACGCCCCTGGTTGGTACGTAATAATAATCTGAAGTTTTCTTTACCCAGTTGTACATGCTAGACATCTAAGAAAATATTAACTGTGTAGTGTCTTTGCGTATTACTTAAATAAATTCCCACAAAAAAAATTTGAAAGCCCAGCCCTCTTAAGGTCCATTATTGAGTCAAAAGCGTAATAAAAATGTTCCGATTGGCTGGCAGTTAGAAACTAAATGGGACAGACAGAGAGAGATCAGTCTGAATGATAAAAGATTATTTTCGGTGATAGTTTCAAAAAATCGGTAAATTTTGGCTTAATTTGAATAAGTTTTGGATGATTAGGCTCAAATGCTATTTGGCAGTCTTTGTGGAGCGAGATAATCGCCGTTTTGTTGCTGTATTTCGTGTCACAGGATTTGAGAAACAGCGTGGCTGACGGTAAGTGAGGCCCACACAGATTTAAGTGAAAATTTAGCAGCCGAGTTTTAAAGAATACAAATTGTTTCATCAGGATATCCTGAAGTCGAATTCGATGTTTGACCTCCCCAAGATTTGTCCAGCTCCCATTTTATCTCCTAGCGGTCGAATACAGATCGTTTGAAGTTTGTGTGGGACAGTGTTTTTTTTTGTATTAAATTCCAAGGTAACAAACTTTCTTAATATATAACTTAAAAAGAAATAATACGGTGAACCAAAGTAGTTTTGTTTAATTTTTCTAAATAAAATCTTCGTTAATATACAAAGATTTGCTTTCATGGCAAATTAAAAAGTTATAAATTAAAAGTTTTATCGGTCAGCTAATTGCCATGATTTAGTTTTCTTTTAAATAAAGTTCACCTTGATAAATAATTAATAATTCAGAAAAGTTTGATATTTCATTTCGACATGACAGTCAGTATTATCTTTTTCTGTCATTTGGTACATAACCAAATTTTTAAAGTAAAATTGTTAGAAGATCCAATGTTTAATGTAACAATTGTTGATAAACATAGCTTAAATTCTGTTTTGTTAAAAGGTAAACTCAATATAAGGTTTGTTGATAAATTTGGATAAATATATTTGTACTAACTGTATAAATATATAATGTTTCTCTTTAAACCAGGATTTTAAAATTATTTCTTTTAAAAAAGATATTCATCCTTGGAATTTTTTAGGAGAGAAAAACTTTTCTTTCTAAACAACAGGAGGATTTTTTTAAACGGCGTCCGTTATAAATAGTTTAGGAATCTTCTTATGTAGTGTTCCTAGGACATCTCTGTAAGTATTTTTGATTTTTTTTTGTAGTTAGTTTCTCCGAGTCTATCAAATAAAGGAATCCTTATTCATGATCTAGCTCTCCAACCAAAACACGAGTAGCCGTTCGCAAACGTTTCAATTTATTTGCTTACCCTATCTTCAGCCCAGTAATTGTTTAGTCAACCTTTCAAACCCCTATAAGCAATTAACATAATTGTTACAACCTGAATAGGTCTTATATCATTGTAATATACTGCCACTATTTAATTGTGTAATCGACAAAATTTTCAGTTTCTCAAACTTTCTTTTTTGTTTTGGTGATGATGGCTATGTTTATTTTACGATTTTGTAGTTATTGTGTCCATTTTTTTTCTTTACTCCAATCCGTTATAATACCACGTAGTCCAATCTTTAATACATCCGTTATAACAATACTATTATTCTTAATTTGCCTGCTTCGTCGTGATTTTGATCTGTCCGGCCTTTCAGTTTGATCCTTTTAAATGTTTGTGATTTTCCAGATGAAATTACCAATTTGAATCTATAGAAATTAGATGATGCGGTCAACTAGAATGCTTCAATCTGCCTGAATTGCTGTTTTTTAACTCTTAGTCCGTATTATACCTTAAAGAAACAATTCAAAACGCTCTTGCATTTATAATATTTCATGGATTAAAAATTAAAATTTACCTAGATTCACGCACTGTCGAGTCTAACTTCTTATACGTGCTGTTTTTCAGAAGCTTCTTATTTCGCCGCTTAGAAATACAATATTTAAGCTTTCCTTGATATAAGCCCTTACTATGTACAATTGTATGTGTATTCATCCAAAAATGGCAACACTGTCGATTTTTATACTTCGTATCAGTGCTTTCTTTCACAAGCTTCTTCTCTCGCCGCTTAGAAATAGAATATTTAAGCTTTGCCGTCTGACCTCGTTTACTTATAATATATGCGTTTGAGATTATGCTACTAGTTACTTCAGAGTTTATTAAAGTTAACGAAAGATAAGAGCTAGTTAGATAGTTAACAGAGATAAACTATTACGATCTATTTTTATGTAGAAGTGAGTAATTATTATGAATAATAAATGCCTTTAACCTTTATAAACCCGAGGTCCTGAGGTCAAAAACTTACATTAACTACCAAGGGGGACGCAAATGAACCTTAAAGTTTATTATTTTTATTCTCATGTTAACGTTTGTTTAAAAAGTACAGTTAATAGACATACCGTTATATATTTTATATCAAACTTTTACCGTAGATTTGATACAAATTTTATTTAAAATTGATGTTGCGCGCTTAACCGACATTCAAAATCGCCGGTCGCTTTACGCGTTGTTTCTGAGATAACTGATTATTCTACACAAAAAGTGATAATAAACATTTTTGTTTACAATTATCTCAGCTACATTTTTTATTTGAAATATATTTAATTCTTGGTAAATTGATTTTTTCGTTTTTTCCTCTACTGTCCTCTGGAGACGTGTCAGCCGGGAGCTGACAGCCGTGCCGGACGCATCAAGGAATTTGGATATCGGTCAAAATACTTGGGAATTCCAAGTTTGGCCAAATCCAAATTTCTAATTGATTCGATGCAGGGAAATTCCACTTTTGCTACGTAAAACAAAGGATTTGTTTTACATAAAAGCAGGTAGATTTTCTCTCATCGATCAGTCGAGCTTGCCTCTTCTACTGTAGACCTAGTCGGTGCTATTATTGTTCCAACTAAGTTATTGTTTTATTTCTAATTTCCTATATACCATTTTTATTTTAGCATTATTGTATATTCAGACCTTTTCAGGTTAGAATATTACATTGATCTATATTTGTTCATGTACTGATTGTTTGATATTTTATTTGATTATTTTGATTGTTTATTTTTCTTGTATTTTGTGTCTAAGTTGTTCTTCCGTAAGTTAAGAACACTTAGAAATATTTATCTTGCTTTTTCTATTTTATATTTTGATTTGTACTTTGTCTAAGTAGTTCTTTCCGGTAAGCCAAAAGAACACTTAGAAATATTTTCATAATCATTGTTGCATTATTATTTTCGATATTTTATCTAAGATATTTTCTTCCTTAAGTTAAGAAAATACTTAATACATTTGTCTCTTTCGCTTTCTATTTTATGCTAAGTTGTTTCTTCCGTAAGTCAAGAAACAGCAATATTTCCACATCTTTTCTATATTTGATTTTTCTTATTTTCTATTATAAGTCGTTCTTCCGTAAGTCAAGAAACACTTATTTGTGCATTTATTTTACTATATTTGATTCTTTTGTTTATTTTCTGTTCTAAGTTGTTTCTTCCGTAAGTCAAGAAACACTTAGAAACATTTTTTCTTTGCATTATATTTTTATACCATTTAATTTACTTGTTTACTAAGTTATTCCTTCCGTAAGTCAAGGAATACTTAGATCATTTTTACCTATCTGTTTTCCATTTTTTGCTCTGTTACTTTGTAACTGTTCCTTGGAACCGTTACCTATAACAGATATTTGTCACTGGAACTGTTATTTATAACAGCGGTGGTATTTAACCTTTCTACCAGCGACAAACCAAAGATGGTGAATACCCGATCCAATTCCGGGGATAGGAAGAAGCCCGAAGAGCCGGCGATGGGTCTTACAGGCCCAAATGCCCCCTCTCGGCAACACTACGAAGTTGGGTGTTAGGGGCCAGTGAATAGAAGTGTTAACTTTTTGCATCTTTTTTGGGATCCCAAATTTGTCATTCTCAGGGACATTGGGTTTGTTTGTCTTATTTTTAGAGATCAAATCTCTACGACTGAATTAAACACGTCTAAGTCCTTTTTCCTTTTTGATACTTTTGTAACTTATACAGGGGATATAAATAAAATAAATAAAAGTTTTAAACATACCAAAAAGAAGTTGGGTATATTTTTAAACAAGTAAAAAATATTTGGAAATTTGAACCGCTTTATCTCAGATTTGACAGTTAACAGAACGTAGTTGGGATGTTACAGTTGGTAATAAACATATAAATAAAAATGTTAAGGCGAAATTATTTCTGGTTCGGTTTCAAAGAGTGATCCTAAAAGCGACTAAAATTATTAGAATTAATAATCGATTTTTTAGTGGTTCACATGAGATAATAGTATTGTTTTAACTAGGTTTTTTGCTGTTCATTGAATGCAATGTTTGTTCCAAAATCAAATTTACCACCAAACTAAACCGCTCTACTCATACGAAAGGTGTGTTTAGCGGACGTATTTCCCCTTCTAACTATAACTCCTTAGTGAAATCACGACTTATTAATGAAAATATGCTTCTAGTCGATCCGCCACCACAAACCCTTTGTAGTGGAACACAGCCGAAGGGCGCGCCGCCTCAAGTTCCTCAGAGAGATCCTTAGAAGTCTAACCGCATCCTCTCCTACGCCCCATTTGCTACATAATCCATTTGTTAATTACACACAGAAACGGGCCGCTCGTCCCCCGATCCCTCAGACGCCCATCAAGCTCTTTTAGCCCTTTGCTCTTTTTCCCAAAGGAAAGATTGCAACTTGCCGAGATATATCTCCGATATTTCGAGATTATTACGGTACATTGTTAAAAATTAAAGGCGTGTGACAAAACTGCTTAATTTCTAGTATATATGTATATATTTTAGGAAATTGGTGAAAAATTCATAAATTGTATTTGCGGTTTGGATCGTATTGTTTGGGATCAAAATATATTTTATATCCTTTTTACATATCATCGTCTCTATTAAGGTTCACCATCATGGCACTTTATGTTTCTAATCCCCCTGCTCTAAATATGTCAAAAAACAATAAAATCAAAAAAGTACTTGAATTTTTCAACCAGAAAATACGTTCTCCTTTTACGATATATTCATCCATGTATTATATCTTGCGGTTTTATTTAAAGCAAGTTATAACGTTCGTCTCTTATGACATGTCCTAATCTAATAGTTTTTTTTTTAATGATGTTCAGAACCTGTTTTTCTTCTTCCCAATATTTGGATATTTGTGTGAAATAAATGTAGATTTATGGGCATCGAAGTGGGACAAGAAACTCTGTATACATTGTTGTTTGCAGATGATCAGGTGGTGGTTGCAACCGACGAGGAAGATATAAATTATATGAATCAAAAATTATTTGAGGAATATGCCAAATGGGGGCTTACTGTAAACATAAGCAAAACAGAATATTTAAAAATTGGAGGAAATACCACAGATCTGAGGCTTGAAAAGGCAGTCATAACAGGCTGCAACCAGTATAAATATCTAGGAAGCATCATATCAGCAGATGACAGAGTTAAGATAGATGTACAAAACCGAATAACCCAAGGGAAAAAATGCATACGAATACTGAATTCATTACTGTGGTCTAATAAAATAAAGATGCATACCAAACTTCGCGTATACAGAGCAATTGTAGAACCAATTAACACATATGGTGCCGAATGTTGGACGATGACAAAGAATGAACGAGATAAAGTACACGTTGTGGAAATCGATTATCCTAGAAGGTCATGTCGAGTATCGAGAATGGAAAGAATCAGGAATGAGGAAATACGAAACCGTACAGGAATTAGAGATACTCTTTCAGATAGAATACAAGGAAGGCGATTACAATGGTATGGTCACGTGATGAGAGTGGAGGAGGAGCAGTGGCCAAAGAAAGCCTTAATGTATGTTCCGCCAGAAAGAAGGAAAAGGGGAAGACCACCAAATTCCTGGAGAAGAGAAATTACAAAAACAATGCAATCTAGAGGCTTAGAAGAGGGAGATTGGAGAGATAGGAAAAGATGGAGGCTGAAATGCGGGAAGCGGCAATCGCCGTAGGACCCCCGTTATATGATGATGATGGATATTTGTGACCTATCAACCGAGCTTATTCTCCTTAAAGCGCCTAAGACCTTATCGTGGGAAGGCCTCTCCATGTTTTGCGTTGTACGCTAATTCTATGGGGTGAGCAGAATCAAGTGTAACTTTTCTTAACCTGACGTCTCATCTTCAGGTAGCAAGACCCGAATCCAGGTTTCATTAGCTTCCTTACCGAGATTAAACATTTACTCACTAGTTTCTCCTGGGGCAAGATTGAAACAGGATCAGAAAACAGATAGAGCAGCTTCAGTCATCTAATAAATAATAAAATTAATTTCGTTATGTCTACGAGCGACGCAATGACGAAAGTATCAGTTAAAGCAAAGCCGTTTCGAAAACCACAAACACAGATGTAGGATATATACAAAATATCTTTCATATCAATGTGTAGAAAGGTCAAATGACAATCCTTTATCTACAATTTTTGTTACGCTCCTAGCTTCCGATTTGTCACTAATGTATTTTTTTACTGCTCAAGCTTCCATTTCGTAGAATAGCACGGAACACATTCATTGCAGTAGTCTTATTTTTAAACTAATTATAATATTACTGCGACAAAGTACCTTTTTTATTTTGTTGAAATCTTTTCCTATTAGTTCTAGATATATTTATGTTTCTGAACTTTTTTTTATTTGGTAAGATAGTTTCGAAACAAACGTTTTTTTATTTATTCTTCACGAATGTTATTTAAACTTTCTTTGCGTTGTGCCATCTGTCTATTGTAATCTGTATGCTCTTTGTTCCATGCATATCTGAAATCTGTCGAAGTCTCTGTTTTTGATGTATAATTTATGGTCGTTTATCCTAACACTTATCGGTCATGAGGTTTCTCCCACATAAAAATTGTTGTATTCACAAGGTATATTATAGGTGCAGTTCTTCGATCTCTTCTGTATGTTGTTTGGTTTTGGATAGAATAGATATATGTGTATTGGTTGCTTTAAGTTGTTGTTGTTGTTTTAAGTTGTATTAAGTTGTTTGATGTTTTAGCGTTGATACTGAAATCTACTTCTATAGAATAAGTTTTTAAAATTTAAATAAACCATGTTATTTTTATTACGTTGGAAAATTAATTCTTCTGAAAATTTAATTTTATCTGCCTCACTTATTAAGACAGTTCCGACTTGGTATATACATTTTAAAGTAGAATACTTTAAAGTGGTATTGTCATTTTTTTTAAGTAAAAAGTAAGTTGATGCCTGTTAGCAATTATATCTTTAGTATTATTATATTATAAAGACCACAGAGTGTTAATTCTAAATGCAGTGAATTATACTAAAATAAACCTAAAATAGTTCTATATAAGCCACACATGGTACACATATAATAATAAACTAATGAATCGTATTAATTGTACTTCATTCAAATTAGTGTTAAATATACCGCCCCAACACCTGATACATTAATATATGCTATTATTATTATATATCCTAATTAATAGTTTCCTATTTTTAAGCTGGTTACTAAAAATGATATGACTATTAGTAAGATTTGGACATTTTGAGCAGTGTATTTGATTGGTCTGACATTATATTATATTTATTATGACAGACAAATAATAAAATAAACAAACAAACATAATTATAAAGGTCTAAATTTTAATATTATTTTGAATTACTGCCTTTTATAAAGAGTATATAAATGATAGTTTTTACATAAACTAGGTTTGTTGTTATTATTTTTATTATTATTAAGGAATAGAACAAACGACTTAACTCAACAATATATTACAGCAAGAATTGTAACCAAATTAAAAGATAACTGAGCACTATCAGAAGCAGCAAAACATTTTAACATAAGCAGAACCACAGTTTTTCTATTAATAAAAAATGGAGGAAACAAGAAACTCTCGAAAGAAAACAAGGGACCAAAACTATACTAAATTTAGGTATGTAAAAATAAAATAAATATTTTGTAATATCTCCATCAGCATTAATAACAGCTTTTAGTCTTCGGTCCATCGGCGTGAAAGGAACTACGAAATTGTCTTCTTCAGAGAGCTCTTCCCAAACCTGTTGTATACCGCGCCACAGCTATTCAGTATTTTGGAGTATAAAATTACGCCGATACAACCGTTTTATAATAACCTCCACACATTATCGATTGGGTTTAAATCTGGACTGTAGCTGGGCCATGGTAAGGTTTCGGTGTTGTTATTCTGGAGCCACTGGTTTATTATATTTGCAGTGTGAACAGGCAATTATCTTGTTGGGGGATAAAATTATTTTCTGGATACAACTGTTCTACACTGGCAACCATAATGTTTTCTAGAATATTCAGATAAGTTTGCCCAACAAACCTGCCATCAATTCGCCTTACCATTCCTATTCCTCTAGATGAAATCCATTCCCATATATTGGCACTAAAATGACCAGCTTCTCGATATTAATCAACATATAGAGGATTAAATCTAATATTATCCGGTCTATACACCATTATTTTGCCCTTTTTAGAACATTGAAAAATTTTTTCATCTGTAAATATTACCGTGTCTCAAAAATCTTGATTTTGTAGCTGATGATTTAAAGCAAATATAAGTCTTGATTGCTTCTGTTGTGGAGTAAGAGCTTGTTTTTTGCTGCAGTTCGGTACCTAAGACGCGATGTTTTAATTCTGCGCCAAGTTGTTGTCTTTTTTACCGAAAACTGTGACATAATTCTTGCAGTTTTCGCATCTTCAAAAGGATTCTCTTCTAATCTCTCCAAAAGGGTACGATCTTCATAAACGGTAGATATTTTTGGTCTCCCAGAACCTTGCTATCCATCTATCAACCATCTACCTACCATCTATCAACAAACTTGAAGCATTTGAAATGTGGTCATTGAGAAGAATGATGTGCATACCTTGGGTGGATAGAGTTCGAAACGATGACGTCCTTAAGAGAGCCGGCGTGGAAAGAGAACTCTTTGAATTAATTAAAAAACGCAAGATTGGTTACCTTGGGCACATATTGAGAGGAGCAAAATATGAAATACCACAGTTAATCCTACAAGGGAAGATCGAAGGTAGGAGAGGAGCCGGCCGCAAACAATTATCCTGGTTAAGGAATATTAAAGAATGGACAGGAATACACAATACAGGCGAGCTGTGGCACGCCGCCAAGAACAGAATTCTAGTAATGAGATAGTCGCCTACGCACTTTGGTGTATGGCATGTTAAGAAGAAGAACCTTGCTTTCATTCAAGAGTTTTTTGTTCTCTTTATCTTTTATTAATATTAAAAACTAGTATTCTGCTTACGTTAAAATGGTTCGCTACGGTAAATAGTGACCAACCATCTTCTAATTCCGTTACAATTCTTGCTTTTAGTTCTCTGCTAGCATTTGGAGCCATTTTTTGAGGTGGAACATAATAAGTTATCTGACAAATTTTAAGATTTGACAGTGACAGTGACAGTATGTAAATAATAAGTATTTATCCTTCAAAATACAGCACAACTATCTAGGCTGCTGCACTTTTTCTATGTGGTCTATGTATGCTAAGGCTTCTAGCAACCAAATTTGTGTGACATACTCAAAGTGCAGTATCGCTAAGACATGATAGATCTTTCCAAAGCGCTTACTATTTCAAATTAGGAAGCTTATTATTTTATAAGCTTTATTGATTATTTTAATTGCATAGTATTGAATTTGGTATCTCTTTGAATGATAACTTGAATTATCTTACAAATACACGATTTGGATGAAAAACCAGAAAAAGCAGAGGACTAAAATTTTTCTATTGATAGATCTTTCTATTGGTTTCTACTTTTACTAATTTAACTAAAGGAAATATCACTATCATGCAGAGTTCTGAGGGAAAAAATAGCTTCCAAATAATATACAAAACATGAGAGGAGCAGATAGATGAAATTCAATTTGGTTTCAGAAGTAACATCGGTATAAGAGCGGCATTATTTGCAATGACAGTTCTTTTTGAAATAAAATTAAATCACTAGGAGCGGATCAAATAGCATTAGAGGTGCTAAAGAAAGGAGGAGATGCATTATAAAAAACAGTACATGAGATGATAACAAAGATATGATGGAATGTGCACTTCTAGCAGAGTGAAATAGCGGTATTATTGTACCAAAACATAAATAGGAGACAATGACAAGCGTATGACAATACGAACTGATACGAATTTAATATACCAACACAAATATTACAGACAGGACAAAAAGAATGTTAGAAACAGCAGAGATGTTTTGTCTTCTGGGACAGAGCTAGAAGTACAGATATACTAACTAGATGCAACATATAGAACATCAAGGACTGGATAAGAAATAGAAAAGTAAAATGGAATGATCATATCAGTCGAATGACAACAAATAGAGCAGTAAAGATGGCGATAGACGATCAGTGGGAAGACCACGAAAACGATGGAACGACAACACACTGGAGGCACAGTGAAAAACAAATAGAGCCATATTTTCATAAAAAGAAAAAGAAAATAAGAACACAAATATTAGTATTGATAAAAGAAAACCAGAAAGTAAAATCTGGATCAAAATCGAATTAACGGAAACATTCGATGTAAAAAACAGACTAAGCCAGGGAGACGCCCTATCATGAATCTTGTTCAGCATCATGCTCAGAATAATAATAAGAGACGCACCAGTCAATACTCGAGAAACAATAATTAATAAAAGTGTGTAAATTCCAGCGTTTGCAGATGATATTAACATAATCGCCGCAAGGTCAAGGTAATCTGCGAGGTATTCAATCAAAAAGAACGAGCTGTAAAAAAATCAATCAGGCCAAAACAAAATATATGCAGTCAAGTAAAAAGGCATAAATAAGGTAGCTACAAAATCAAAAAATAGGAGGATACAACATTGTGGTAAAGTAAAAAACTTTACATACTTAGGATCCATATTTACGTCTGATAATAACGTCTCAGAGGAATCGTTTTTTCAGAGGAAATTTAGCCTAAATTGAAATATTGTCATTATAAGTAAGACATTTAATACTATATTAGTAACTATTTATCACAGATGTATTCAATATAGCTAAATATTTGATTAAATCGTTTAAAATAAAGCAAATAACAGCAAAAACATTTTACTGGCGTTAAATTTCACTCCAAATTGTTGTAGTATAATTTATGCAGTTATGAAAGTGCTGGAAATGATCTAGAAAGCTCATTGGGTCGAAAATTCCACATGGAAATACCTACCTTCACATTATATATGTAGCCAGGCTGACTAATATATCAAACGAATTAAAGCTTCGACAACGGTAGAAATACACACGCCATCCGTTTCAATAATTTACTGCAATTTGGGGCCCGCAAATCGCGGATTATATACAAATTAAGGCCAAACAGAGAGGTTTTTGTGCATAAAGAACCAAATTACTACATACAATATAAATGGCGACCCAATTTCTCCAACTCTTAACTCCGGTCCTCATCAATCACTTCCCGACGCAGACATACGTCATCCCCAAAACAAAGTAGCGTAGATAAATTTTCGACTACAAGAGATAATCGTTAAGTATAAAGGTTGTACACGGTTAAAAACATTTCATAAGTTTACATCTTTAAATTGTAGTCTTATAAACACTATATCTCCTTAACCAATTTTTTTAAAGCGAAACTTCTATACTGGCGTTGTAAAACTTTTTGAAGTTATACTTCTATACGCGCTTTCGACGTTGGAAATTTCTACGGGAGTGAATCGGCAAAATCATTACATATGTAAGATATAGGTAAGAAAGAGACAGAAGATATTTATCTCTCTCTTTCTCTCTCGAGAATAAAAATGTTCCTTTTGTAAATATATTTAATATTTATTAATGTTATTATTATTTTTTTATTAATATTATTATCATGGTAAATTAAACATATGCGTAAGTAAGTTATGTATATTGTCATTTTTAAATACTTATGGATATTGCATTTTAATTTATATTGTATTATTATATTAAATTATGTTGCAGTGTATTGTATTGTATTTTTATATTAATAATAAAATAAACAATGAATTTTACTGCAGAGTATGTGTAAAAATTTTTTTTGCATTCAACTCCTTTCGTACATATATGAAAATAAAAATATACATTTTTATCAAAATATTGATTCAATCCTTCATTTACTATACTCCTATTACAAGTCAAATGTTGTTTATATACAGCAAACGATGCACCATATACCTATATACCTAATTCTGTTTCTCTTTCTGCTCTCTCTTGCCTATACCATTACATATGTAATGATTGTGCAGATTGACTCCCATATAAATTTGTAACGGCGAACGCGTGTATAGAAGTATAACTTCTACCGGCAGTCCCGCTGGACTGCCACACCCGTTTTTTATCTATAGTAAAATGCTCAGACGAGCGTCACGGAACTAGCGCCACGAGAAGGCGTCACGTAGCCTTACGAAATAGCGGTTCTTCATATCGATTCACTACTCTCGATCAATTCGTTTCTAGTCATCATATGTTTATTCTAAGCAGATTTAAATTAAAAACTCAATGAAAAATAACTAACAAAATAGAGACATTAAACAATAAGTAAAAAATTTAAAAAATATTTGTCAATAAAAGATTTGATCAGTAACGATTGTCAAAATTGAAAAGTCATACAATGTTATCCAATTAATAATAAATCTTAAATCATATGTTTACATTTTTACAAAACTTCTCGTTTTAAAATATTTTCACATAAATACAATTATTATTTTTAAACATCTGATTTAGTTTATATAACGATTTAATTTGTAGCCAAATGATATTTATTTATATTTTATTATTAATTTATTATTTCATCTGAATTTGACAGGTCAGTCGGTAGTAAACAACGTATGGTTTGTTAATAAGCTAGCAGGTGGCATAAAAAATTTGTCATGGGTCATTTAGATTTTAATGTACCATTCTTCTACCGCTATATCGATGATTGTATCTGTGCTATCCCAACAAATAAAATGAATTTTAGATAATTTTAACAGTTACCATCCAAAACTAAAGTTTACTATACAAATTGAACAAAATAATAAAATAAATTTTGTGGATATCACCTTATATCGCATTAATAACACAGTTATAGGTAATAGATTTTGACAAGAGCTATGACCTTGTAAATAACAGGTAAGCTTGTTCTCTGCATTAGCATGACTCATAGCTCTTGTCAAAATCCATTACCTCTAAAACTATGTGGTTTACAAAAGAAACATGGTCTTCACGATATCTCATCATCCATTCTCCCAAAAGAAGTTTGTTATTATAAGTCTTGCTGATAGACCTATAAAACTAACAACTCCAAAATACAGTACAACTGAAATAAAATGCATATCCCGAACATTAATCAAAAATATTTTTAAATTAAGACTAAATAAATTTTACAACAATACAAATAACAATAAACCTAACAGTATCAAAACTACCTATACAACTCTTCCATATATAAAAAGTTTATCCGAACAACTAACAAATATTTTAGCATAACATAACATAACAGTGTCTCATCAAGGCAACAACCTGTTAAATAAATATTTCACCAAACTAAAAACAAAAACTCCAAAACTCAAAAAATATAAATAATAAATAAATATTAAAATTACTTTATTCAATTTTAAAAATATAGAAAACATAGTATAAAACTTCGCGCTAGTCTACTGTGCCGCCTGCTGTATCATGTTTTTTATTATATTTCTTTCTTCTTCTTTTTCTTCTCTTAAATCCTTTTACCCCCTAAAGCCGCGATGACCAAACAGTCGAATGCGATCAACCGGTCGATCATGACAGCTTCTAGAGTCGATCACAAAAGAATGTAAAAATATTCAGGTCCTAATCGAAATATTCCAGGCCTCTGAGGCAATGTGACCGCGCGGATGTTTGGCGAATGTTAGCGATCGTTCTCGAGTGTCTATTTCTTGTATAACAAGATGCGGTGACGGAGCATTATGTCAGTATGTATTAAAAGTAGATGTTGAAGAAATAAAATAAATAAAAGGAAAAAGACAGTTAAGATTTGATTGTGTATAGTGCGTCTGTATATTCGCTTATACGTATTTCACCCTAAAAGGGATCATCAGAGCCGATTATTCACAGACGCTCTGAACGTGAAAACAAATCTTTCCTGTCTTGGGAAGCAACTCTAACATGGCTTCGTATGGACGCAAATAGAATAAAATAGAAATATTTAAAACACGAAATGAGTACGGAAGAATATCTCACATTAGGCTTACATATTATAGATACCTTAATTATAGTTTGTATTTATAAGCATTTACAATACAAGTATTTTCAGAAATCTACGTATTTTAGTATCTAGGCTCCAGTTAAGTTTTAATAGTCGGAAGTCGATCGCTTGTCTTTAAAATATTTTGTGATAGATCGCAGACACTACAAGTCTGACCACCCCTGCCCTAGTGTGTCAAAATTTTTTTTATGTTGGTGTCTATTCTTTTTTTATATTTTTTTGATTTCTTCATTTTTATTTCGATGTAGTGCATTCCCCTGGCTTTACCTGCTTTAATAATTTTATTTATGTAACTTTTTCTTGATCGTCCTTTTTGTCGTTTCTTTACTCTTTTAGTTTCTGATATTCTCTTTGGTCATTCCAATTGTTTTATGTATATTTTACTTATTATGGATTCTTGCTCTAGATAATTTCCTATTTAATAATTTCTGATGTATAATTTACTTTACAATTTACTTATAATCTAACTCTAATAGAATAATCAACAAATATTTTAATTAAACGGTCTACAAATCTCATTTTTCATTGCCACATACACCAATTATAAATCACCTTTATTTGACATGGAAATAAAATCACGACATAAAACCCTCCGTCTAAATACTCCATATAAACTTTATAGTTGACGCTCGGGCTTACGTCAGGGTCCAGACAGCGGGCGTAACAAACTTTATGACTACGTAAGCTCCCAAATTGTGTTAATGTTAAGCTTTGTGAGCTTTTTTAAAAACGCAATCCAACGCACCGGTGCGTATGGTCGTAAAGTTATACCTGTATTACTCGAGGGACTACAGAACGTTATATTGCGAGGTTTTTTACAAAAACGATACTTTGTTTAGACAAGATCAGTCAGAAACAAACCAAGTTGCAAGTATACTCTACAAAATCGAGCTTTAGCAAATCATTCATCAGTATATGTTAATGTTCTCACAAATGTAGTATTTTTTATATTTAATTTTCTATTGATTATGACGGGCTTTTAAGTTTAAAACAGATTATTAACTTGACTTCTTCTTCTTATTTTAATACGGACTCCAATAATAAAGGTCTTCTCAATTATAAGAACTTCTTCTGAGACTAATGCTCTTACGTAAAACTCTCGTGTTTTGGGAAATTTTGTCTGTCGATGGTTTTCAGCATTATGAGTTATGAGCTATTCAGATTTAGTCATACGGCACACACTATCTCTAAGGGCAAATTTCACTTATCCCAGATACCTACGGTGGACCACTTTATTATTATTATTAAAGCTCGGATTATAGGCGCCTTTTTTGCATATTTTGAATATTCTAGGTTTCTTAATATTGTTCTGAAGCTATTTTCTTGTGGCATTTTAAATTAATTTATATTTAAATGAGAATAAGCCACAATTATTAATTAAAAATTAACAAAGGATCCAACAAAGCCTTTGGAAAACAAAATATATAGAACTTTATTCGTTTAAAGATTGTTTACCCAGTTATCAGAGAAGATTAATTACACCTCATTACAGTAAGACCCCTCATTTTTATGGAGTACCGAAAATTCCTAAAACGAATATACCACTTAGACCCATTTGTAGTATCATGAATTCTCCTTGTAGTGAACTATCAAAATTTTTATTAAATATTTTAAAACCAATTGCAAATAAAAATGACACATTTATAAAAAAATACACAACATTTTTTAAATAAATTATCAAGTATTGAATTTAATCCAAATAATACTTTAGTAAGTTTTGACATAAATAGTTTATTTACGAATGTGCCATTAGATAAGACTTTAAATATAGTCAAGACAAAATTAGAAAGTGATGATACATTGGCAACTAGAACAAGACTAAATATATCAGCTATAATGGAGTTAATAACATTATGTACTGATAATACATACTTTCAACTAAATAATGAATTCTATAAACAAAGTTTTGGACTAGCACTGGGCTCTAGTTTATCTCCATTATTAGCCGATATATTTATGGAAGATTTTGAAACAAATATTATTTCTAAACAAAATTTAAAACCCTCAGTATGGTGGAGGTATGTAGATGATGTATTCTCAATATGGCCTCATGGATCAGAGTTGTTGGACACATCCCTAAATGATATAAACGATAAAGAAGAGACAATAACATGTACCATGGAAAAAGAATATAATAACACATTACCTTTTCTGGATGTTTTAATCTCTAAGAACGATACTGGATACGAAACTCAGGTGTATAGAAAACCAACACACACCAACAGATATTTAAATTTCAAATCAAATCACAATATTAATATTAAAAAGGGAATTATTAAATCCTTATACGATAGAGCCAAAATTACTTGTTCTAACGAAAATTCGTTCTTGGAAGAAAAACATTTGTTAACAACTGTTTTATTAAAAAATGATTATCCTTTATCGTTTATAAATAAGGAATTTTCAACAATCGATCGAAAAGAACAAAACAACTTAGAACGAGATCCTACAGCATATGCAAGGAATAATACGAGGAAAATAACAATACCATACATAAAAGGATTATCGGAAAAGCTTAAAAGGATAGGAAATAAATTCAACATTTCAACAACATTCAAAACAACAAACACGTTGAGATCTATTTTGTCCAAAACCAAACCTAACAATGAACAAGAAAGGACAAAAATTGCATTTATAAAATACCTTGTGAATGCGATCAGTTTTATTTAGGTGAAACATCAAGACCATTAAATGTTAGAATAAGTGAACATCAATCCTATATTGAAAATAGAGAATTTGATAGATCTCAAATCTGTAAACACGCATGGGATAATGAACATAGGGTTCAATGGAATGATTCAAATATAGTCCTAAAAGAAACGGATGGTAAAAAGAGAAAAATCAAAGAAGCGGCTCTAATTATGCTAAATGAGACCAATTGTGTCGCGAATTCCTCGGCAGAATGTAGTAGGATCTGGTTACCCATATTGAAAGAGGAAGTTATTAAAAGAAAAATACCAGTATTGGTAAGTCAGTAACATATAGAGAATACATCATTTATGTTTTTTAAATAACAAACATATAAAATCGGAATTTGGTGTTTATTGAAGGTAAACTAAATGCACGATCAAATACTTACCATGTCGGGATAGTATTATGAGGTTTTTTTCCTGGTTTTTCCCTCATAATTTACTATGGAATCACTAACAGGAGAATTTTACTGTCATCATGGCATGTATTTGTCTTTTTAAAGACGAATTACATGTTATGATCTTTTCTGACGGATATTCTCAAGTTAAAGTTGATTTCATGTAATCGAATGAACTATCTTATAAGTAAAGTCGTCCCAGGAACGCAACTCAACAATATTGGCAATATCATTTTAAAGTCGTCTACTTTAAAATGTATAAGGTATGTCTGAATTGTCAATATAGATGAGTCAGATAAAATTAAATTATTAGAAGAATTTATCACTAAGTAACAAAAAATCAAAATTTGTTTAATTTACTAATGTTTGTATATTGAGAACGATTTCCGAAGTGGAAATTGAAACGTCAATAAACGTATTTTAACCTTTAATTGTGGCTTATTCCCATTTAAATATAAATTATTCTAGATTTTTTGGCACATTTTGTCTTTTTTTCGTAAATTCCGCCTAATTGTGCCTTTTTTTTTTAATTGTATGATACCTACTAACCATGATATTATTCATACTTTCATATTACTATTACAAAATACTTGTATAATAAAATTTTGGGTCATTAATAAAATATCAATGGTTTGTTGATAATAGATTTCTAGGAAATGCATCTGATCAGTGGTCTGTGATCTGATCGATACTTGAGGCTTAACTATTGGAAAATCCCTAACCTTTTTCCCTTGTTTATTAAACCATGTTCGAAACTTTCTCTAGAAGAAGATGGAGCATTCTCTAAACCGTGCGGCAAATCGGTAAGTTTTATTTTTTCTCTCTCTTTCTCATCCTATAACTAAATTCCAAAGTGGTATTACAATTCTAATTATAGTTATTTTTTTTAATTCTAGATTTCAAGTAATAAAATGTACTTAATTGACCGGCATTGTGGAACCCCAATTCATAAACTTAACTTGGAAAAATTAAATTCCTCTAAGTTAGTCCAAATATCTCTGCTGAATAGTTTAAGCAGTTTAAAAAAATGAGAAAGATACATTGAAATTTGATTTATGCCAGATGATGATTGCGCCCAACATTCCTCTGTATAAAGTGACTCACCCTAGTTTTAAGTTCTTTTTTGAAAAATATTTCAATAGATCCTTACCGAAGGAAAGGACATTGAGAAAACAAACTATGGAAAAATGCTATGTGGAATGTATTAATTTCAATTAATTTAAAGATTTTCTATCCTGACTTAATTCATTGCACTTGTGTTGATCACAGGGTAAATAGGATTGTAGAAGAAATAAAAAATCTGTTTCCGTCGATGATTGATTTAATAAATTTTATGAAAAATGTATTCGTAAAGGCTACGTTGAGCCTACGTTGAGACTATTCACTTAAACGACGAACACTCTTAAACTGGATGGACCAAAGCTATTGAAAAGTTGGGTAATAAAAGCCCTAGAACAAACAAAAGATAGGAAAGCAGCAACAGGATGCAAGGAAAAGTTGAATTGTGTAAAATCATGTCCCTAAAATTTACTTTCCC
Organism: Diabrotica undecimpunctata; assembly: GCF_040954645.1. Lineage (NCBI taxonomy): Eukaryota > Metazoa > Arthropoda > Insecta > Coleoptera > Chrysomelidae > Diabrotica > Diabrotica undecimpunctata. The sequence continues at coordinate 12,159,681 of NC_092803.1, read as the reverse complement.
ACATACATACCTCATGTAGATCACCTTCAAATTTACTTTACTTCGAAAATAATTTTTGGTACTTCACTGCTGTTAATATTACCATAATTATTCTATTGTCTACGGTATAAACTAGTTCTTACAATTGTCCCCACTCTATGTGATTTTGAAATAAATATTGTTTTCACTTTCTCCCAACTCTCCCAGTTTTATTTTAATTGGAAAACTTCATCGTAAAAAATCACCTAGATATATCGTTTGTTTGTTTTTTCTGGCAGCACAAATCGATAAAGTAGGTTAAAGAAAAATGACGGCTATCTCTTTTACTCCTTCGGGAGAGCTGTATCCACTTTAGATTTATGCCCCATTTATTTACTTAGATTTAACTGTCTATCTTTTTAGAGATTAATGTTATATAAAACGTGGATTGAGAAGTCGAGCCGAATTGAGTTTTAGTGGAAACGTGCTGACGTTTTACGCAACCGTGGAAAATGAGAGCTCGGAAAACTTGATCGAATACCAAACAGAGGAAAAACTGTAGTAAATAATATCTGTGGTTGGTTATGGATTTCTAGAACACCGTTATTTCTTAACAGTTGCAAGTGTTTTTTTTTAAAGGCATTATTTTGTAACTTATTTTTCCAGTGTAATTCTTAGATATGCCTCAATTCTTATTTTGGTTTCGTGTGGATCACGTCTGATAATAAAGTGATTTCGCGAGAACTATACGTAGCAGTTATTTGTTTTATTCATCAATTTGCGTATCCTGTTTTTAAGGTTAGTAGGCTTTTATTCATTTTTGACATTGAAACTTAGGACAATTATTTCAGTGATGGATCCTTATGAACGAAAAATTCAACGTCTAACTACTCTATATGAAGGAGTAACTTCGGATCTAGAAAATGATTCCGATAGTTCTATTGCCGACGATGATAGAGAAGAGTTTAGCAATCATGACACAGAATCTAAGCAAGATGATATCCCGGAAGCAACACTAACGATTGAAGAACAAACAATTATTGAAGAACAATCTGACATGAGATTATATTATTATGCGAAGGATGGAACTAAATGGAAGAAATTTGCACCACCTACAAATATTCGCACACGACGGGAGAATATAGTTTCTCAATTACAAGGAACTATCTGAGAAGCAAAAAACGCAATGAGTCCCATTGAATCTTCTAATGCAAAAGATTATTGAACTTGCAGTAGAGATATATTAGAGTATATTAGAGAGATAAAAATACAAAAATCAAAACGACGTTAAACTTACATCTGTTCCGGAAATGAGAGCTTTTATTGGTTTGTTATATTTAGCAGATTTGGATCACGGCTCTGGAAAAAATTTAGAAGAATTTTGGGCAGACAATGGCATGGGATCAGAAATATTTGTAGCTATCATGGAACAAAGACGATTTAGATTTTTGTTAAAAGTAATACGGTTTGATAATAAACAAACCAGAGACGAAAGACTTAAAATCGATAAACTAGCTCCGATAAGAGTGATTTTTAAAACGTTTGTAAAAAAAGTCAATCTTGTTCTACCGTTGCTAACCATGTAACTCTTGATGGGATACTTTTTGCTTTTCGTAGAAGGTATAGCTTCCGCATGTACATTCCAAATAAACAAATATTTTACACTAATAATATGGAAATATATGCTGATCAATAACCTGCTGGATCATATAAAGTAGATAATTCATGTGCAGCAGCTACTACAAGGATGTGTGAACCTCTCTATGGAACAGGAAAAAATATTACGATTGACCGCTGCTTTGTTACTTGCAACCTTGTTATCCAACTGAAAAGAGAACACAGGCTAAAGGTTGTAGGTACGATTCAGTTCCAAAGAAAAGGATTGCCCTCAATTATGACCAATGTGAAAGACCGCCCTATAGGTTCCTCTGTTTTTGGTTTTGGAGCACATATGATGGTAATGCATTTACCCGAAAAGAATAAAAACGTAGTTTCATCCTTTCATCACACTGATGCAGTAGACGAAACTAGCAAGAAACCAGAGATTATTTTATTCTATAATAATACCAAATGTGGAGAAGATCATCATTAGACTTCGGCAAATATGCATATTGCATATTTTGCATATTGTGCATATTTTATGCAAATATTTCATATTTTGGCATATTTGTATAAAAGTTTGCATAAAGTGCATAAAAGTTCAGATTTTTATACTGTATTTGAAAATTTTTAAACATACCAATTTATTTTAATTCTTGTATAAAATTTTGTAGTCATTTTAATCAAGAAATGATCTAAGTACGTAATCTCTACAGGTACAAAACATTTACAATTTCAAAGAAGATCAATTTAAGTAGCCCTCAACATTCTTAGAAACTCTCAGTCACTAAGGCATTCAGTTATTGGATAATCGCTAAGGGTTCGCTCATTTGCATTTTATGATCTAATCCCCAAATCTATCTACAATTTATTGTATCTAAACAGCAGGTAAGCGGCTAATAGTTTTGTTCCTAGTTTAGGGATTTTCCAAAATCTCCCAGTTTATTGAATTAGGTACCTAAACATTTCTAATTTGATGCTCAGATTTGTAAATTATTTTTGTTTTGATATTCAAAGCGTAAACACTCGTTGTGCGTAACAAAAAGGAAGATTGTGATTTTATAATGCCTAAAACAACCAGTGCTTCAACTTGGATTAAACCTTATAAAGAGCTGTCTATGGATATGGGAAAAATCTACTGTTCAGTCTGTGGCAAAATTGTAAGTATCTAATATTTTCTATTAAATATCTAATATTTCATACATACAGGGTGTTTCCAAATGACACTTACAACGTTTGACTGTAGATACTTCTCGAAAAATTGAACAAAACGATATAGTTAATGAGGGGTCAAACTTATTTACTTTTCGAGATACAGGGTGTTAAAATTAAAAAAAATTAAATTCTTTTAGTTAATAACAACAATAACTTTAAAACCAATAAACGTATTTACTTGAAATTTAGTACTCGTAGGTTGTTTTTAAATGAAAAATAGCTTCCTTTAGTGAGAAAAAATTGTCCATGGTACAATACAATGGTGTGTATTTAGAAAAATTTTTCACCTTTACTTTTTTTTATGAAGTCAGCTATTCTAAAACACAATTATTTTTATTGTAATTGAATTAACGAAAAAAAAACTTTTGTTGAATTTTAAAATAAGTTATATGATATGATGTACTAATGGTTAGTAACAAAAACTAATTTGTGGATTAATACTGCATTTAAAACACTTAGCGAGTGTTTTTTTTCCAAACCAGTTATTTGATTAATCAAAAACACCTTGTATATTTTTATATTTTAAAGGTTGGGTTAAAATAAAGGTTTTTATTTTTATTTATATATAGCATGTGAGAAGAAATTTCAGATAGACCAACATGTGAGAACTGCTTCACACATTGCAAAAAAAGGAAAAATAGGAGGAAAACATCAAACTTCAATGGCTAAATGTTTCCAATCTACTTCAAAAAAATTAGATGAGCAAGAAACTTTTAATGAAGACTTGTGTCGCGCATTATTGTCTGCAAACATACCGCTTTCAAAATTAGCAAATGTAAATTTTAGTTCGTTTCTAAAAAAATATTGCAAACTTAATGTTCCTAGTGATCGGTCTCTAAGAAGAAATAATGTGAACGGGCTATACTCGTCGGTGTTAATTAATATTAAGGAAGAAATTGCAGATAATTATTTTTACATATCTGTAGACGAAACCACTGATTCCTCAGGAAAGTATATTGCTCATTTATTGATTGGTGTTCTTAAAGAAGATACCTTACCAAAATGTCATCTTATTTCATGCCAGCAACTTGAGAAAACAAATGCTTTAACAATTTCGCGTTTTATACAAGAAACATTAGCAACTTTTTTTCTTCCGACAACTATTCCTTCTAATAAATTACTGCTTATTTTATCGGATGCTGCTCCTTATATGGTATAAGCAGGACAAAATTTAAAAATATTTTTCCCAGATTTAATACATGTTACTTGTGTAGCGCATGGATTAAACAGAGTCGCAGAGGAAATACGAAAAAAGTTTCCTCTTGTAAATACCATGATATCCAGTGTCAAAAAAGTATTTCTTAAATCTCCTATAAGAATTCAACTTTATAAAGAAATGCTACCTAACATTCCTCTTCCACCACAACCTATTTTAACGCGATGGGGAACATGGTTAGAAGCAGCTAATTTTTATGCAGATCATTTTGTTAAAATAAAGAACATAATTGATACGTTAACAGATGAAAGTTCCCAATCTCTTTTGGATTCTAAACAAACTTTTCAGAGTAACTTGCTTCAACAAGAACTTTCATTTATAAAATCAAATTTTAGTTTTGTTCAAAAAACAATTACTCAGAATCACCAAAACTGTCATTGTTCGAAAGTACAGCATTAATAAAAGAATTTGCGTCATGTTGTTGGAACGTTAGAGGTAATATTGGAAAAGATATTTTAAAAAAATTTGAAGCTACTATGGAAAAAAATAAAGGTTACCATATTCTTTCTGAAGTAGTCAGTGTTCTAGCTGGAAATATTTCGGAAACAATTAATTTAGAACCAAATGTTTTGGTTAGTTTGAAAAATGCTCCCGTTACATCAGTTGATGTTGAACGAAGTTTTTCCATATATAAATATATGTACTCAGACAGAAGCCACAAGTTTTTGTTAGAAAATTTTGAACACCACTTGGTCATTTATTGTTACCATAATTCTAAATAAGTTTATTCATACTTAAAAATGATGTAGTTACTTAAAATAAATGTAAATCTTAATGAATAGTAGGAAATATTTAGTTATGTATACTTTTTTTTTTAAATAAAATTGTTACTATTTTATGATTTTTTTATTTATTTGTATGCATATTTTGTAAAATATTTGCATATTTTCGGGTAAACACGTGCATATTTATGCGCATATTTTCTACATTTTTATTTGCATATTTGCCGAAGTCTACTCATCATCATTCAATCTTCGCTTATCCACTGATGGACATAGATCTCCCTCATAACTTTCCATCTATTTCGATCTTGTGCCTCTTGCATTTAATTCCTATGACAACGTTTTAGATCGTCAGTCCAACATGTTGGTGGACGACCTCTGCTTTGGTAGGCATCATCTCTTGGTCTCCATTCCAGTATCCGCTTTGTCCATCTATTATGGACCGTTATATTATTCAGTGTTGCTACTCTCTCTACTGCATCAGCCACTCCTGTTCTTTGTCGTAGCTGGCGATTTGGGATCTTGTCTCGTAGTGAAACGTCCAACATAGCACGCTCCATCGCCCTTTGACACACACGGATCTTTTGAACCGTTCTCCTTGTCATGGTCAACGTTTCGGCACCGTAAGTTAACACTGGCAAAACACACTAATTAAACGTTTTTCTTTTAAAACGTTTTTCTTTTCTTTCTTTAAAAAAAAAAGAAAAAAGTGGATAAGATATTTTAGATAAAATAGTGTCATCTTACGATGTGTCTAGAAATGCTAAACGATGGCCACTTGTAATTTTTTATTTGGTCCTAAATATCGCCAGTATAAACGCTTTTGTAATTACCAAACATAATTATCCCAATACGGAAAATTCTAAACAACGAAGACAATTTATTAAAAAATTAGGAAGAGACCTAGTAAAAAGTTATTTGGAATCAATGGCTACAACGTCAGGATTACATTCTAACATTCGACAAGCTGTTATAAAATACTCTGGAATGCGGACCCAAAACCGACCTAATCCACCACCAGGTAAAAGAGGACATTGCAAATAGTGCAAGAAAAGGAAAACCCGATATTTTTGCACATTTTGCAAATGTTGAATATGCATGGATCATACCGTATCTGTGAGGAGTGTATTCAGCAAAAACTGAATAGAGCAATAAACTGTCCGCGTGATTAATTTTTCTGTATTTTCTCTATAATAGAATTTAGCTAAACTCTTTGTGTTTTTTAATATAGTTTCATTATAACACTAGATAAAGCTCAGTAAAAAAATAGTTTTTAAAGTTTACAAACTGAGAATATAAAGCACCAAGAGAAGTATCAATAAACTATTAGTTCACTCATATGTTAGCTTATTAATCATTAAATACTTTCTGGTAAACATAAGTAAATTAAAAACTATAAATAAAATTTATCGTTATTTAAAAAGCTTTTAATATTATAATTATTATTACAATAAACAATAAAAAAATCTTTCTACAGCTTAACAGAAATTACTCAAAAATTTTCTTTTTCCTCCTCGAAGCCAATGCGATTTTCTTTAAACTAATACACATTACCATCTTCACACCCTTCAACTCATCGGTTATTACTAAAATAAGTTCGTTGGATCTCGTAGATCTTAAACATGGCGAAGGTAAGAAGACTGATAAGGGCCGTGCTAAGTGATTACATTCGACACGTGCACGTTCACCCTCGCCCAACCCTCTCGCGAACGTAACAACAAGGGGGTTAAAGTAAACAAAACAAAGTAGATACAGTCGGTTGACTTGCTAACTGGATAATTACTTACAAGATTGTGTGGATTAGTTTTTTGTGGAAAAAAGCTTGGTGTTAATAAGCAAATATAAAAACCCTGATCTAACTAATATAATTTTTGTTTAGATAACTTTAGCAGGAGAAGATATTGCCATCTGATCCAGAGGGGGGATTCATAGACTTCGCAGTAAAGACTCTTAGATGGACTAGAAGGAAATGCTCCTAGATAGAGTCGAAGGGTTGTGTTATGGATAGAGTTTAAGGATTCCAGATCTCTCTTGGAAGTGGGCATATAAGCAACGCTGCCATAATCTAATTTAGAGCGAATGAGTGCTTTATTTGCTTTTGTGGCTTTTGTGGCAGAAACTTTTTAACTTAAAAATATGCTGCTTCCAAGAGACGCGAGAGTCAAATGTCAAACCCAGAATTATAGAATGATTAACTACAGGAAGAGGTAAATAATTTATCTACAGGTGAATAAATATTGGTGTAGGAGGCATTGGAGGCCAACTGCTAAATTTAATCATTTTGAACTTTGCTAGGGATAAAGTTAGTCCCAGCGAGAGTGAGTCCTGTTGATTATTATGTTTATTGCCGCTTGCAAAATTTTAGACCTAGTGATTGCTGAACGACAGTGGCAGTATAATATTAAATCATCTGCATGAGCTACATATTTAGTAGGAGAAGGTAAATTAAAACAAAGATCACTTATGGCGAGGTTCGACAAGGTAGGGCTTAATACTGAACCGTGAGGAGTACCATCGGTTTGAGTATAAACAGAATAGAAGACACCATTTACAGAAATTTTGGAGGTCCTTTGAGATAAAAATTTTGTATGAAATGAAATATATTTCCGGTGATATTTTGTTGCTTTAGCGTGGCAATTATAGCTTGTCCACTAATCGTGTCGATTGCCCCTTTTATGTCACTGACGGCAGCCGTTACTTCATACTTTTCACTCTGGAGAAGGACAAGATTGTCGCGAGCGGATCTGTGTCGTCGAAAACCAGATTGTTTTTTCGGTATAATTTTGTATTTGTCAAGATACCTTATAAGACGTTTGTTAATATTTTACACATGGTACTGGTAAGAGATATAGGCCTATAAGAATCAGGGGCAGAGATCGGTCATTTTTTTTTCCAATTTGTAATAAATATTATTGACGTTCGCCATTCATTTCAAAATTTGCGGAAAAGCCATATTTTATTATATATCTCGAGAAGTTTATATAGACATGGAAGTGACAATTTCTTTAAGAATATGTAGGGAATGCCATCAGGGCCAGCAGCTTTGTTTTTACAGGATTTGAGTGCAGATTTTAGTTCGGAATAGGTTATCGGAGAGTTCAGGTAATTGGTCTCTTGTGCAACTCTGGATGAATAAGGAAAGGGCCAAGGAAGGGAAGAGTGTATAGGGTTAGGTCCAGATTTGTTGCGAAACTTTTTTTCAAAGTTTTCTGCCAGAATCTTGAGTATCTCTTGATTGTCAATGATAAACTTTTGATTAAAAAAGAGATTGGAGATTTTAGAGTTACTTCTTTACCCTGTATTTGTTCAATTCTTTTCCAAACTAGACTTAGAAGATATTTATATTGTCTCCATAAAGTTTTATAACTTAATTTAATAGTGTGTCTAGATTTGGCTCTTGCTCTTTAGTGTAATAAGGTTTTCCTCACATTTATTTCTGCTGTAAATTTTTAGAGCAGATTTTTGTTGCTGCACAGCGTCTTTGAAAGAATAGTTCCACCATGGGACACTCCTTCGTTCAGCTGAAATTACCGATTTACCGATGTGTGCCTCAGCAGCAAGGCGAGGAATTTGTGAATTTGTTGACGTCCATATCAATGTTATCAGTTCAAGTAAGTTTAGATAGTTAGTTAGTTATAAAGATTAGGAAATCGATTGCTGTCGTGGAGATCATCAGATGTAAGCCATGTTAATGTAATGAGAACCAGTGTTTATCAGACATGTACCAGCACAGTTAATAACATTTTCGTCAATTTTACCTCTACCATAACTGTGATTGGAACCCCAAAATACATTATGAGCATGGAAATCCCCGACAAGTATGAAGGGGCTAGGTAGTTAAAATATTAGATTTAGCAGTTCTTCCTCCTTGAGAGCGTAGGAGGAACGTATAAATTACTGATTGTGAGTTTATTGGGACACCAGTAAATTATAGTCATGGCTTCTAATTTAGAAGAAAGTGAAAGATGTGATAAGAAAATGTCGGAAGGAATAAAGATATAAGTGCTGCCACTGGCTCTTATGCAATTGGTCCTAATATAGTGGTAGCCCTGGAAGTGTTTTAAATGAGGAAGTTTGGAATTCCTTGCATTGATTTCTTGCAGGCATATAATGTCTAATTTAAGTTGTAATGTTAGGTGTTGGATTCTCTCCAACCGAGGGAAGAATTCATCACAATTCCATTTAATTGGCTTGAATACGCAAATGAGATAAAATATGACTTAAAAATATACAGAGAGAAGAAAAAGAGAAGAATTTCTATTCATTATGTATGCTGTGATTGGATTTGACATCAGAGGAGTTACCAGAGGAGGTACTTACATAAGTCGGAGGCTGTTGTTTTAATTTTTGTTAAGATTTTAGTGATATGGTTTTTTAGTGATCTTTCCTTTGTTTCTCTGTAGAGCAGCTGTGTAGAGATCCTCCTATATCGGAGGAAAATTTTTGAGCTTCTTGTAGTAGGGTGGGACATCCAAAAGAGTTCTCAAGAAAAGCAATAACTTTCCTAAAATTAAGTGTAAAATTAGTCAGATTACCTTTTTAAACCGTTTCTATAGCGGAAATACAAATAGGTTCTATGGAGTAATCCGATCGATCCTAAGATTAGATTTGGAGCTTTTTTGGCTGGTTTTAGTGGCATTGAGAATGTCGAAGGAAGAAAAGAAAAGAAGTCGATGGAGCAAGAACAACAAATGGAAAGAGAATGGTAGGAGTGTCAGGAGGACTATCAGTGGAGTGTCCTTTTTTTTTCTACTGTCAATATAAGCTTTAAATTAGTATTACGAGGATGAATAAATCCATAATGGTAGCCGGGGTGGGTGTGTCGTTAACGGGGATAGACTCAAGTTCTTTAGATGAAGTTAAGGAGTCAGCTGAAAATGAAGAAAAGGGAGAGAAGCATTAGCTGCAATAAGTGTATGGTCTGGTCCACTGGGGACTTTGGGACAAGACTCTGGCGTATGACCCGTAAGCTTACCAAGAAAATACTCTAGTCTGCCAGTGGATAAAAATATTCTAAAGGGTGTATTTTCATGGTTAATTAGCAGAGAAAATTGCACTTAGAAGTCATGATATGTACATATTGATCATCCGATTTTCCGCATTTTATAAAAGTAACAGGTGCTGCTAGCTGTAAGCCAATAGCTTTTTGGGGACTGTTCGATTACTGAATGCGGGATGAAAGGACATACATTTGAAATAAGAATTCTTCTGACCGGAGAAATAATCCTGCGGATAGGGACTACAGTGGAAGTAATTATGACGTGCGGTGTATTTTTTATTAGTTGATCAACGATGTCGGTAGAAAAAAATGCAGATTCGATTATTCGAAATGTGAGATGCAAAAGTAATATTTTTTGGATGAACCATTTCACCAACAGTATTTGAAATGCATGAGAGTGCATGACAGTAGCTTTTGAATTGGAATTAATGATGTTTTGTGTAGATATAGATGGTTGAGTGCTGTTCATGATGTGTGTAGTCCTGGTTACCAAGTTCGCAAAACAATATGTAAGAGTATCTAATGGACCCTCTCCCAAATTGGAAAGGAAGAAAAAAGAATCTCACCTGATTTTTCGGGATGTTCACTTGTTTTCTTTAATTACACCAATATAGCCACAATTAAATTAGATTATTGAAATATTAAACCAAATTTGATACTCGTTGCCTTATCACATTGTGATTTAAGCACTTCGCTTCGTAATTTTAACTCATCTATGAATTAATTTATCTGTTTAACACTGTTTAAATCTTAAAATTCCGTGAGGAACTTTAAAAAGCGTTTATAAACTTTTCGAGTTATTTGACGTTTTTTAAAATTTACTTTAGAAATTGTAATGTTCAAAATATGTAATAACAAATAAGTGTATCAACAAATTAATTAATTATAAACATAAAACTTCTTAAATTGTTTGTCTTACAAAATAAAAAAAATTTAAATATATATTTTTTTTTGTTATAAACGATCGTAGAAAAAATTATGTATAGGTACTTATGTATAGTAGGGATGGGAAAAACCTACCGGTTTTAACCGAAAACCGGTTTTTTTACTTCGCAATAACCGGTTTTATCGGTTGTTTTTTTGTCCCGGTTATAACCGGTTTTTTATTTTTAAAGTAAAAACCGGTTATTAGGTTTTTACGGTGATTAGCATTAGGTTAGGTATTATTTTGGATCCCAATCATAATTATTATTTTCAAGTAATTATTCCAAACAAAACCATAATTCAAATTTTATTTTATTTTATAAAAAACTGATAGTGCAAACTCTCATCAGCCAGAAACAATTAAGTTTTATTATAATATTTCGTTGAAAAGGTATTTGTAATCATAATATTTACATAAGAAGTGATCTGGTACATCATCTATTATTTCACACTTGACTCTTGACATTGAAAGTGGGTGAATGGCTGTTTCTGATTACCAAAAAATAATGTTCTGAATATAAATATCGAATTACCGATTACGAATACGAATCTCCAAGGATTTCCCTACGTTTTCAAAACGATACACCCATACAGGAAGTATTAAATGAGTTCAAATGTACCTATTAGGTATACAAATATACAAACGTGTTAAAAGTAATACATGATAATTTTTTTTGATGGTAGTAAAAATAAAAGATGAATTGCATTATTCAATTTATTTTTAAGTAAAATATTTATGTTGATATTATTTTTTTTAAATCCCATTTGAAAGAGTATGGGACATTTTTTAAAAGTTGAAATGGTTGGGGTGGGAAATTTTTTGGGTTTGGCAGGAGAGGAAAATTGGTGGGTATTTTAGAAGATTATATTTTTAAATGGTAATTAAATTTGCATTATTAATTGAATACAATAATTGCGTAGTATATTCTACTCTCATTATATTCATTGACAATAGAACCTGAATTATTTTAGCGCTCTCTGTTGAGCAGTAGTATAATAATTTTGGTTTACTGCTCTCTACATCTGACTACAACCAGATGGAATTCTGTCTACCATATGCTTAAAAGATTCACACTAATGTCCCCATATATAGCTGCAATATTGGCAGATCCCTCGATTAAAAAAGCACCAAGATTGATTTCTGGTTCAGATATAAAACTAATCACTGAAATTGTAACCATTTTATCGCCTTTCGATGAGGCCACAAAGGAGATCTCGGGTTTTCAGGACATTACGGCTAGCCTTGTTATCCCCCTTGTGTCTATTATCGAAAGATTTTTAAAAAACCTCAAGCCAAACCTTAGTACAGCTCAAAAGTTATGCCAAAAGCTTATAACTAGCCTTCAAGAGAGGGGCACTAAGCTTTTACGAACTCTCCTGCTTTGCCATGCTACAATCACGGACCCGAGGTTCAAAAAACTATATCTGAATCTGTATATAGCGGAGACAGTCACATCCAATTTAGGCTCGGAAGTTAGGACGTATCTTACCGAAATTGGAGAACTTTCTCCTTTCTGCTCCTTCCAGAATGAAGAAGCCAAAGTGAGTTTAAAATCAAACCCTCTTTGGTCTTCACACGATCTGGAGTTGGTAAACAGTGGTTTCAGTTCAAGTTCTCAGGACACACAGATTCAAATTCCTTTTTCAAATGAACTGACTCTATATCTGCAGCGCCTCTTGCTGCCAAGTGATCCGTTTTCATTCTGGGATCAGAACAGAACCTGTATGCCAGGCTTGGCTTTAATATCTAAAAAAATACATGTCGTTGGTCGGAAGTTCTGTGGCATCAGAGAGACTGGTGTCATCATTGAATGATATTGTGTCAGATGAGAGAAGCCGCTTAACCGACCAACATATATATGAACAAGCTTTTCTCAATAGGCTTCATGAAAAATACTGGCCAACATAATGCTAAATCCATTTCATATAATATAACCTATTTGTAACCTTCTAACCTATACTTTTTTACTTAAAATATTACTTCATATTCTTTTATTGTATATTATTGCAATATATATATATATATATATATATATATATATATATTAATCTTACGCTATATTATATTAAATAATAATCACTAAATATATATTAATAGTAAAATAATAAATAAGTATAATAATTAATAAAATAAAATGGTTTTATTAAAAATTGTGTTTTATTTATATTGATATTGATGTTCTTTCGATAGTACTAATTTTGATCATATTGATATCGAGTCGAATGAAGTATCGCAAACTAAAGTGCATTGTAAATGTAACTTTGTAACTATTGGATTAAAAAAACCGAAAACCGGTTTTTGGAAAAACCGGTTTTTTTGGCCGGTTATAACCGCCAGGTTAAACCCTAAGCAAAAAAAACCGGTATAACCGAAAACCGGTGTTTTGTAATTACATAAATGTAAAAACTAATGTATAGTTAATTATGTATAGTTATAAGTGCTTACTTGTTAATAATTTACTTAGTTTTGATATTAACACATAAAGTTTTAAATTGTAGTAATCTGCATAGTTCTGTTTTATTACCTTTCTTTTTTACATTTGACTAAATCGCTTTACTATTAGTTTTTTTTCCTAATTTGCCTGCAGAATTTAAAATCTACGAAAATTTCGCGACTATAAATGTATTTATGTGTAAATAATTTGAAAAATACAATAATTGAATCCTTACGACAGTTGTCGCGAATTAATTATTAAATTGTGAAAACATTTTTATTAAATGCTTGTTGTAAATGTTGTAGTTCTCGGTTTCATTAAGTTATATTTTACGATAACAAAATTGCATAGACTAGCACCCTTTCGGCTCCTCTTATCCTCCAAATAGGTCAAGGGGGCACTTAGCTAGCTTCACTACATGCTTGAAGACACGTGTAGATCAACGGAACGGTCTTTGAACCCTACAATTGGTATTATTTCAGCCCCGTCACTGCAGTTCCCCCTTTCGGAAGCCATCCCGCCATCCCGCGAGAGAATACGTTGATTGATTGAGGGAACAAGAAAAAATGAAGTAGGAATTTTGCAATGCCCGGCGCCATTTATCTTTATTACAAAAACGGAAGCAATTTGTAAGCCGACTTGAGATTGTGTATTGCTTTCAATATAGTTTTTTTACGAGGGATTTTATATTCATTTTTGTTAACTATTGTTTTTTGCAAACTGTATAATTCTATCGCAGATCTACGCAATATTACCAATGTGAGAACCCAAAAAAGTAGTTCATTATTCATATTAATTTTACTTTTCACATTGTCTACTCGCTAAACACACGCTTCATCAGCATGCCAAATTTAAACATAAGTTTTTTTCGATTAGACTAATGCCCGATTTCATCAACGATACCTAAATATTTAAGAATTACCTAAGTGAGCTTAGCACTAAAAATATCCAACAACTTAAAGGTATCAACCCGAGAATAATACTCTGCATACTGAAGCTTAACAAAAAAAACAGCGTTAAAATAATTCAAGCCTATGCACCTACATCTACACACTCGGACGAGGAAGTGGAAACCTTTTATGAACATATAACAGTTCCTAATAGCTGTTCAGTGGGAAGTGATCATAGAATGTTAAGAGCGAAGATCGTGCTAAATCTCCAAAAACAAAGATACAAAATGATAACAAAAACACACACAATAGGATGGAATCCAATCGAAAACACCATGTCCTTCGAAGAGGAAATTCTGAGATGTCACAAGACAACAAATATAGACGTTATGGATGTCGAAACCTTAAATGATAATTTAGGAGAGATAAGGAGGAAAAAATCAGTCAAGAGACAAAAAGACTTATGGAGACACGAAGAGAACTTAAGAACAAAAATGATACGAATGCACGCGTACTACAACAACTTAATACAGATATTAATAAAGCAGTGAGAAAGGACGTATGACAATATAAGACAAAAAAGGTTACAACGGTTGTCGAGGAAAATAAAATAGAGAATACAGAAATACATAATTATATAGAGAAAGGGGTAAGAAAGACGGCACCAAGTTGAGAAAAGTCCAGAATGTGGGTTCAGAGGATATCCCAGAAATAACAATCGAAGAAGTCTCAAAGTCACTAAATCGAATGAAAAATAATAAAGCAGCTGGTGATGACCAAATCGTTATTGAGGCAGTTAAAGCAGGAGGAAGGACAAAATTATACAACTTATGCCTTTCAAAAGACGTTACACCATCTCAGTGGAATAAATCTGTTATAGTAGTCATGCACATAAAGATATAACAGAGCTAAAGAACTATAGACCTATTAGCTTGTTAACTCACGTTTATAAGTTGTTTATGAAGATAATAACTAATAGGTTGACATCAAAACTAGACTTCTATCAACCTTGCGAGCAAGCAGGATTTAGAGCTGGATACGGAACAAATGATCATTTGCAAACTATTAAGTCGTTGATTAAAAAATTCATTGAATATAATAGACCCCTGATACTTGTCTTGTCGACTTTTAAAAAGCATTCTATCAGCATGCTATAGCCTGTGTAAGATTTAATGACGATACTGGGACCTTTCGTATTGAAAGAGGCGTTCGGCAAGAAGACAACATGTCACCTAAATTATTTACAACTTTGCTAGAATACGCTTGTAAAACAATAGATTGAAAAAAAAGGGCATCAATGTAGATGGAAAATTTTTAAATAACCTTAAATTTGCAGATGATATCGTTCTTATTGCAGACAGCTTTGATCAGGCACAGATAATGCTCCAAAAACTCCATACTGCCACAAAAAGAGTTGGTCTTAAAATAAATTTTTCAAAAATACAATTTATGACAAATTTAGTCCACAACAAAAACATCTCAGTAGAAGACAAACATATTAAGCCAGTCGACTCCTATAAATACTTAGGCCATGAGATCAGAATAAGTCGAGACAACCAAACAATCGAGCTGAAAAGAAGAATAAACCTCGCTTGGGCTGCATTTGGAAAGATGAAGGATATTTTTGATCTAAGATTCCAATATGTCTGAAAAGAAAACTATTCAATCAGTGTATTTTGCCAGTGATGACTTACGGCGCAGAAACTCTAACACTCACAAGAACAACAGTGAGTAAACTACAAGTTGCGGAAAGGACAATGAAGGGAATAATCTTAGGGATTTCTCTACGTGATAGAATACCCAATGCTACTATACGCAAAAGATCAGGAGTAGCAGACGTTATTGAAAGGATAACAACACTAAAGTGGAACTGGACAGGTCATGTAGCAAGATCAGTTGATGACCGGTGAATAAAAAGAATTTTGGAATGGAGACCTCGAATACAAGCTAACAGAAATAGAGGTCGACCCCCAACGAGATGGACAGATGACATAAAAAGAGTGACTACAAATTGGATTCAGATGGCGCAAAATCGGACTAAGTGGAAAAGCATGCGAGAGGCCTATGTTCAGCAGTGGACGTTAAAGGCTAGTTGATGATGATGAAGTAAGCTTAAGTAGTTCCTAACTCTAAAACGGAGTTCCCCATACGCTAAGAATTGTCTTAGCCACTTAAGCATTACCTTATCGTAGGATACGTTTTGAGATCTCCCTAAATATCTTAGGTATTGCTTATAGTTGAAAGTGAGGTTATGGTTTTACAGTTTTGACGGATGTGCTTGTGAAGTTTGTCAATAATTGGCTTCTTATCATAAATTTAAGTGTTTTTATTCTGTAGTTAGATGTATTTTTGTATTATTTTATATTAATAAGTGTTTTAGTACTTTTTGTAATATAGAAGCACTACAGTTTATCTAAAACCTGGATCGGTTTGAAGAATTATCTGATTCTGAAGAAGAAACAGAAGGAAGACCTCGAATTATAAAGAATGGGCCAAATTATTTTGAAATTTTGGACGATGTGGATTTTTTCGAAGGTTTCAAATGTCTAAACCAACAGTTTTATATGTGTTGGAACAAACAGAAAATAAGTTGGAGTTTATTACAGACAAGTATGTGCAAGTTTAAATACAAAATGTTAATATATTACATTTCTTTTCTTACGTAATTAAACATGTAACAACTACATTATGGAGGTTAAAAGAATGATACATTAAATTTCCTGTTACAGATATTGCATCCACTAAACTAAAATTTTTTGAGGTAGCTAGGTTTAAAATTTACTCGACACGTTGGATTGTACCCACATTAAGATTGAAAATCCAGATAAATCTCAATAAATAACTTTGACAATAGTGATGTTATTTACATCTTATAATTATAGGTGGTGATGATAACAAACTTAATTTACAATTAACTTACTACTATAAATAAAATAATTAAAACATGGCAAAACTGAATAAAACCAATTTGCCAAACAAACAATTCAATAATAACAAATAGAAAAAGTAAGGTTATGACATCTTATTATTCTTTTTATTTATCAGCAATAGTTCAAACGTACCCCAGTTCCTAAGAAAGAATTTCCTAGATAAGCAGTTCTACAAAGTTCCTAGATAAGTATTGACATAAAAAATTCCTTTCGATAAGAAATACTTCCGAAGGAAACTGTTTAATTATCTTTGGTGAAATAGGGCATAAGAATACAATTGTATTTACAATTAAGGGGACTTTCTCTTTTTTCTAAGGAAAATATGAAATTTTGAGACTCATCATACAGGGAAAGATTCAAGGAAGAAAATCTGTTGGCCGAAGGCAGAACTCATGCTTGAAGAATCTACGTGATTGGTATCAATGCACATCGATTGATTTATTTAGAGCAGTAAGTTCAAAAATAAAAATAGCTATTATGATTGCCAACCTCCGTAAGGAGACGGCACTCTAAGAAGGTAGGCCTAAGGTAGGCCCTAGGAAAAAGATTTCCTGTATTATGGTAGTACTAGTCATGTAGTACGTTATTCCTCTTTAATTGTTACAGTTATCCTTAGTATCCTTTCGATGTATTGGTGTAATCCATACTTTGTTTGACTTGGAGTGTTCCTATATGGAATATTTTTTTGGATCCACGGAAATACCTTCTTGTTTAGGTGTTCTTCCATTTTTTTATTAGCTTGACCAATTTTACTAGCTTTACTGAGCTACAAAGAGATATCTGCAAACTAAATCTGTATATACCTGCCAATAAAAAACAATTTATCACTTTTTTCAATCAAAAATAACAAAACTGTCGTTACTATTAATACACAAGTATGTAGTGGCCACACATATACTCTGTAAACACCCCCGTAATACTCCCGACGGCGACTCCAGCCTGTCCGCATATTTTGACATAAAGCACCGAGAAAGCAAAGATTGTTCGTGGTGATGGATTTTTAAAAGAATACGAAATGCAGCGTAATAAAAACGACGGGATGACGAGGGCCTTTGTTGCATTTTAAGGAGTGTTCCATCAAAGAAATTGAAAATTCCTAAAAAATTCATAAAAGATCGTCTTCGTATACAATCTGTATAAATTAAAAATCCTATGAGATTCTTTATGATTATTTTTGCGAGGACTCGAAACTTTTATTAAAGAATATTAGTAGAGTTAATTAAACTTCCTAATATAATATTGTTACGTAAAAATATGAGTCATAGTTTTAACCTTTAAAACATGTTTTTATTCTAATATGTTGTAGAGTTTACGAGAGGCCTCGATTTACCTGAGCGACCTTCCAGAACCGATGCGAGGGAAATCCAGTTTGCCTTTACCGTTTCGCCATCGAAGGTTTTAGACTATTCGAGATAACGGCACTGGTATATAATAACGGAACTTTATTTGGAAGGGACAGTTAATTCTCAACACCCGCGCTCGCGAATTTGTTACGTACGGATATAATAAATTATTGTCAGATAAGTTAATATAAATAAAGAAATAAATTAAATCCGTAAGTGTTATAAATATTGAACCTTTTAATAAATTCACAACAAATGGTGTCAGAACAGTGGAATACTTAGATAAATTGCGAAAATAAATTACAAGTGAATATAAAATAAATTGTGAAAATGGCTACGATTTATGAGCTGACAGTGACTAATTTAAGAAGACATCTTGAAGACAGAGAATTAGCTTCTACCGGAAAAAAGGCTGAGTTAGTCCAACGACTAAAGAACGCTTTGCTAGAAGAAGGACTAGATCCAGAGACTTATATATTTGAAGATGCTGTCCTCTCGTCGATTTCGAAAGTTTCTGGTGATGTAGCCAAAGTTTCTGGTGATGTAGCCAAAGTTTCTGGTGACATCGCATCATTAGAGAACAAAGTATCTGGCGATATTTCGAAAGTTTCCGGCGACATCGCTTCTTTAGAAAGCAAAGTTTCTAACGAGATTTCTTCCCTGGAAAGCAAAGTTTCTGCTAACATCTCTTCAGAAATCTCTAAAGTCACTTCTGAGATGTCTGCCCTGAACGATAGAATATCTTCGTTAAAAAACCAAGTTGCTGCCGATAAGTTGGCCTTCGAAGAAAAGATTAAAGAGATGGAAAGGAAGATGGAAGAAACAGGGACAGCAGAGAGAGGTAACAATCCGATTACAGTGGAGATAAAAGAAGACGAGACGAAATGTAAGTTGGAGACACGGCCAAAATTTGAAGGAAGTGGAGGTTCTATTTATGTTAAAGTCCCAACTTTCGACGGAAAATCATCATGGAACAACTACATGAAACAGTTCGAATCAGCCACAAGAGCGAATGGATGGTCTGAAAAAGAAAAGGCTGTAAACCTGACTATCGCTCTTCGAGGAGATGCCTTAGATGTGCTTCAGACCATAGCTGTAGAGGAGACCGATGATTTCGAACAACTGAAGAAGAGGCTAAATATGCGATATGGCCACGAACATTTGGAGCATGTATATCAGTCGCAGCTTAAAAATCGTAGACAGAAGAAAGATGAGGCTCTTCAAGAATATGAGGTAGATATTGCCAGATTAGTACGATATGCTTATCCAACAGCTCCCGAAGACATGATGGAAAAATTGGCCGTTCAAACGTTTATTGATGGTCTTCGTGATCATGAAATGCAGAGAACACTGCGATTAGCTCATCACAAAACGCTGGTTGATGTCTTATCCGCCGCCCTCGAGTACGAGTCAGCTACGCAGGCCTCTGGCGGGTACAGTAAAGTTAGAACTGTAAAAGAGGAAGGAGATGAAGATAAACTTGACCAGCTCGTTAATATGATAAAAAGCATGACATGCAAGAAAACGAAGACCATAAAATCAAGAAACTCACCATCGGAAAAACCAGAACGAGTCGGCTTTAGGGGAGCAGCTTCGACCCGGAACTTTTCCAAAGACCCTCTCATACTAATAGCTTCTTTGAAATGTCGTGAAGATAGTGTATATGTAGATGGAGAAATAAATGGTAAAAGACATACGTTGTTGGTGGATACCGGAGCGACCAGAACCATTATACGTCCAACAGTTATAAACAGCCGTAAGAAACTGTTACCAACGAGGTTGCGACTTCGGACCGCTACAGGTGAAAATGCCAACATTCATGGAGAAATCCAGGTACAATTGGGAATTGGAGCAGAAAAGTTTGTCCATACTGTTATAGTTGCTGACATCGAAGAGGATGTTATATTAGGAATGGACGTAATGAATATGCATGGATTCCAATTGGATTTTAAGAATACGGTAATCAAAGTTGGCAACGAGGAGGTATTTCTCCATCCACATAATGACAACACTGTGCAAGCAGCCATTACAGAAGATACAGTCGTGCCTGCGAGAAGCGAAACGATCATAGTAGCGCGGCTACAGGGATTTGTGGACGAAGGGAGACCTGTTATGATGGAGCCTTGGAACCACGACGATCAGGTTGGCCGTGGAATCATAATTGGAAAGGAATTGGTGACTTCGGCTAAGGAAATTCCTGTGAGACTTATCAATGTCAACGACTACCCAGTGACCATAAAGAAAGAGACAAAAGTAGGAACTTGTGTACCTGTGACATCCATAATCCGTCAGGCGACAACATCTGATAATTCCAACGACAAATTCGACCAAATGGTTGCAGTTGCAGGACAGTCTCTAAATCAGATGGAGAAAAGGAAATTAAGGGAATTTCTTCGGCAGTATCGTGATATTTTCGTACCGAAAGGAGGAAAGACGGGAAGAACTACCGTTGTTAAGCATAAAATTGATACTGGTAATGCTAAGCCAATTCGTCAAACAGCTCGACGATTACCACAGGCGAAGAGAGAGGAAGCTGAAACGATTGTTCAGGAAATGAAGAAAGACGGGGTGATAGAACCTTCTACGAGTCCATGGGTCTCTCCGGTGGTCCTGGTTAAGAAGAAAGACGGAACGACGAGGTTCTGTGTGGATTACCGTTTGCTGAACAACGTTACCAAGAAAGATAGTTATCCTCTGCCTCGGATCGATGACACATTGGACACATTGGCTGGAAGTAAATTGTTTTCTACTTTAGATTTGAAGTGTGGATACTGGCAGGTAGAAATGGACCCAGTCGATAAAGAAAAGACAGCCTTCACCACAGGATCTGGATTGTGGCAATTCAACGTTATGCCATTTGGACTTTGTAATGCTCCTGCGACATTTGAGAGGCTTATGGAAAATGTGTTGAGAGGGTTATCTTGGAAAACATGCCTGGTTTATTTAGATGACATAATCGTCTTGGGGGAGACATTCGAAGATCATTTGAGGAATTTAGAAAACGTTTTTAATCGACTTAAAGCTGCCCAATTGATGCTAAACCCCAATAAGTGCCAGCTATTTCAAGGTAAAGTCAATTATCTGGGTCATATAGTCAGTAAAGAAGGAGTGGCCGTGGATAAGGGAAAAATCGATTCCATTAAGGAATGGCCAAAACCAACTGACAAACATCAAGTGAGAAGTTTTCTTGGACTATGTACTT
The DNA here is from genome assembly GCF_040954645.1 of Diabrotica undecimpunctata. Lineage (NCBI taxonomy): Eukaryota > Metazoa > Arthropoda > Insecta > Coleoptera > Chrysomelidae > Diabrotica > Diabrotica undecimpunctata. Next base: position 12,138,248 of record NC_092803.1, on the reverse strand, counting down.
ACTACCGGAGGTTTATTAAGAAGTTTGCAGATATCGCTAAGCCATTAACGCGACTTACAGAGGAAGCAAGAGAATACCGCTGGGATATAGACTGCCAAAATGCCTTTGAAACGTTGAAAAAGCATTTAATAACAGCACCAATTTTGGGGTATCCACTGCCAGAAGGAGAGTTCATCTTAGATACGGATGCAAGTAACGTCGGAATTGGAGGAGTGCTGTCTCAGATTCAAGGAAGACAGGAACGAGTCCTCGGATATTTTAGTAAAGTCCTTTCAAAACCTGAGCGGAATTATTGCGTCACGAGAAGAGAACTTCTGGCAGTAGTGAAATCAGTAGAGCACTTCTATCAATAGCTCTATGGAAGGAAGTTTTTAATCCGAACCGACCATGCCGCCCTTAAGTGGTTGATGCAGTTTAAGAATCCAGAGGGTCAGATAGCCAGGTGGATCGAACGAGCCACAGAAACGCTGATTCTCTTTCCAGAAGGCCATGCCCAGCAGAGTGTCCCCACTGCAACAAAACGGAATCCAAGGAAGCAGCAGTGCTAAGAACGACGATTGTCAACGACGACTGGACGCCTACTAAGATAAGGGAAGAACAAGAGAGAGATCCAGTTATACAGAAAATCCGAAAATGGAAAGAGGAAAACCGTCGACCACCTTGGCAGGAAATATCAAACCTATGCTCAGTAGTTAAGACGTATTGGGCCCAGTGGGACTCATTTATCATCGAAGATGGCTTGCTTAAACGAGTCCTGGAAAATGATGACGGTTCAGAGAAGAGAAGACAGTTGGTGATCCCAAAGAGCAGAATAGCCGAAGTACTTCGTCAGTTACACGACAGTCCATCGGGAGGGCATTTTGGTGTAAGGAAAACCCTTCAGCGAATTCGGGAACGGTTTTATTGGATGAACAGTTCCGACGACGTAAAAGACTGGTGTAAGAAATGTACTATTTGTGCTACGAGTAACGGGCCTCACCGGAAAAGGAGAGCTCCTATGAGACAATATAATGTTGGAAGCCCGTTTGAAAGAATAGCTTTGGACATTGCAGGGCCATTTCCAGAAAGTGAAAATGGGGGCAAGTACATGTTGGTAGTAATGGATTACTTCACTAAGTGGGTCGAGATTTACGCACTTCCAGACCAGAAGGCCGCCACCGTTGCAGATAAGTTGATCCAAGAATATATCAGCCGATTTGGAGTGCCTTTGGAGATCCATAGTGACCAAGGCAGGAACTTCGAAAGCGATCTATTCCAAGGAATATGTGATAGACTAGGCATGAAGAAAACAAGAACTACCGCGTATCATCCGCAATCGGATGGTATGGTAGAACGAATGAATAGGACAGTTGGCAAGTATTTGACAAAGATGGTGTCCGATCATCAGCGAGACTGGGACCAATACCTTCCGTTCTTCACAATGGCCTACAGATCTGCTGTTAACGAATCAACGGGCCAGACACCAGCCAGAGTCCTATTCGGACGCGAAATGCGACTACCTTGTGATCTAGAATTTGGGTGTCGACCTGGAGAAGATGTAGCAGGTGAAGATTATGTGATCGAATTACGAAGAAGAATGGACGATGTACATGAGTTGGTCCGTTCCCACCTTCAGATCGCTAGCGACCGAATGAAGAAACGGTACGATACACAAGCCGAAAAGGGTTGCTTTAAGAAGAACGACAAAGTATGGCTGTATAATCCCAAGAAGCGAAAAGGTTGTTCTCCCAAATTGCAGCAGTTTTGGGAAGGTCCATACCTCATCATGGAGAAGATCAACGATGTCATCTACCGAATAAGCAAGATTCCGAGGGGAAAGCCGATGATAGTACACCATAACCGGTTGGCATCTTTCGAAGGTAACCACGACGTAGATGAAGAAGTGGAAGTAAACCAAGTCCAAGATGTGTTTGACCTCACGTTTGAGGAATTCATGGGTGCCTATGGAGGTACCGGTAAAGCGAGACATGGTGTTACCACTGAAGAAAAGCAAGATCTACTCGCGCTCCCCGATGACTACTCGCTGGCCCTTACCATCCCGGCCAGTATCAAAGACGCACCAGGGTTGGCATCCGTCTTTCGAAGGAAGTTTGGTCGAGTTGCAGAACTTCAATGCCAAGTGCCAGCTCCCGGTAAAACCTTGAAACTCCAAGATGCATCACGTTACCTTTTCTACCTGGTAACAAAAGACACTGCCCGTGACCAACCTACCTACCGAGATGTATGGGAAGCCTTACTTCAATTGAGAGGGCACGTACTAGAGTCCGACGTGCAAAAGTTAGCCATGCCAAAGTTGGAGTGCCGCCAATTAGATTGGAGGGTTATCCGAAATATGGTGGAGGAGATCTTTAAAGACACCGAAGTCCAGGTGTTAGTCTGTTGCAATCCGCATAGTTACTGGTGCAGAGAGAAAACCGTCCCTTGTCATTTTTATACAACTGGAAGTTGTAAAAGAGGGTCCAGTTGCCGATACCAGCATACCGTTCCAGTTCTAGTCCCAACAAGGTTCCAGGAGGAACCATCTTTTGAGAGGGGGGCAATGTTACGTAAAAATATGAGTCATAGTTTTAACCTTTAAAACATGTTTTTATTCTAATATGTTGTAGAGTTTACGAGAGGCCTCGATTTACCTGAGCGACCTTCCAGAACCGATGCCAGGGAAATCCAGTTTGCCTTTACCGTTTCGTCATCGAAGGTTTTAGACTATTCGAGATAACGGCACTGGTATATAATAACGGAACTTTATTTGGAAGGGACAGTTAATTCTCAACACCCGCGCTCGCGAATTTGTTACGTACGGATATAATAAATTATTGTCAGATAAGTTAATATAAATAAAGAAATAAATTAAATCCGTAAGTGTTATAAATATTGAACCTTTTAATAAATTCACAACAATATATTAACCTTGATAACTTGGTTTCATCCTAAAATATTAAAATGTATTTAAATGGATTAATATTGAATTTTGGAAAAAAAATTTAAAATTAAAAATTTTAAATTGAATATCTTCCTAAAAGATCAATAAAATTTAAGTAAAATGTGAATAATAAAATCGTATTTTCATTTTGACCGTTGTGCCACAACTAACCAGTATTAGTTGCTGCTCTGGAAACCTTACGAGTCTTCTAACATTAGTCTTCACAAATTACCGACGCAATCAATGACAAAAAAGATACACGGAACCTAAATAAAATATATTTCAATCTGATTTAAATAACAATAAATATAACACCATAAAAAACTCTTAAAGTCATAAAATACCTCCACTGTACCCTTTTCGAAAACACCAACGATACGCCCATATAAAAATAAAGTCAACCATGAGATATCAGATATCAATTTTTACTTCAGTCAATTTATTAATGTCAGTGTCCCGTTTTACCTTTTGGTGAGTTTTATATATATTTTACAATAACTTTCTTTCCTAATCTTGTACATTTTAGAATATTGAGAAAGGCAAGGGTTTCCTGCCGAAACGTTGATTTGAATGGACAATAAAATCTAGTTCTAACTTTAATATTACTTATTGAACCTTAACCCAAGAAATACTAATTTTATATTGTATATATATATATATATATATATATATATATATATATATATATATATATATATATATATATATATTGTTATGATATGCAAAATCGAGAAAAATATTGGGTTGATTAAAATATTTCAAAGTTCAAAAACATTAAAATAATTCAGATAAGTAGGATTAACCAACAAACATTTCGAAGAAGGAAAGTTATTAAATTCTTGGATTACCTGTACTAAACAAAATGTAAGCTATACATAAATTATTTCTTTGTTATACTTGAGTGACCCGCATAATTTTAAGTGAAATCCAAAAACAATTGAACCGGGTTTTCCAAAAACATTAATGCAGTGATTAGAGACAATAGAAGAGATTTTAGAAAGAGGTTTTTGTTAGTTTTTAAGAATTATAGAAAAATATTATTTGTAAATAAGTTTTAGGAAATTTTATAATTATAGGTAAAAATTTGTTTGTTATCGAAATGAAAAAATGGGGAATTGTGACGAGTTTTGATTGGCGGAGATTGAAAAAGGTGGGATAGGTATGTAGGAATGAAAGTTTAGCTAGATTTAGGAGAGAGAAAAGATAATCAGTTGGTTTTTCAAGTCTGTAAGACGAACAGTGATTGTTCTCTGGCGGTTCCCGAGAAGTAGCAAGCAGTAGTGTTGAATGTTAGTGAGTTTTTGTGGAGTTAGTGTATCTGACAGAAGCTGAAGCAGCATAATATTGTAAGTCATATTTTTCTACTTATATTCCAAGAGTCACTGTTCAGGCCAACGAGAGATTCAGTTTATCGTAAAGAGAAGATATTCCAAGAGTCATTTTTCACTCGGGCCAACGAGAGATTCAGTTTATCGAGAGGAGAAAGGCTATCATAATTTGAATTATTTATGCTTTTGAAGGAGATCATTAAGGACGATATACTTGCAACAATCTGTTGTAAGATTGCTGATTACATAGGGAGCGGTTGAGAGGAGATAATATAGTCTACAAGGAACAAGGATTTGGACCACTCATCATCAGAGAGAGATTTTTTTGTTTTCTGCAGTTTTTTCTTTTATTGATAACACAATTTTTACACTTAATTTAGAAAGGATATAAATATTTTGATTAGGAGAGTTAGAATAGTTTGGGATTTTGAGATTTCAATTAATATTTTTTGTACCATTAATTTTGATTGTTCACGTACGTAGAACAAAATTTTGAGAATCGTTATATGAGATTTGTTTATTGAAAACTTTTGAGTGTGAATTTATTTCATTATTTTTATTTCAATATATAGTGTTAGATCATATGTGTTTTTTATTATTCCGGTATTCTTTGGACCTTACCTTTCACATGTAATAGCATAGATATTGAAGCACGAATTAACCCTGAGATAAAAGAATTAAAAATTGTGATAGAGTCATAATCATATCATTTAAATAATTTTAATTAATCAAAAAATTAATTAGCTAATTATTGCTTGGCGCACCAAGACTTTAAATATCACAAAAATATATATATATATATATATATATATATATATATATATATATATATATATATATATATATATGTATATATATATATATATACATATATATATATATATATATATATACATATATATATATATATATATATATATATATATTTATATATATTGAAAAGACGATATAAATTATTATTTGTAATTAATAATTACACCGTCAAAAATTTCATCAAACTGACAATAACAAAAAAGAGCCGCTTACTTTGAGACCTCGGGCCATTTATTTGATCCCTTTGTACTAAATCAATTCAATTAAACTCAACAAAGCGGATTTTTTATAAAGAAAAGGCCAAAATATTAACAAGTATTATACGGCCGACAGCCAATCCGTACTTCTATCAAGGGCAGGAAACTGACCGCCACTTAACGACTGACATAAATCTCTGGCAAACAAAGGCTGGTATACTCCAGAAAAATTCATCCCTTAATTTCGACCGATATAATGAAAAAAGTGGCTGAGTTCCGTAAGGTCGAGTAAATATGAAGAAAAATATAAATGCGTTAGAGCTAAGTTGTATATACCATACGAGGCTTGATTTATTGACATCTCTCCTAGAGGTTAATTATATCATATTGACGACATTATATATGCAAGGCTTGGAAATGGCACTAATCAGCTAATGCAATAAAATACTTAGGAATCGGCGGGCGAACTTTCGACACCAAATTGTCTTTGTACCTGGGGTAATCGAAGGGTCAAATTTTATTATAGGAAATTTCGACACCGCGGCGTAAAGCAGGTAGGTAGGTAATTAGCGGCGATGGACATTTGCACCCAAGCAGGACAAGCGGGTTTTCCCAATATTTATTGTCACGGCGGGGGGCGTGGCACTTGTGTACTTGTGACTAAATTATTTCAGTTGTAATTTATTTCTTGTTTGACGTTGACTTGTGCACGTATACGGATATTTAAAAAATGAGTTTGATGAAAAGTTCCCGTGGTCGAGATTTATTAGTGGTGGAGCATCATTCGTTCTCGAAAGAGAAAGTGTTAAAAAGCGGCGAGATATTTTGGCGCTGCATCCAAAGAAACACTAAGTGTTCCGCAAAAGTGTTTACAATAGGCTGTGAGGACCTCACCATCACAAGAAGTGATTTGGTACATAATCATGAAGCCGATCCAAAAAAGCTTGAAGTAAAGATGGTAACCAATGCATGTAAAAGAAAAGCCCAAGAGGACATATCGGAAAAGCCTGCCAAAATTACAAGAACTGCTGTTGCTGAGTGTGATGCCAATTTGCTGACGGTTCCTGACATAGCTAGCATAAGAAAGAACATTTACAACTGTCGTCGTAAACTGTTACCAGGTCCGTTACCAAGAAGCATATCAGAAGTCCATAACGCGGTTAGTAATTATTCTCCTAAAACCTGTCGCAATGAAAGTTTTTTGTTTTTAAATCATCCTGAATTAAATGTAATTGTATTTTCATGCGAGACAAATATTCGTTTGTTGTGTAAATTAAAAACTTTGTATATGGATGGTACATTTTCATACAGTACCAAATATTTTCTACAATTATTTACTATACATGGCTTGGAAAATGGACATTATGTTCCTTTAGCATACTGTTTGTTAAAGGACAAATTGTCAATGACATACAAAAATTTATTTTCTTTATTAAGGTCTAAGATTTTTGAAACATTTCAATTATCATTAGAGCCAACTGAAATATTTGTGGACTTTGAAAAAGCAATTCACTGTGCTTTATTGTATATGTGGCCCAATGCAAAAATTAGTGGATGTCGTTTTCACTTACACCAAAACTGGTTTAAAAAAATTCAATCTTTGGGTTTGGTACAAGAATATAAGGATACAAATTCAGAAATTGGAAAATGGTTAAGGCATACGTTTGGTTTAACTTATTTAAATCCAGCAGAAGTTGAAGAATGCTTTCTTTATGATTGAATGTCATATAAACCTATAAACGCAACACTTGATATATATGCAGATTATTTACTGGAAAATTACATTTTCGATAGCGCTCTATTTCCACCACACATATGGTCTAATCAGAATCCGTCTATTGCGAGGACCACAAATGCCTGTGAATCCTTTCATTCGAGATTTAATTCTTCTTTTTATTCAACACATCCTATTTTTATTTTTATTAAAAAGTTAAAAGAATTTCAAGTAGACACTTATGTCAAAATAAATAGTTTACATATACCAGCAAAAATCAAAGATACTACTGTTAAGGCTAAATTGGCATTTTTGGAGAAAATGATGGATAAACTACGATCCCAACAAATACGTAGGTTAGATTTTATAAAAGCTGTATCTTATCATTCCTATAATAGCAAATAAATCATTGTATACAAGTATATTAACGGTAAAATGTACAAAAATTAGGTACTAGTTGTATTATATTTAGATATTATTACAGTTATAAAGAAATAAAATGCACATTACTTTTATTAAAATAAATAAATTAATTAATTATGGTACAGTAAAACCTCCGTTAACCGAAATATTTGGGGGGGAGGCCGTATCGGATAACAAGAATTTCGGTTAAAAATTAATTTGTTTTTTATAGTATTCTTGGTCAAAGTATTAGTAATACAAAATACTATGATTTCGTAATATTTTCTAATAAGTAAATACAGAATAAAGTAATAAAATTCAGGAAAATGAACAAGTTTAACATGCTTTTTTAAAGAAATCTTCTATTTTCTTTTGCGTTTTTGTTTGACAATGATGTTTTGCAGCTATATCTCTTTATCGTTCATTTGCAGAACGTCATGAGTTTGCCTCATTCGATTGTTCGACGAAACGTAAAGCAATCTAAAAAGGACAAAACTTTATGCAATGACAACAAAAATTAAGAACCTAGTCGTGTCCCTAACTAATTAGACCTACTGTATAAAGTTCTTACCTCTACGGCATTGAAACTCATTGAAGGCAGCGCGAGTCGGCGTCTTGTGCTGCCTGTTGTCTGTTGGATCGTCATCTTCGTCGTCTGATACGCTCAGGTTATCTGAATGAAGAACCATATCAATGATGTCCTGGTCGATGAATTCACTTTCTAAGTGATCGGCTGCTAACCACTCACGTTTCTCTTCTTGGTTAATTTCTTCACATCCCGGCAAAATTTTTTATTAAAGTTTTAATTTTTTCTGTCGTTTCTTTACCATTTTCTTCTTCAGGATCGTCAATCAAAATTCCATCAAAAAGGTTGTTCCAGCATTTGAAGATTTGATCTTGGCCCACTTTTGGATTCATTTGTCTTCTGTAATAAAAGATATCTTAAGAATGTTCCTCTATAATATCTGTTGAATGTCTCTATTACTCCCTGGTCTAATGGCTGAATTAAGCTCGTGACATTCGGTGGCAAAAATGTGACCATTTTGTGGATTTTGAGGGTGAGTTGGCGCATTGTCAACAAGCAACAATGCTTTGATGGGAAGGTTTTTTGATTTTAAAAAGGATTTTACACTTGGGACGAATTCATGTTTGAACCATTCTGAAAATAAAGTGGTCGACATCCATGAGCTTTTTTGGCCTCTATAAAAAGCTGGAAGTGCTTTTTCGGAAATATCATTTAGAGCTCTTGGTTTTTTTGATTTCCCAACACACATAGGCATCAATCGGTGAGTGAAATTAATGGAACTGTTTACGTTTTGCGATAAAAATTTACCTTTTTATTGACGAAATTATTGAAACTCAGCCGTTTCGGTTAAACGAGGTTTCGGTTAAAAAGGTTTCGGTTAAGGGAGGTTTTACTGTATTTTATTTATGTCGCAGCTATATTTATTTGGTGTCGAATATACCTGTAAGATAAAAACGGGAATAGGGACTGGTGTCGAAAATTGCCATTGAATTTTAGTCGCTATCGGCTTAGTGTCGAAATTTCCTACGCCCTTAGGAATAGATCTTGACAAGCAGCTGGCTTGGAAGAAAACATATGTTCACCGAAAAAAAAAGAAAAACTAGAACTTAAACTTAAAGATATCATAATATAATATTTAAGCTGATTACTCGATCACACTAGTAGTCTTGTTACTAATACCTATATTTTGTATGTAAAAGGAAGCAACTCGCCAAAATCCATCAATCTAAAGGAATTTAGGATGTGTGTCGCTAGAGGTTTGATTGGTGAAACTTCACAAAGTAAACGTGGTCGAAACTCATTTCCAAAAGAAATAAACAAGTTTAAAAGGATTGTTCTTCAAGGAATAAGTGATAATAAAGCTGCGCATCTGCCACAAAGCTGCAGCTATCTACGTTGCAACAATGCAACAAAAACGGTGTTCATCGCACAATTTGTAAATGTGTAGCATGTAACGTTGGGTTATGCCTAAACAAAGAAAGAAACTGCTTTTTGTCATTTCATACAAAATAGGTTTAGATTGTAAGCAACTTATCCAGCAACTATTAAATCCACTTTTTGTTTTTTTTTCTTTTTGAGTTTAGTGTCCAGTGGTAGCCATATCGTGTAGGGATATATGTTATCTTGAAAATATAAAGAATGTGTTTTTGTAAGTTGAAAGAATCCTAATAAATACAAAAAAATCATTAAACCTTTATTTTTCTTAAAAGGCCTCAGAAGGTTAAAGTTGTATTCGCATGTGTTAAGCATCATCAACAAGCCCTTTCAGCTTGTAACTGAAAGGGCTTGAAGCTTTGTAGCTTTTAAAATAACTACATAAAAATTATCCTTTAATTCTAGTATTGTTCTACTACTTTTACTTTATAGTTTTTTATGATATAAAGAAGAATTTCACTAAGCCATACCTCGTATCATTGATACCGATATCCGTAAAAGTTAGGGAAATTTATAGGATTAAAGAAATTCCTGATTTCTAGAATAACAGAAAGACGGCTAATAAGAAAAGTTTCTTTGTTTATTACAGTTTTGTGCTGGGGCTTTCAGAAAAATATTGCTAACAATAAAACCAACTTTTTATTGTAATAAATTTATTACCAGTTCATATCGTACACAGTAAATAACGAACCATGAAAGACTATAAATAAAAATAAATAAAAAAATAAAATAACAAAGCAGTACAAAAGATGGTAAAATTTTAGCACGCAAAAGGAAAAACTGTAACATAAGAAAAGAAGTACTTACTATTCATGTAAAATTCCCTAGACATGTGAACAAAAAATTCTGTATAAGGTCTACAGAAGAAGCTAAGTAGACGACAAAGAAAAATTGATTGATTACATTTTTTAAAGTACATACATACCATGCGGTCCATATGTATGGAATAAATTCATTTTTAGCGTTATTATGTACTATCTGAAAAAAACCTGAAACAGGTCGATTTTTATTCTTAAATTGACAATTTACAGTATGAAAATATTATCTCCTTCCAGCACCCCCTTTAAATTATAAGCACCCCCTCAAAAATTTTAAATAACAAAGGGGGTCGTGTGGCACCTTATTAGAAAGGGATTTTAGTCCTCTGTTCAGCAATATAAAGTTTTTTGAGTTTGTGCAATCATAACTGAGAAAATTGATTTTTACAATTAAATTACATGTTCAACTTGCCGACCATTATTCACTTTTTGACAATAACCGAGGCGATTTTAGAATTCTCGTACAACCTTTTGTATGACTTCGGGGGTTATTTTGTTAGTTTCTATCGTTATCCTAACTTATAAATCAGCAATATTGCCGGGTCTATTAAAATATAATTTAGAAATAATCAGGTATTTTCGAATCTGTTCTGCTAAACATTAGGGAAAAAACTTTGAGGATAATAAAATATTAGTCAAAAATCCAAATAAACAATTGATATGAATCTAGTGTTGCAGTTTCGCAACTATGTATAAACATTTATTAAATATTAAGACTTCTGTGTAGTTTTGATTCTCCCCGTATATCAAGATTCTATGTTCAAGGGTGCATCTGGGTTAAAAACTACATGCTACGAGACGGGTAATCTGCAAAATGACACAGATGTGTATTGGAGATAAGCGATGCATCTACACAATCATAGTCGAGTTTTTATCTCTCAAACCACACACATGTGTGTGCGTTTGGGTTAAGAGTACCTTAAGACACTTGGCATCGGTTCTTTGACCGAGGAAGTCGGTTTATGTAGAAAAGTTGCAATTATGAATTTTGTGGTTCCTGGTGTACGTCGATGAAGACGTCATTGGTAATAGCGATTGGTGCTATGATTTATGGGGTAAGCTACAATACACCATAATTTTGTTGCTGCATGGGCTAAGTACGTTTATTTGGTGCCCAATTATTACAATTTGTGCCGCGATCGCGATTTAACGTTGTCAATTGGACATTTTGCATTTGTTTTGTTTTGTGTAGTATTTACTGTATTCGTATTTTTTGTAATATGTCATTCCTGATTATAATTTGAATTGAGTTTAAATATTTGTATTTGAATATATAATTTGAATTGAGTTTGATATAATTCATATATGATATTTTTGATTGCATTTTGTGTAACTGTATTAACAAGGTTTATTCATTTTATTACGAATTAAGTATATTATAACATGTGTGTATATTTTTCACTCTTTTACGTTTAATATCAATTGTTTTTATATGACATATATATTCATATTTTTATTTTTTGTATATTATTTCTATCTATAACGTGGTATATATACAATCGACAGTTTTGTTTTGTGTATGATTCCCTTTTTGTGTGTCGTGACGTATTGATTAATATTTAAGTTTGTACTACATATATTCTTCTTCTTTTAAGTAATATATCCTTCTTTAGTTATGATTGTATATTGGGTTATGTGTATTTATTTTTAATTTCACCTCTTTTTAAAATAGAGTTTTATACAGTCCACTGATTTTCATTTCTTTTCTTTATTTGAATATACATACCCAATCCGAAAGGGGGAAACCAGCGAGTTCTAGATTGAACAGAATATCTTCTCTCCCCCTTCAGGATGACCCCAATTGTTATATTGAGGTCATCGTATGTGCAGAACGCAACATCTAGTAGGCTGCTGTCATTTAGTTATTTAAAGTTACTAAAACGTCAGTATCATATTTGTGCGCGTATTAAATTTACTTATGGCTCATTTGTCCGAGACTCAAAGGATAGACATTTTAATTATGATTGGTTTTTGGTAATAAAACAAGAACTCAAAAGGAGGTTTGTGAAATGTTTAATAATAAATACCCTGCGCAGTGCACAGTTAGAAAAATTGAATAGAAGTTTCGTTATACTGGACATGTAAAAAATATTGAAAAACCAAGTAGAAATGTTAAATTTACTGATGAAAAAAAGTTAGATGTACTTATAGAGATTGAGGAAAATCCGCATAAGACAATTCTAAAACTGGCCGCCGTCAATGATGTAAGTAACTCATCTATTTTAAGAGTTTTGCATAAAGAAAAATACCACCCTTACAAAGTTCAGTTGGTTCAGGAGTTAAATGAAGATGCTCCTGATAGAAGGCGAGAATTCTGTGAAATGATGATGGACAGAATGAACGCAGATTTGCAGTTCATAAACAAAATAGTTTTTTTGATGAAGCGACGTTTCATTTAAATGGAACGGTTAACGGTTCTTATTTTTTTGAGGGCACAGTTGATGGTGAGGTTTATCTAGATTTTTTTATTAACTTTTTAATGCCTACCTATAACGAAGATTTTTTCCTGATGTCAAACATACAAATGAGATATATCGATCTATTTACTACCAACAAGACAGAGCTCTTTCGCATTTTGCACGTATAATTAGAAATTATTTAAACGAGGTTTTTCCCAATGGGTGGATTGGAAGACGTGGAACGATCGAATGGCCGGCTACATCTCAGATTTGACTCCTCTCGATTACTTCTTATGGGGTTATTTAAAATCTAAAGTATATTTTAATAGACCAAACAGTATTGCTGATTTAAAAGTTAGGATAACGAAAGAAACAAAATAACCCCCGAGGTCGTACAAAATGTTGTGCGAGAATTCCAAAATCGCCTCGGCTATTGTAAAGAAGTGAATGGTGGTCATTTTGAACATTTAATTTAATTGAAAATTACATTAAAAAATACATTCTAAATATTATATGACATTATTATCTTGATTCAACCTAAAGTTTTGTGATAGAGACATGATCAAAATTTTACATCTTAAAAATCAATTTTCTTAGTTATGATTGCACCAAACTTAAAAAACTTTATATTTCTAAACAGATGACTAAAATCCCTTTTTACCAAGGTGCCACACGACCCCCTTTAATATTTAAAATTTTTGAGGGGGTGCTTATAATTCAAAGGGAGTGCTGGAAGGGGATAATATTTTCAAACTGTAAATTGTCAATTTAAGAATAAAAATCAACATGTTTCAGGTTTTTTTCACATAATACATAATAACGCTAAAAATGAATTTATTCCATACATATGGACCGCATGGTATATATGTACCTACTAATACAGTTGTAACTGATGTAATAAATTATAGTTAATAGAATTTTTTTTTGCAATTACCCCCTGATAGATTAGCGAAAAGATTTGGAAATCATCAAACCACCAGTTGCCAGATTGCGACAGATGTTTGCAATTAATCTCGAAGGAGACAAATATCTACCCGTTATTGTTTTATATAAATTAAAAATTGCAGAATTCATAACATAATGAAATCAAAATGTACTTTTTACAATCTTTCTCTCTTTATATTTGAAGCATACAATATATACTGTTATGGATCAGTTTATCCATCAGAAATAGAATAAAGAGTTTTTTTATTATTTTCATATACCGCGGGCATATAAGTTAAAATACAACCCTGTACTTATTTGTAATAGTTAGAATAAGAGAAAACATTGTTCCGTGACGGGACCCTGACGAGTTTTTCCGTGAAAGACTGAGTGAATAGTGAAAGGACAATGGAACCAGTATAATTAAAGATTTATGAATAAACTTGTAATTGTATTTTGCGGTGGGCATTTTTCGAAAGTAAATAAGAATTAGATTTAGATATAAGATAACAAGAATTTGGAAACTTATTTCTGTTGAAAAAGGCAAAATTGTTAATGGTTTCTGAAAAGTAATTTGAGTGAAAGTAGTTTATTTGTTTTAAATATCATGTTGGAAATTTTCTAAATCGAAAATAAGTGGGAAAGATGAATGCTTATGATTGGTTAAAAAGGAATGGTGGGAATGAGAAAGTTGAAAAGGTTGTCTGGGAGAGATTGAAAGAATTATTATGTTACCGGCAGACCAGAAGAGAAGACGTGTTTTCGTGTATTCAATCTGAGTACCAGTGTTTTCGTTTGTTAGTGAAAAAGGTGGAAGCTGAGAGCAGATCAAAATTGAGAAGATTAATACCTCTTTTGAGTCTGCATAGTCCACGATATATAATTGAGAAAGAAAGGAGAATTTGTGAATAAAGAGTACCGGTCAAAAGAGGTTTGGGCTTGTGTTTTCGGAGGAGTAGTTTGCTGATATGCGGTTTGGATCGATGCTGAGAACGGGAAAGATTTGATGGTAGCCGGACATAATCAATCAAGGAAGGAACTGTGGTTTGATCGAGAGGAGACATCATTGGTGTAAAAAAATAAAGTTCAGTCAAATAATTTGAATGAAAGAAAATCTTAAGATATTCTAAAGATAAAATCAAATATAAGCATACCAACTAAGATTCCAAGTTTCAAAGAGTTATTTTTTTTGTGAATAAATTATATTTTTATATGGTCATATTTTTTTTTAGTAGATATTATTATAAAACAGATCAATAGATAGTTTGCAATTAAAATTAAATTTAGAGTATAGGAGTTTGTTGGGAAAGATAATTGCCCACAAAAGTTATTTATTAATATTCATCGTATTGCTTATTGAAAATAAATAATAATTTGTGTGCATATTTATGTTGTTTTAATGTTAGTTCCGTTTCCTGTTCTATCCCGATTATGAGCAACTAGGAGATACTGAACCCACTAGAAGAGATATATAAAGTAAACTGATTAAAGTAAAATTAAAAAGGCACCCTGAGAAATTTTAATAGTAATTGAGTTGTATGACTCTGCATAAATTAGTGAATTAATTAATTAAATAATTGGATTAATTAAATTAATGTTAATGAATAATAAAACATCATAAAGCAGATCACAACAATACATTATAAAAACATGCCAAACCGAAATATTTTTTTCATGATTGACATTTGCTGCTATTATCAGCTTGTACTTTCGGTAATGTTAACCGAATTATAACCAAACCGAACCTAATTTAAGGAAAATTTCTATTATAAAAGTTAATATAAAACATACAAATTTATCAGAAATGTGTTTAATAATCTGTTTCCTAAAGTATCATTAAATACAGCTTGTCACCGCCTTGGCATTCTCAGAATTA
Source organism: Diabrotica undecimpunctata (assembly GCF_040954645.1). Taxonomy (NCBI): domain Eukaryota; kingdom Metazoa; phylum Arthropoda; class Insecta; order Coleoptera; family Chrysomelidae; genus Diabrotica; species Diabrotica undecimpunctata. Next base: position 12,122,897 of record NC_092803.1, on the reverse strand, counting down.
AATTATCAATTTCGTTTTGAGGCAATAGGATTCATTTCTGTGTAAGAAGATGGTAAAGACTTTATCTAATATAAACATTGTGCAGATCTCTGATTCTATATATGCTCGATGGGATTAAGATCTGGTGATTGTGCTGGCCACATTATCTTACATTTAACGCAAATCAGGACCTGCATCAGTGACAAATGGAAGGACGAGAGGTTGTAAAATACGACCAATAGATTAATATTGATTCAAAGTGCCTTTCACAAAAACGGGAACAGTTCGACGAAGAAAAATTATTTAAGCTCACATCATAACCTGTCAAACATTACTTGAAAAAACACCCTATAAATGACTGGGTCTTTCTTGTCGACCAGGTACTCTCACTCTTCTTAAATTGAGGTAGAGACAGAACTCTAATTCTTGTAAGCCCCAATGCACATATTGTTGTGCCACCTTAATCTGAGTCTACGATTTCCATGACGTAACATGGGAACCTTTAAGGGTCTCTGTAAATGGTCTCAAGGCGTGATATGCCCGTTATATCAAAAAGACGATCAGCTCCAGTGTGATAACCACAGAGGTATAACCCTGTTAACAACTGCTTACCAAAAACTAGTAAATATTCTCTATGAAAGGCTACAAGTTTACACAGTTGGCATAGTTGGAAAATACCAGGCCGAATTTACTCCAGAAAAATCAACAATTGACCAGAATCGTTCAATAAGACAGATCCTCGAGAAAACATTAAAATTTAACATTGAAACCCATCACCTATTCGTCGACTTCAAGGCCGCTTAAGAAAGTGTAAGAGAATAGTACTATACCAATCAATGCGTGAGTTTGGTATACCAGAAAAACTTATCCGATTAACAAAAATGACAATGTCTAACCTAAAATCCAACGTTAGGATACAGGGAGAAAATTCTCGATCCTTTGAGATAAAGCATGGTCTCAGACAAAGGGGCGTCCTTGCTTACCTCCAATTTTACATTGCCTTGGAAAAAGCAGTCCGGGACATACAAACTAGAGAAAGTGGTACTATTTACAATAAATCGATAGAAATTTTAGCATACGCTAATGACAATGACATAATAGGGCATAGCATACGATATGTTGAGCAATATTGCCAAAAATTGGAAATGGCGACGAAACAGGTCGATCTAGTCATCAACGAAGACAAAACCAAGTACATGTTGGTAACTAAGGATTCTATAGCAAATGAGGAACGAGAAACAGCCTTTGAAAGTCATATCTTTGATAGTGTTGACAGCTTCACATACCTTGGGTCGCTAGTGACTACTACCAATAAAACAAGCACAGAAATTAAAAGATGAATACACCTTGCAGATAGGGCATACCATGGACTCCAAAAACAATTCCACTCAAGAAATATTCAAAGAAAAATTATAAAATTATTATATACAAAACACTGTTGAGGCAGGTCCTCACATACGGGGCGGAAATGTGGACTCTAACGCAGAAGAATAAAAGACTTCTGAGAATATTCGAGTTTAAGATACTCCGCAAAAATATTTGGAGCCATAAACGATCAAGAGCAGAGGCCCAAAAGATTTAATTTAGAATTATTAATTTAGACTCTTTAATGAACCATATGGCGTAACGTTCATTAAAACACAGCGACTTAGATGGGCCGGACACATAATACGAATGCCTGATAACATCATTGCTAAAAAGCTAACGACAGGAAAACCTATAGGACGAAGAAGTAGAGACCGACCGCGAATTAGGTGGTTAGATGGAGTTGAGACCGACTTAGGGATACTAGAGATCAGAAGATGTGCCAGAAACCGAACGAAATGGCGACGAATCTTAGAGCAGGCCAAGATCCACAGAGGATTGTCGAGCCAAAGATGATGATGATGATAACATGGAAACCCTCAATGAACGTCTAGCGACAGGCCAGCTTCATTCAATCTATTCATCAAAGTTCGGTCACATACAGTAATGTTGTGGGTATTTTCTAAGGTCTCATAGAGTTCACTTACAGTTATATACACATTTCAACGAGCTAATCCTACCACATATATCGAGTTGCACTGTTGTATCGGAGCTGTTGCAAGGACGACCTCCATATCTCTCAGCGACATTACCAAATTGTTCATATCAATCCGAGATACGTCAAAATAATGTGCATCGTCAGCTGGTGAACGACCAGCCTCAATCATATACATATTTAACAATTATCATTTGAGCATGTGTTAAATGCCGAAGCTCCAAGATTATCGTTGCATTTAATAATCTTGTTTTAGCGAAATTTTAAACTAAATGTAGACTGTCTTTGTAAATATGAAGCACATTTTTTTACAAATGTCAAATCGAATGGTGTGAATTAACAACAAAAAGTTTTTATTCAAATAAGTGGAATAATAGTGATGTTTCTAAGACATTTTTGGTGTGCGTATTAAGGGAATTACACATTTATAAATTACTCGTATTATATTTTCTATTTGTCATCCCTACCTTTAGTATCTTTCCATTTATTTATAATGATACACTCGTTCCAGGGTATATATTCCTTTTTTATTTTTTAAATGAACAATTTCTTCAAAAATGTACACGAATTCTCAAAAGACCCACCGAAATTCTTCTTTATGCCTAAAACAGGCAATGTTTTAAATTCCAGGAATCCGGGGCAATTTGAAGGAGCAAAATAAACAAGCTCTTTCGCTACGTTAACCTTAATATCACGGTGACATATTTCGTATATACAAGGACGCTTCATCTGATGTCTTTTTTTATTGATAAGAATTTGGGTAGAAACGTTAAACAATTATTACGTATCTAATAGTAAAAATAATAGATTTTATAACAGGGATAGTATTGGGTTAACAAATTTAGGTTTTGTGTTTCATGTCCCTATTTTTGTGGTAATGCTAAACGTCTTATCTAATGTATTATTTATATGTTTTTCCATGAATTTACAATATTAGCAAGGCTATCTATTGTGGTTTTGCGATTTCTTAAATATTGTTTTCTTATAAGTATTTAGATCTATACCTTAGTTTTGAAATTGTAGGTACTAAATTCCAAGAAATGTTGACGATCATTCTTGCTCTTCCAGAGGGGTATGAAAATTTTGTTGTAAGGGTGAAAGGTAATGGTTGCCTTGGACCAAGCCGCTGCTCAGTTAACAGTTTTATATAACATAAAACTCGCTTCAGCAGAAGGATGTCACGTCATACTTTGGGTGTTGACTGCAGTCAGTAGGACAAACAATATCGGCAGGATTATGCTGAGAACATACATGCCACCAATTTAATAAGAACTAGCTTATACATTTATGAAACTCATTGCCAATGAAAGTTTTACATTTACTGAAAAATACGTTTAAGCATCTCATAACTATAATAGAGTTGACCAAAAAACATAATCATTAATTTTGAGTCTTCAAGAATCTTTTTTATTTTTTTTTTTGATGGTATAGCATGACTATCGATATGAAGATTTCTAAATCTCGGTAGCTCGAGGTCTATATGATTTGAAACCTAGCAACAAGATCTAAAATATTACACATATGCACTAAAATGAAGAGGAATACTCGTTTTGCACTTGCACCACTAACTTTGGTTCAGTATGATTGTTGATATTTTTTTATTTAAACACAAAACCACATCAATCGCGCAGGATTATTAGTGGATATAACGAATACAAGAAATATTGCAATAAATACAATTGAATAACTTAATGTCTTTTAAATAGGTTAACACTGTTAAAATTTTTTTGGTGAGAACTCTTTTGAGATCATCATCTGTGAATTCGTGGGATCTTCTTTTTTCCATGAATTGGGGACAATTAAGCAGGATATGTTTGTCAGTCAGTAGGTTAGAGCAGCTGGAGCAGATAAGTAGTGGTTCTTTTGTTATTAAGTATTTGTGTGTTAAGGCTTCTTCTTCTTCTTGATGTGCCTATCCGTTACGAATGGCGATCGTCATGGCAATCTTTATCTTATCTGCAGCAGCGCGGAAAAGCTGCACAGATGTTTCTGAGGTTCTTTAACCAAGATGTTCTTCTTCTTCCTGGACCTCGTTTTCCAAATATTTTTCCTTGCAGGATTGCTTAAAGGAGAGCATATCTGGATTCATTTCACATATGTCCGACGAACTATAACTTTCGGGATTTGATGGTGGTCAGTACCTCCCGGTTCTTATTCATTCTTCGGAGGACCTCCTCATTTGTGACTTGGTCAGTCCACGGGATCTTAAGCATTCTTCGATATAGCCACATCTCAAATGCTTCCAGTTTTCTGCACATATCTTCGTTCAAGGTCCACGATTCAACACCATAAAAAAGGAGAGAGAAGACGTAGCATCGCAGCATTCTTACTTTTGTATCAAGAGAGAGGTTGTGACTCTTGAAGAAGGCCCCCATCCGATTGAAGGTGGATCTAGCTTTTCCGATGCGTGCTCTAATCTCCTGATTGTTGATCCATTCTTCATTTATTATGGTGCTAAGGTAGTTGTAGTGCATCACTCTTTCTACAGGGGATTGGTTGACGTAGAGTTGACCTTCTGTTATTCTTTTCTTGTTAAGGCAGGACGGCCAATTCTTAGACGGTTAATGATAACTTGGTTTCTTCTGTTTGGTTCTTTAGATCGGTGTACGGATATGTTTTCAATTTTGCAGTATGGTTTATGCTCATTCGACTTTTGTTTGCCAGTTAATCTGCTTTTTCATTTCCGTAAATACCTGTATCTGAAGGTATTCAAATAAAAGCCGCTTCCTTTCCTAATAATCGGAATGTTTCTAGGTCGTTTTTTATAGTCTGCATCATAGGGTTATTGGTATATATTTGTTTCGATTCCAGTAATGCATTTAATGCGTCTGTTACGATAATGTACTTCATCGTTTCACTCTTTTTGAAGAAGATTTGGGCTTCCCTGTATAGCTGTAGCCTCGCCTGTGAGTATACTTCAGTTTGTTGGTATAGATACGCTATAAGAATTTTCTTTACAGTAGTAGGCAGCAGCGTGACCATTAGGAGATTTAGAGGCATCGATAAAGATTTGCAATTAGGATAGTGTTTTAGAATTTCGATGAATAGATGTTTAATTATTGTGGAATTTGTAGTTGATTTGGGTTACTTTGTAAGTGTTAAGTCAATAGTTAGTGGGTGGCTTGTCGATGGGGGATAGTTTACATTTATATTTAGCGATAGATTGAGTTGATTGCTATCGAAAGTTGTGACCTTTATTCATTCTATAAGGGGTGTAGAGTTTTTAATCTTATTGTTGGGAGGAGGATCAGAGTTGCAGATGTGGAAGAATACAGGATGCTGTTTCTGGGATGATATATTTGCAATATAGTTCAAGGATAGTTGCTGTCGTCTTATATGTAAGGGAGATTCTCCAATTAGAACTTGCATACTACCAACGGACTAGTTTTAAAAGCTCTCACTACTAATATCAAAGCTGTAGATTGAATACTGTTTAGTTTTTTTAAAGTGGTTTTACATGCAACATCGTAACATATACAACCATAGTCGATTTTAGTTCTAATAAGCGATTTGTAAAGCCTAATTAATATTTTATGATCAGCACTTCTAATTTTGTTGGATAATATTTTTAGTATATTTAATCTATTGGCAGAAAAGCTGTAGTTTATTTATGTGGGAATTTTAATTTAAAGTTCTCTAAAAAGTTAGACCTAGAAAGTTTATTTCTTTTCACTGTTGTAAAGGTAAATTATTTAATGTTAAGCCGCGTTTTCACGATGACAATTGGCGAGAAAATTGTCATTGGACAATTGTCATCACGTGGTTGCGGATTGTCAGAGGCCAGTCCAGTGGAACGAGAAGATATTTATACGGGGCCAACTATTGCCATGGCAGTAGACAGTTAAAACATGGCCGACTGTTCGTCATCTTTTGTGTCCGGTGAGGAAATTGGCAAAAAACAAGACAGCACTACTGGCCTACACCGTTCACACGGCGCCAATTGTCGCGACAATTGAAATTTCGAGTGGTGGGGAGCTCACTGGGCGCAGCTCATTGTCATCAGTCTACTCCCGGAGACAACTGAATTTTGGGCCAATTGTGAGGGCAGTTGGCAAGGCAATTGGCCTGAGGTGTTTAGACGAAGACAATAATTTCATGCCAGTCACTTGTCTTCTGACAATTGTCTCGCTAATTGTCATCGTGTAAACGCGGCTTTAGACTAGTTGTGAGGTTGGTTTTATTTTTATTAAAAATAATATATCGTGTTTTTTTAATAGAAAAAAAATCCTGTTTTTATCTTCCAATTAAAAAGCCGGTTTAGAAAACTTTGTATAATTTTAGTTGCTGTCATTACATTATTCGATTTAGATTGTTGATTTTATTAACTCACGGATTCAATATTTATTGAGAATTGACAATAATTTAATCGGACAATAGTCATGGAAGCTATCCACGCTTAATTTGGGCACGGTACTTAAAGAAAAAGTAATATAATTTTAGATAAAAATACGTTTATTTTGAAGTTTTAATTTCCACTTTGGAAATCGTTCTCAAAATACAATATGTTATTAATTCCGATTAAAGGTAGTAAATGACATAAAAATGTCACAAGAAAATAGCTTTAGAATTACTGATTTCAATTGGAAATCCATGTGATGTCAAGAGTTTCGGCATTTTTGTTGGTGCTAATGTTGATAGTTATTATTCCTTCATTTTTCGTATATAAGTACATATTTTAAAACTTGGGATTACTGTAATAACATGTTCTCTATATAAATAATAATGTTGGAAACAACCCTGCTAAAGAGTATTCCTCAAAAACGACACAAATAAAAGTCAGTTTTTGTGTTTCGTTTCAGCTCAAGCTGCGTCAATATGTCCTCTTTCTTTTTCGATTGTGTTACTTTCGGTTAAAGATCATCTACTTAAAAATCAGTTTTTATTTTTTCTGATGCTGTTGCCCTCTGTTTGAAATAGCAAAGTAATTTTTTTTAATAAGCCGCTTCTTTAAATATTCCTTATATACAGTAAAACTAGAATTTAGTCAAACGATCCCTGTACATTCATGAATTTACATCGTTCAGAACATTCAGTAGGGTCAAACGTACCAACCGACGTGAAATATGTGTGCGTGTTCTTTATTGTAGTGCTTCCATCTCTAGACGTTAACGTTAACATTAACACCGACGTCCATTACTGAAGCAGTTACGCAAAAGGAAACGACAGAGAATTTAGTTGTAAATCTATTCCGGCGTTTCGGCTGCCGGCGAGTTGCAGCGTCAGGGCAATTCAGCCTCCGAATGGACTGGAGATGACGCTTTCTCGAGTGGAGATAACAGTTTCGTGACAGTGTATAAAATAAACGCTGCCGTCTCTTTTTTAATTAGGTTAAGATGCTTTTTCCACTAAAATTGTACGTAATAAAAGTTGTATATTATCTTTTTCCCTCTGAAATCTGTCAGTAGGTTAATTCATCCATTTCTTAGTTAACATATTAACTAGTTTCGTTTACATATCTAACATTGCATATATTTTGTAATATACACTAGAAATGGCGAAAGTTTAGTTAAAACGACAGAAAATAAAAATAGAAAAAATTTACAAGAAGTACAGTTTCTTAAAAACGTAAATCTGTTTATGTATCTATAACTTCTATGTTCTTTCTAATAACGACATAATATATAGGATGATCCATTTAAGCAAGTGGCTACATTTTTAAGTAGGCGCTTTGAATCACCTTGTCTAATAAATATTAGTAATAGTAATAAATATTACTAATAATTCAAGATTCAAGATACACTAACATAATGAAAAACATATATGAAAATGCCACCATGCAGATAAAGCTGGACGAAAGCACAAAAACTAATCCCATAAGACTACAACGGGGAGTAAGACAAGGAGACACCATCTCTCCCAAACTATTTACCCTTGCTCTAGAAGACATTTTTAAGAAACTAGAATGGAACAATAAGGGTATCAACGTCGACGGATCATACTTAAACCACTTGCGATTCGCAGATGACATAGTTTTAATAGCCGATAATATCCAAGAACTAAATGATATGTTACAACAATTAAATGCAGTTTCAGGAGCGGTAGGCTTAAAAATGAACTACAGCAAAACAAAAATACTGAGCCGAGACCAGACAAATATAACAATACAAAATCATACCATAGAAAATGTTGAACATTATGTATATCTAGGTCATGTTATCAAACTAGGAAAACCAAATCAAGATGCTGAAATTCAAAGAAGAACACAACTGGCATGGGGCGCTTTCGGCAAATTAGCATATATCTTGAAAAACACCTCCATCCCTGTAAACTTAAAGAAAAAGGTGTATAACACATGCATACTACCAGTTTGTACTTACGGCTTGGAGACAGTAGCCCTTACCAAAAAATCTGCTAAAAAATTAGAAACAACGCAAAGAGCAATGGAACGAATCATGCTTGGAATATCACTAAGAGATAAGATTAGAAACACCGAGATAAGACGTAGAACGAAGATTAGGGATATTGTGGAAGAAATTGCAAAAATGAAATGGCGCTGGGCAGGTCACGTAGCCCGATATAATGACAACAGGTGGACACGGAGAATTCTAAAATGGAGACCAAGGACGACAACAAGAAGCACGGGAAGACCTCAAAAAAGATGGGTAGATGACATAAGAACAGTGGCAGGCAAACAGTGGATTAGATTGGCGCAAGATAGAGAAAGATGGAAGCAATTGGGAGAGACCTACATTCAGGAGTGGATGGAAAATGGTTGACAAAAAAGAGAATAAATATTATTATATTTACAAAACATTGAAATTGGTCAATGTTTTGTCACAATAGGCGATACTCAAAAACTTTGTATTAAATAAAATGTTTGCAATTTTATTATTTATAAAGATAGAGGGGGCCAAATCGGACTAAATTGTTCGTATCTCATAGAACACTCGATATAATATATCATAATCTTTCATTAAGAGAATTCTCAAGAGATGCTCCATCGAAATACGTAATAGTAATCAATCATTCATTCAGCATTAAAATCTCTAGGGATTATAGCTAACGCCATGGCGTTCAAAATCTTATTCTTGGATGAGGTGGATTATTCATCTCTCTCATTTATAGCTTGCTGTATGAGTTTGCTGCTGTATTGACTCTTTTCCATTTCTTCCTGTCCTTGCACAGAACTCTCCACTATTTAACATTCATTCTTCTTGTATCTTCTTCGGCATTATCCAGCCATCTTCTTCTAGGCCTTCCTCTACACCTGTGCCATAGTGGTGTCCAGTTAGTTATCCTTCTCAGCATCCCTGAGTGTGGACGTCTCTGTACGTCTTATCCATTCTAAGCGAAGAGATTTTATATACCTGACTTTATTTTCTCCCTTTAATTTTTCTTCAATTTCGACCTTGGTTTTCATTCATCTCTCTTCCTCTCTTGTTATATTGGGGCACAGTATCATTCTCATAATTTTTCTTTTAATCCTCGTCTTCCTAATCTGTAATAATGTGTTTGTTTGCTAAGTTTATCCTCTTTATTATTGCTTCTAATTTCAGGTTAAACCTTGTTCACTTTGCCACCTTGTTTCACGCCTTTTTTTACTTTGATCTTCTTAGAAGTTGTCTTGTTGAAACTTATCTTTGCCGTGGTGTTCTTTAGACTCACTGTTAGCATGTGTCTTAATTTTTCTGGGATTCCAAGATGCTCTAACTCTTCTATCATTTTCGTCCTATTGATTGTATCAAAAGCGATTTTCTTTTTCTTCTTCTTGCTGGGCTTTTCCCATTATGAGTTTTTCCAGTCATCTTCTCTGAATTCTTTATCTATCGTAGCATTTCCTATCTATGTTTTCCATCTTGTAGCAAGTCTTCCTCCTGACGGGCCCAGTCCAATATTCCAAAGCTGACGTCGATAGACGTGGTAACACAGGATGCTAAGAAGACCGGATTTGCTAACTGGAAAATCCAAGCAATGGATAGAGCAGAATGGCGCAGAACGCTTGAGAAGGCCCTTTAAGGGCTTCAGCACCTTGATGGTGATGATAGGCCGAAATAAATAAATTACCTTTAGTAGTTATTTAAAGAAAAATATTTAAAAATTACCTTTGGGTATACTGTAGACCTTCCCATAAATACGTTTTATTCGGTTGTTCACTATGCCGTAAAAGGAAGAAAGGGAGCTTCGTATTTACCTGAAAAAGAAAATACTATCTTTAGAGCCATTTCTTACCTGTCGAAAATTCATACTAAGAAACTATGTATACCTAAAACAATAACTGTTATATAGTTCCATTTAATATTCAACCAACAAATAAGATGTTAACACGGCTTAAAAAATAAACGAAAACAATGGGTAAACATATAAAATATAATAAATAAGACACCAAAAAAGCTTTTTTTTTGTTAAGAGCGTAAAATCTTCTAATGATGCGTGTTGGATTCAAAGTAAAAGGATACGCTCAGGTGCATTTCGCCTCTTTAAAGTCGTGCCCTCGGATGTGTCTATGATGCCCGGTCTATCAACTAAAACCACCCTCAGCCAGACACATACGCGCCTAGTTTTCCCTTTAGTGTCTATGTCTATTGAGGTTCCCTCTCTCTTTCCTTTTATTATTCTAGTTCTTTGCTTTCAGGGGTTCTTTGTATTCATTGCCTTCTCTTTCCGCCTCTTCCATTACGTTATTAGTCCTAACTTCTCGCATCCATTCATATAACTTCGTCCTCTCGTTCGCGAACCTTTTGCAATCGAACACACATTGTCGCGCCGTATTTGTATCCCCGCTGTTAACGCAGTTGCCGTTTTCTTGCTTCCCTATACTTACCAGGCAGGCTCTGAAAGAGCCGTATCCCGTAAGGAACTGTGTTAAGAAGTAGTCTAACGAAGTAAGGAACTGTGTAAAGAAGAAGAAGTTAGTCTCCCTATTGTCGTGTCCTACCCAGCCTCTCATGTCCGGTAAGAGTGTTCTTATCCATTCAGCCCTATGTACCTTTTCCCACTCTTCTTGTCATTTAGCGTTGGTCACCCCTCGCTGGTATGCTTTGTGGTTTTCACACATGTCGTACGTGATTGCCCTTTCTCTCGCTAGTAGGTGAATTGATACCTGCTATCACTTGTAAAGCAGCTTTGCAAGTCGTCTTATATACGCAGACGACCCTCAGCAGGGTCATTCTCGGAGATTTCCCCAGAATTCTTCTGTAATTTTGTTTATGCATGACATACTGACATACTGCTGCATTACCTGTTGCTGTTCTTTGATCGACTTTTTTCGCAACATAATATGTTATGTGTTCACCGAAAATCTATTTGGTGTCCAGTATTATGGAGAGGTATTTGTTTTTTTTTTACAGGTAGGATCCAGTAAGGGCCCATTTTCGAAGTGCTCCACTAATATGACCAGGTCGTCTGCGTAAGCGATTGCCTATAGTCCCTCTCCTAGGTTTTTCTCCAGTATGTCATTGTAAAGTACATTTCAGAGCCAGCGGACCTAGGACTAAGCAGTGTGCACTTCCGCAGATATCTTTATTGTGCCATCTTTAGCTATATTTAATATACCTGTCTGTGAAACAATCCTACACCTGCAAGTATAAGGATACATCCCGCATCTCGCGTTGTTGAATGCGTACTTGATATCCAAGAAGAGTGCCATAATCTACCTAACCCTGAATACTTCTTTTTTAGTTACTAACCTGTGTATGGCATTTACGGCAAATCTACCTTTTTAAATCCATACTTGCGGTGCGACAGGCATCCGTTTTCTTCTATTTCTTTTTCGAGCATTAACTTTATGAGGATTTCTAATAGATTGCCTAGTGTATTTAGCACCTGGTTCTTCTATTCCCAAGTTTAGGAATGAGGATAAGGTTTGCCGTTTTCCATACCATGGGGAATTTCTGTCTTGTACGGAGGTTGTCCATTATGTTTTTCACCTATTTAGCTTTTTCCCCAAGAATGGTTTTTAATATTTTCGGCGCAATTCTGTCAGGTTCGGGTAACTTCCCTGTCTTTACTGCCTTTCCTGTATCCATTACCTGCGTTTGTTGGTGCCTCTGTAGGTATTATTTGCAAGGTTTCCTTTGCTCTTTGCGGGAACAATGCTTTCGCCAGTACAAGGTAGTACACCATGAAAACCGCTAATATATCATGAAAACCCAGGAAAAAAATCTATATTTTTTTTGCTTTCAGCAGTCTTATATAAAAACCATTGTAAACTTCTGTTATATATTAACTCTACTATCATTTATTTCAAAATCAGGTATAATAAAAAACCAAAAGTAAAATAAGGTTACAAAATACAATTTATTAATTAATATAATAACGGTTCAATCGATTCTAAGCAGAAAACATTCCATCCCCATTACTGAAAATCCCTTAAAAGATCCTAATCCCGAATAAGCGCCTGTTGAAACTTTTTCCATAACCAAACAAGAATATCACTAACAAATTCCCTATTTAGGTAATTATCCCCTCGGCACCCAATGAATGAATAAACAAACGAATTCAAAAGGATTTGCATCCAGTTAATTTTGTTTCGATTCCATGAATAATTCAAAAACTCGCGCCATTTTAGAGAAAAATGATTAAGGCGAATAAGAAGAGAAACAAGCGCGAAGCTGGGTCGGGGGCGGGTGGATAGAGGGAGGCGACGTTTCACCTGGCCTCGATACGAAGGCAATTTTCCGCTCGAGTTCATTGCAATGTCCGGCAAAATATGCTCCCGGTTAACGAGAAAACGGGATCAAAACAATTAGGTTACTCTCCCTCCACCTCCTGGTGCCCCGCAGGACCGTTTCAAGCTTGACACTGAAATCTAGCGAAGAAGAAAATTGTTGGCAATAGAAACTGCATAATACTGAAATTGAGTCAGCTAATAAGATTAAGATCTTGAATATAGTTCCATCAGAAAAGAACAAAGATGACTCTTTGTTAAAAAAGAATGCAATTTTGATGAGCATTTTTGTAGTGAACGCTTTTATAATGATTTGTTAAATAAAAAGTCTAATTTCCTTATTAGGAATATGTATTAATATAAAATAGAACAAGTCAAGTAATATTTAAAGCTATCCCAATTAAACAAGTCTTCTCATTTTGTACATTTACAAAAGCTGTATTGCACAAAAAGTTCAGCCTGCTGCTTTCAGAGCAACAGCAACTCTTACCGTTCTTCAGAGATGGCTATTCTAGAGCCCTATTAGAGCGAAATACGTATAAGGCAGATACACAGACGCACTGTACATGAAATCAAATCTTAACTTCTTTTTTTTTATTCTGATATACTCTGTACGAGTACTAGAAACCAATTCGTTAAGGATTTTTGCTTAGTTCAGGAGATATGTTGTGGAATGCAATTTTTAGATTCCCCATGTCTCTAATAACATCTTTATTAACGTCTGTTTTGCCTTGCAATACTTAGAAGGCACAGATTAAAGCAAAAATCGAAATTTGGTTTCGAAAATTAGTTTACAAATTTTAAATAAATAAATTAACTTTATCAGATGAACAACAAGGATTCAGATACGGAAGATCCTGCGTAGATGCCGTATTTGTACTAAGACAAATCACAGAAAAGGCCATAGTGTACAACAAACCAGCATATCAATGTTTTGTAGACCTACAAAGGCTTTCGATCGTATCCAAGTCGAAGACTTCTTACATCTACTACTGTATAAAAGAAACATACCAATGAATATTATACAAACCATCGAAAACATCTACTTCCATAATCGAATACAGGCAAAGATAAATGGAAAATTAACACAGTGTATACCAGTACAAATCGGAGTCAGACAGGGTGACTCGTTAAGCCCACTTCTCTTTAAAATATTAATGGACGAAATAATACAAGCAGTACGTAAAGGCCATGGTTACAGAATGGGAAACAAAGAAATCAAAATATTATGTTATGCAGATGACGTCGCATTAATCGGCGAGACAGCAGACGCGTTCCAAAGATTATCACACATCTTTTTAAACAACAGTCAAGAAATACAATATGATATGAGTAGAAAAAACCGAATGTATGACAACATCTAAATACCCACTACGGTGGAAAATCGAAATTGATGGAAAAATAATAAAGCAGGAAGCAAGGTTTAGGTATCTGGGAATAGACATGACTAGTTACGGAGATGTTGAAGAAGAAGTACGACAACAAAGCTTAAAAGCAAGTAAACCGGCAAGATCTCTTAATGACACAATCTCGAAGAACAAACATCTAAGATAAAACACAAAAATAAAAATCTATAAAGCAGCAATTAGACCCATATCAACATACACGGCGGAGACAAGATCGAAGAGACGAATATCGGGTAAAAGTCTGTTGGATAGGGAGAGAAGCAAAAACATAAGAAGAACATACAATATAGAAGACATAAATAGATGGGTGACAAAACAGAAACAGTACTGGAACGAACACATTAGTAGAATGGCAGAGGAAACTACAGTTTCCGTGCATTTTTTTCGTGTTGTAAAATCATAAATAATATATTTTTATTACAGGAAGAACCGCTATTTGATGCAATGTAAAAATGCAATCCTTTAGTATCTAGCGTTGACCTATTCAGGAAATTTATCAAAGAGGTCATGTTAAAACAATTTGTCACCGTATAAGATAGAATAGCTTTGGTATGCACGCACACTTGTTGATTTTAAATACACCTGCAGTGAGCTATCACTGTATCTATAGGACTAGAAATTCAAGCTATTTCTCATTTACTACCAAGACCTTGTTATCTTAATGCATGCTCGAGATCAAACCTAGAGTATTAGAACGATATACAGAATCTCTTCAACAGTTATGATACCTACTTATTCAATTTTAGATTTAAATCTACCAATATTTGTTTATCAATTTACTAACTTAGTAATTTTCCTGGAATTTTAATTTAACAATTATTTATCGGAATTTTTAATATGACAATATTGCACAACGTCTATTTTTGAATAAATTGATGATACCAGTAGCCGACTAAGACCAGCTTCACGGGTTTTTTCTCGCGCTAAGATCCGACTCTGAATCCCAGCATCCCTCACTAACCGTCTTTTCTCGTGTCGGTCTTTTTATGCAGAAGTTGTTGCGAAAGGAGAATTGTTTCAAGAAAGCTGTTTGTTTTTCTTTTTCCTTCGCTGATAGTTTGCTGCCAACAGCCTTTAATTTGTTTTACTAATTTGTTTGTTTACCTATTAGGGTTTGCAAATCATTTCGAGACAGCATTCATTCCGTTGCCAATTAGCAAAGAGATTGATGTTGCTCAGGATGTTACGCACTTGTTGCCTTAGTAAATAAATCGACTTCAGTATGTGTATATAGGATATACCGAAGATTAAATTATATAGTATTATAAGGAAGTTAATTTTTATAAGAAATAAAATTTTCTAATACTTAAAGATTGTTATAGGTTTATACAGAATAACAAATGTCCACATGACTTGAATATGAAAGGATAAGTAAAATATTATTAAATATAACTTCATAACTACTAAACTTAACGAAAGATACATTATTCTGAAAAAGATATAAACTACTGTATCAAAAACTGCTTTTTTACCTGATTGAACATGGAAATTTTTTTTTATTATTTCGAATTAATATGTCTCGACATATTTGGTCATTGACACGGAAGCAAAGGTTTACAATAATACATACATAGTTATAATCCAGAGTTTAGAGTGGCCTAGTAGTGTTGACATTCTGTGAGGATGTAAGTGACGGTAATAGAAATATCGTTGCAGTGGGAACATAACTGTTGATGACAGTGTGTGTCCTATTCCCAATCTTCGTGTTGCTATATTCTCCTTTCTGTGCAGAGATGCTGGAAATAAATAGCTGTTAACATTAGGCTGTATTTCTCTGATCTTTGTGTCTTTGAGGTGATTCAAAGTCCCTGCCAGTTGCCTTGGATATTCCTTTTGAATTTTGATTTTTTATCTTCTTGTATTTTGTAGATGGATAGGTTGGATGCCGATATGAGAATGAACCCATATTATTGAAGTCCCTCGGAAAGTGTGAAGATGGATCGATTCTAGTATTTTCTACACTAGGTAAATTGAAAATATTTTCTAGCGATTGAATTGTGGATAAGGAATCGGTGCACAGAGCTACACTTTGATGATTGTCAAAAAGGAACTCGAGAGCTTTTGAAATACTGAAGTGTTCTCCTGAAAACACGCTACATTCGTTGGATATTCGGTATTGTCCTAATACTGTATCAACTGTAGTGACAGAACAGCCAACTCCACCTGCCTTTCGAGATGCATTGGTATAAAGCTCCTTATCATAGCGGGATGTATTTACAATATCCTTGAAAGCTTTTCGAATAATGATCTGCGGGGATTCTGATTCTGATTAAATACAAGGTTAGTCGGATTCGATGAAATTCTTCTAGCACAAGATAAGAGTAGTTGCTGCAACCGAAGGTAAAGGGGAAGTTCATGATACAATACATACTCGGCGGAACTGGATCGAAATCATCATCATCATCAGTAGCTTGACAACCCTTTCTGGGTCCTGGCTTGTTCTAGGATTTTCCGCCATTCTGTTCTGTTCCTTGCTTTGTTTTTCCAGTTGGTAATCTTAAGTGTTTTCAGATCTTGTTCCACTTGTTCCATGTATCTAAGTTTGGGTCTTCCTTTTGACCTTCTTCCTACTGGTGTTTGTCTGATAATATGTTTTGGTGTTTCAGTCTCCAACATTCGTTCAACATGGCCCATCCAGCGCAGACGTCCGATCTTTATGGATGTTATGATCTCGGGTTCGTTGTATGCTGTGTACAGTTCAAAGTTATATCTTCTACGCCATATGTCATTTTCCTTTACCCCCTTATATATGTGTCTAAGGATTTTTCGTTCAAATGTGCCTAATAGGTTTTCATCGCTTTTCAATAGTGTCCATGTCTCTGATCCATATACAAGGACCGGTTTTATCAGGGTCTTGTATATTTTGCATTTGGTGTTTCTTGTAATGTTGTTAGATCTTAGATGTTTAATTAGTCCATTATATGTTTTATTAGCGATATGTATTCTTCTCTTAACTTCTTCACTGACATTGTTATCTGCGATAACTGGATCGAAATGCTCCTACGCATATTCGGAAAGCAGTGTTGTGAACAGAGTTTAACGATTGTAATAAATTATTGGATATGGACAAGTAAACTATAAAACCATAGTCTAGTTTGGATCGAATTACAGTTCGACATATTTTGAATAGTACACTTTCATCGGCATCTCATTGATGGTGGAACAATGTCTTTAATAAATTCATTCTACTTAAACAGTTGCCTTTTATGTTATCGATATGACGACGCCAGGTGAGTTTGTAATAAAAACTTGTTATGATCACTTAACTCTAAATTTCCTAACACTCCGTTTAGTGTTATTTTGGGTATTTCTGCGCTGTTGTATCTTCTGTTGAATTTAATTATTTTGGATTTATTGGAAGAGAAACTGAAGCCAGTTTTCTTGCACAATGTAGTAAGGGACTCGACAGAATTTTATAATAAAGATGAGGTTGCAGCTGTGGATTTTCCTTGGCAGTATACACCTTATCGTCAGCATATAGGGCAAATTTTACAAGAGATTTTATTTGAGAACAAATATCATTGATCGCTAGTAGAAAGAGGGTAGAACTTAAAGTAAAACCTTGGGATACACCATTTTCAGTAACGTAGTTCTCGAATAATACTCCGTTAACAGTGATTCTAAAATTTATATTTAAAAAGATTACTAAAAAGAAATTACCAGTTTTTTTAAATAACCGACTTACATGTTGTATAGAAAGCACTTTCTATATCAAAAATTATTGCGAATACGTCTTACTTGGAGGCCATAGCGTTTACTATATCTGTTTGCATGATCACTAAATTATCACTGGTGCTTCGATTAGGTCTAAAACCTAATTGAACAGGGTTAGGAATATTGTTTTTTTCTAGATACCAGATTTATCGCATATTGATCATACTTTTTTCCAATTATTTGCAAAGGGTACATGTTAGGAAGATTGGCCTAAACGAGTTTGGAGAGTTGGGAAGGGAGCTGCTTTTTTTATAGGAAATAAAATGGATTCTCTCCATTTGGAAGAAAATTCTTGTATGGACCAGATTAGGTTGTACAATTGAAGGAATTTATTTATAGTTTCTACATGGAGATATTTGAGGAAAATTGAGGGGATGTCATCAGAGCCAGCAGCTGAGTTTTTTGTAGCAGATAGGGCTAGAGTCAATTCTTATTTAGAAAAGAGTAAGTTTATTTTGAAAATGGTAAGGTTAATTATGCAAGGGAAGATACAAGGGAAGAGAAACCCAGGACGACGCAAAATATCCTGGCTAAGAAATTTTAGAGAGTGGTTCGGTTGCAGCTTATTAGAATTATTCAGAAGCGCGGCCAATAAAATTAAAATAGCCATGATGATTTCCAACCTCCAATAGGAGAAGAAACCTGAAGAAGAAAAAGTTTATTGGGTTGAAAATATCGTTAGTTTTATCACTTGGGATGTTAAAAGAGTACAAAGGAGATTTATTTTGGTTTAGCGTTTTGGATTGAAAGTGATGCGCGAAAATCTTGGCCATACTTTTACATTAAGTCACTATTTTGTTGTCATAAATTAAGGCGGAGATTTTGTAGGCGGTGCATTGACCTTGCATATGTTTATTTTGTTCCAAACTTGGCTTGGAGGTGTGTCGGAGGAAATAGAATTGATATAAAGGTTCCATGAAATCTTTTTGCTTAACTTTAATACGTTTTTCACGTATTTACTGATTTACTTTCCTCTACACACTCCATTAATACTATGGCCACCAACCATCCTCTTGTCCAAGATATTCATGACATATATCAGCTTCTTATAAACCAAAATACAATAGTCACTCTGATATGGGTACCATCTCATGTCGGAATTATTGGTAACGAAAAAGTCGATTTCCTTGCCCTCATTATCCTTGGATATCATTATTAATATACAAATCAACAACGATCTCAAAGCCAGACTGAACAAGCTTTATTACCGCTGCATGAAATTAAACCCTCAGTGAACCCATTTACCTGCCCTAGTTTATTTCGGAAAAATATAGCAATCAAACGGAGATTGCGTATAGGACATACCCGTCTAACACACAACTATCTGATGACATGATCTCCACAACTAAAATTTCAACACGGTAATACGACTCTCTGCATCAGATACAGTAGACTCCCTCTATAACGAGAACTGAAATGGCAGACTAATTACCTCGTTATAAGCGGATCTCGTTATATCCAACAACAATAATATTGTGTATACATATGAATATGTAGTTTTCTAAAACATTAACTTTCTATAGTGAAGCCATTCGGAGCAATATAAGATGCTAATAAATATTGTTTGAATGGCGTTTTTAAAACAAAGTTGTTTACTTGTATTATCAATGAAATGCATTAAAACAAAAAAGAGTTGTTTACTTTTACTGTCAATGATATATGTTAAAACAAAAAATCTGTATTCTGTAAATATGTATAAAGCGTATAAAGTTATTTTGTCATTTTTGACCGCTTTAAATTGTCCAGTATTCTATCTATCATATTTTCTAAAGATGTGAAACAGTTTTATGCTTCTTCATTTGCGTTTTGTCCTTGGATAAAGTTTCTGACAACCTTTAAAACACTTTCCACATCTTGTCTATTAGGACCCATATTATTAGGTGTGAATGGTCAACCCAATACAATGACACTTGTGAATCATAAATTTTACATTTCCGACTAAGAATCATAAATTGTAAGAAGTTTATTGCGGGCGGCCCGCAGTTAAAAAGGGTATTTATTTATAGCTACGGCCGGGCCAAAACGTAAAAAACACGTTTTGCAATCTTATTTTCTCTCGTTATAAGCAAATTTACCTCGCTATAAAGGGTTATAGTTCAATAGAAATTTCACGGGACATCTAATGTACCTCGTTATAAGCGAAACCTCGTAATAACCGTGTTCGTTATAAAGGGAGTATACTGTATATACTTATCGTATGTCCTTGTTATTCCAAAATACGCTAACAGCTCGGTATCTGTCATATCTTCAAAGAGGTCCTAAAGAGCACAGGGCAACTGAATTTTTGTTTGTTTTAATAATAAATGTTAAATATTTTATTTTTGTAAAATGAGTTTAGTAGCTTTGGAAGCTGAAAATGTTCTTTTTCCGTTGTACTCTAGTGTTTATTAACATTGTCATAACTAAAATAATTATTTAAAAAAAGACAAACTAATTGACTGTTGATGGGAAACCAACTTCAATTACGAGTAAAACAATTTAAGAATAACATTTGTGACTATCTCACAGCACTTACACTTTTCATAAATCATATCATACTTTTGTGTAATAAAAATCCTCTTGAGAAATGTCATAGTACGTCTATGCAAGTAACTGTTTATAATTCACGAAGCATAGTAATATACCAAAGGAAATTGGGTATAAAGGAGAGATATTGACGCCTGAGTGAGTTTTACTGTTCATTAGTTCATGAGGCTCATGTATCTAAGTAATATAAATCAGTTAGGTAGATGATTGTGTAGAAAACAAAGTAGACACCTTAAAGAAAACGATTTTACAAACCAATCTTTATTTTTTACTAAACCGTTTCACTAAACATATTGATACAGATTTATGGTACGTAAATTGTTTACTAGTTTGGCTCATGGTCTCCAACATGTTGCGGAACAGGTTACAGTTTTTATATCTACAAGTGAGTACATTAATTTCATCAATGAAAAAGGCATTTTTAAAGTGCCCGGCCCGTGTAGAAACATTTAGGGCAATGGCGAAAAAGGTTCCATTACATCCAGCCCCAGTCCAAATAACTATTGCCATTTGTTATGCTGAACATTTCGATTTATTAACAAGCGTACTAAACGAATTTAACTCTGAAGACAATCACTGTATACAAGAAGCTCAAAACACAATTTGACATAATTTGCAAGAACATTTGAGTTACATTAAAAATAATTTAATTTGTTTGCCAAAAGCAATTAATTTACTTGAAACAAAAGGACTAATAAAAATTAACAAAAAGCATTGAAATTACAGTGAAAATAAGAACGACTTTAAGCCATTAAGGAAACAACATTATTGTAGAAAAAGATGGTACAGTAGGCGGTAGAGTAGACTATCGCGAAGCTTCATACTATGTTTTCTCTATTTTTAAAATTTCAAAATATTTTTAAAATTGAGTAAAGAAATTTTTTTATTTACATTTTAAACAAATTATTTAAGTAATCTAATTCCACTGTCTCGTATATAAATATGTAACAAATAATATTTTGTATATAATTTCTATATCAAATACAAAAGTCACAATACCAATGTTGCCGATATTAACGTTCCTAGTAGTAGATAAATACTTAACTCTCGGTTAGTGTTCTGGGGTATACCATACCCAAAGTGCTCTATTTATTACTATAAAATCGAAAGTAGATAAAATAGCGCCTTCTAAAGACCCGTTTACATGGGTAGAGTAATGATGCAAGTACTTGGTAGAGTAGAGTAACTCTACCCGTAAAAACGCTCAGCGCAGTAGAGTAGCAAGTAGAGTGCATAGTACGTGGTAGAGTAGAGTGACTGGCAACATGTGGCAAAGTAACTCTACTCTACTACCACCACCACCGCCAAAATATCCACTCGCCTGCGCACTCTACCCATGGAACGCGGTCAATTCTGGTACAGTAGAGTAGGTAGGAGAGTGCATAGGGACGCTGTCATTCCGTCTGGAGTTGTGTTTTGTGTAAATAGTGAAAATGAAGTTCACTTTCTCTTTAAAACTTGTAGAGATGTATGGCGAATACCAGTGTTTATGGAATATAGGTAGTGTACACTACAGAAATAAAAGTATGAGGTAAGCTGCGGAGGATGAAATCGTCGAAAGAATGGCAAAAGGGGGCTTTGGAGTAAACGAGCTCAAGCAAAAAAATTAAGAATATAAGGTGCACTTATAATCAAGAGTGTTTAAAAATACAAAAATCAAAAAAATGAGGTTCAGGTTCAGCCGATGTATACGTTCCGAACGTGAAATGGTTCACTCCTATGGAAGCAATCATGAAAGGTGCAAAAAGAAACAAGAAAACTGAAGGCTCGCGGGCAAGTTACAGGTTTTTATTACTTGTTAATAAAAAATACAATAAGAAATAAAAAATGTATTCTTATCAAGATAAAAGAGCTGAGGCCCCGTGTGTATTCCTTCTTTTAAGCCACTCTCTCATCCACTCATTTCTTTGTTACAAAGCGACCTCAGTTACAAATGCATTTGCAACAGTAGCTAAACAATTTTGAATCAATTTTCTTTTTCTTGAATTCATTTTGTACTAAACAAACACCTACTCCACAGTATACTAGCATAAGTACTATACTTGTAGCTCTCCTCGTGTGAACGGTATCAAGCCATTTTTGGTAGAGTAGCGAGTAGAGTCGACTCTACTCGCTACGCTACTCTCCTCACCACTCTACTCGTGTAAACAAGTCTTAACGCCTAGTAGTTATAGTTTATACATGTTTTCTCGCGATGACCTTGTTGTCAACTGTCCATGCAATTTCAGCGTCGATTAGGAGTTGGTCACAGACGGTTGGGATGTGTCATATTCTGGTACACTACTGTTGTAACTTTTAATTGTTTTGTTTTCTACAGGTAAATTTACATATTTTTTCGAGATATACTATGATTTTTATTTTTCTTTTAGCGATACTGAATTATACAATAATTATGTCTTACGAACAAGAACAGGAAAGATTAAAACGTTTATTAGCGGAGTTTGATACTATTTATGACGAGGAGAACTCGTTCATTGATAGTGAATATAAGGAAGAAGACACCGCATTAGAAAGTCAAGGGACAATCATATTGGAACAAGGGGTTTAAGGAGAGACAGCACACAAAAACCAGGATTCTGAAGAAGTGGAAACTGAAGAAGAAAGTGAATTTTTAGGCAGCTCAGAAAGTGGTAGTGATAATAATGGTAAGAGATACTTTTTAGATAAAGACAAATCAAAGTGATTCAAGCTTCCAAAGAACAAAAAAGTGAGATCAAGTTCGTACAATATAATTACACATTTACCTGGTATAAGTGGAATAGCACGAGAAAAGCAGAGTGTTCTTGATTGTTGGTTGTTATTCTTCACAGAAGAAATGTTAGATGACGTTGTTGACTACACAAATGTAAAATTAGCGACAACAGCCCCACGCACGAGAGCAGTATCTAGTCAAAGAAACTGACAAAAAAGAAATCAAAGCTGTCATAGGCCTGCTCTATTTGACGGGACTTTAGAAGTCAAACCGACAAAATACTTTAGATCTTTGGAATATTAATGGCAGCGGTATTGATCTCATTCGAACAATAATGTCACAACAAAGATATTCCATTTTGTTGCAATGTTTGCGGTTCGACAATATGCAAAATAGAGTAGAACGGAAACAGATCGACAAATTGGCAGCAATAAGAGGATTATTTGATCGTCTAAAAACTGAAATCATTCAGGGTACGTGTGCCATTTTTTTAAAACAAACCAAATAAGCCAGCGAATTATGGGTTGAAAGTATTTGCGCTAGTGGATCCCAAAACTTACTACTGTTTAAACATAGAAGTTTACGTCGGCACACAGCCAGAAGGACCTTTCCGACAAAGTAACAATCTGCAAAACATAGTTGAACGTTTGATTGGGCCAGTTTCTGGTACTAAACGTAATATTACTTTCAATAACTGGTTTACCAGTTATCCGCTCATGATCCATCTACTTCAGACTCATCATATTACATCGGTTGGGACAGTTAGGAGGAATAAAAGGTAATTTCCAACAGCACTACTGAACACACGAGACAGAGAAATTCGCAGTTCAAAATTTGCCTTCAAAGAAGATATAACGGCTGTCTCATATGTGCCAAAAAGTCAAAAAATGTAATCTTCTTTTCTACATTGCATCATGATGATACTATAATCGAAGAAACTGGTGAAAAGAAATTACCTGAAATTATCGACTTTTCCAATTTAACCAAAGGCGGTGTAGATATTGGATGAGTTATCTGCTAATTACAGCGTATCAAGAAATAGTCGTCGTTGGATTTTGACCCTATTTTTTTTCGTTTTGGAGTACACCTGAAGTGAATGCTGAAGTTATATATAAAACAAATACAAAAAACTTTAATACAAAAAGACAAGTTTTTTTGAACGAACTGAGCATGCAGCTGATTTCTGAGTTTCGAAACTAACCCTTCCTTGCGTCGACCACTACGTGCTAATCAGCAACCAGAGATGCATCGATTGGGACCTAAGCGACGTAGGAGAAGCAGTAGATGTTCTGTTTATCCGAGAAATAAAGATAGGAAAACTTTTTACATATGCATAGGATGTGATACTCGAATTTGTTTGGAACACGCAATAATGACGTCTTCAAATTTTCGTAAGTCGTAACTTTTTTATTTTTCAATGTATTTTGGCAAACATTTTTTTATTTAATTTGTAGAATGTTAGGCTATTAGTTTATTTAGAGTTGTGTGATCAATAAAATGTTTCATAATATGTAAGTGTATTATTGTTCACTCGTGTTTTTTTGACTAGCATAATTGCAATATGTTGGATAAATGATGTTTTACATTTAAATTTAAGACTTTTAAAGTAAGGTAAGATGGGGCAAGTGCAGAACATTATCATAAAAACCTATCACTTTTGAAATGTGGGCTGCCATCAATTATTTGGTATCTTTAATACCCGTGACAACAGTCTTTAACAACAGTGGTTTTATTAAAGCAGGAATAGTTCCGCTGAATAGGAATATTATTCAGCAAGATTTATTTGACCCAGTGGCTCTCCAACGTTGGCAAAAAACCCGTAACGTGGCCAGGTTTGATGGTCCTGACTTAACTTTGCCTAGTACATCAGCAAAAAATAATGAAAATTAAATCACAGTCGAAGCACAGTCAACTTCCAGCTCGACAGATATACAAACATTTCAAGAAACTGAGAAGATTCTGGATGTTTCATTCGAAGAGTTGTTATTGAGGTCAACCAAACGTGAAAACAATTCTAATTCGAAGAAAAGAAAACGCGTGTGCTTGGGTGCAGAGGTGATAACAAGAGCCGATGTTGAAAAAATTTTAAGTTCAAATACAACAAAAAAATATAAACCAGAAAAAAAATTAAAAAGATTTACAAAAAAAAATTGCTGAAAGCAGTTCCGAAAATGATAATAGTTCTTGGTACAGTGATTCAAGCGAAAACAGAATTGTTGAATTTGACGAGCTAAGCAAAAGTGATTTGGAAGAGTTTGATGAAAAAAAACCCTACTGACAAACTTACATTTACCAAAATACAAATTGGGGATTTTGTATTAGTAAATTTTCCTGGAAAAAAGAAAATGTTCAAATATGTTTGTTTGGTGAAACAACTGATCAATGGTGATGAAGCCGAAGTAACAGGCTTGAAAAGGCTCACAAATAAGTGCCATTTTATTTTAAAACCCAACGATGTCTGCACTATTCTACTGTCGGACATAGAAACAAAACTACCTGTTCCAAAAATATCAATAACTGCTGATTACGAAAAGTATATTTTTGAGACTGCACCTGAAGTGTTTGAAGCATAGCATAAGTATTTTTTCCAATTATAATTATTTTTTGTTACTGTTAACAGGATTTATTCATTCTGGTACGTTTAGTTTATGTTTTTATTTTAAATAAATATTTTTCAGTCAAAATATCTGAAATTGTTTTGACTCTCTCCTAAAAAATATTTCGTAGCATTTTTTTCTTAATATTTTATTAAAGTTAAGCATAAAGAATAAAAATTACATATATGTAGGATTTCTGCACTAGTCCCGTATGGAACACTTATTATTATTAGCAAAAATAGTGGCACATTCTGCTCTTACCCCGGATCAGTGGGGCAAGTGCGTAACATGTACTTGCGAAAAAAAAAAATGTATAGGCAAATTTGGTAGGTAATGTATTTTTGTTATCTAAATAGTTTTGATTGGTCGGTTAATAATCACAATTATACGACAGAAGTTTAAAAAAATCTTAATTTGAAAGAGGCAATTTTTGTAGTTAAATGAATATTAACTATGAATTTTTTCGTTCGCACTTGCCCCATCTTACCTTACCTTATTTAATTTATTTGAATCATAACTATGTAAAAAATGAAGATTAGCCATTTTAGATAAATAAAATTTAAAAATTTTAACTTCCTGCGTTAGTTTAGTTTGGGGTATGACATACCCCGGAACACTTCTCCTGCTGATTTATCTATGCACACTAACGCAGGGTTAAAAGGGTTTTTTGACCTCGAGAGCAAAACTAGTGTGCTCCGAATAATTCAAACAAGAAAACAAAAGATAAGATCACATGACACGAAATTACAAAGTAATAGGCATAAAAGGTTTATATATAGTATTAATTGAAGAAAGGTTTATTGTATAAAATAATTAAATATAAATGTAGAAAATTGAATGTTGAAGAATTATTTAAGGAATGTAATTTTAACAATATAGCTGCGGGATATCGCAATACATTGATTCAAATTTATATAATATTCCCTTTATAATAGAAAATACGCTGTACATAAAATTCCGTCGCCCCAGGATCCCATCTTCCAAATCGTATTGTTTTCTTGTTCGCGGATGCCCTCTTTTTTTATTAAAAAACCAACAATTGAATTTTATCTTTATTGCTTATTTCCTCATCTACATAGACGTATTCTCATTCAATAGAGATAATCTGCTGTCGCTAGTGAACTTTTTCGGTTGTATTGAAACGAATATTGCCGTGGAGAAATTGATTTCTGGTTTTGGAAAAGTAATAAATCGGCGAGGTATAAAGCGGCAACCGGTTCGTTTCCAACACTAAATCATGAATCTCATAATCCATTGTTATTCTGGAGAATGGCATTATCCTACCTACCATACGACATGGCGACAGTTGCAAATGTTGCTGTAATTAATCACCCATTTTGGATAACGAATTGATACGCTTAGGCACTAGCGCACGACGATGTCCTGAAAGGGTTGAAATAAATGCTCAAATGAACACTTGTGTACCTACATATCAAGTCACCGCATCACTTACAGAGATTGTTTTGTATTTTGTATCTACCAGCAACATTTTAAGGTCGGTATTTAGAATAAGTGACTATAAGACAGACACAGCTAAGAAATTACTAAAAATTTGATGGCAGGAATTTTAGAAAACGGAAAAACTTTAAAAAAGGACCTGACTGATCGCAGTAAGGCACGCAAGGGATAAATTATGTTGATATAGTCGTCGGAAGAGAAAATATATACGTTGTTTTGATTTCTCATGATTTTAAACCGTATATTGTCTCGAAGAATCAATTGTACTTTGTAAATGTACTTAACTACACGGCTTAAATCAGACACAATCCCTTCGGTTTGTAGTATAGGTGATTTTTGAAGGTTTTTCGGATACTCCTTGCAATTTATTTAAGTTAATAAAGTGATATATGGTTGAATGCACGAATAAATGAACTTTAATCAAATAAAAGGCAGATATCGATCAAAGTTTTTTATTAAATCTTGCCCAAGTACTTTCGCTCTTAGAGCATCTTCAGGGGTAACTGAAATAAGCCAATAAATGTTTTTGCAACTGAAGAAAAATTAATTAACATCGAAAAAATTTGAAGTTGATGGTTGATAAAAATTTTTTTAATATAACGTCTTAGACTTACTACGTCAAAATTAGGCTATCCAACAATATATACAGGGTGTTTCAAAAAGGTTGTTTAACACATTGTTTTTAAAACTTTTTTGCCTCTTATCACTTTTTCGAAAAACTAGCTTTTTCCTAGTTGGACATAAAATTACAATTAGTTTCTATGGATATAATAATTACAAACACTTCAATCAATAATAGTCAATAATTTAAAGCTATCATTTATTGTGTGAATAAGATTAATATTAAAAATTTTGATATTACAATGACCTACACATTTCAGGAAATGGCAGATATGCATTTAACTTTGGGTAAGTTGGATCAGATTAAATTATGATTTCAATAAACTATCGGGAATATTGTAGGTGAATGTCAAGGAAATAGTGCAGCAGCCGCAAGGCGTTATGCAGTAAAATACCCCAATCTAAATACACCCGATAGACGATTATTTCTGACCATTGATCGTCGTTTACGGGAAACGGGTACATTCCAACCACAGGTTGCTGCGGAACTAATTGTTCCTCGCGTAAGGGTTTGTAGGCATTTGAAAGATCAGCTGCTTAAATCCTTAAATCACTTAACAACGGTTCAAGAGTTATTGGTTGAAGATTATCCTAAAAGGATTGGATTTTGCGTTTGGTTGTTAATGCAAAACACTCGAAATGTTAATTTTATTAGAAATATTTTGTTTACCGACGAGCCTACCTTCAGTAGAAATGGAATAACAAACCATCATAGCGACCACATTTGGGCTGACGAAAATCCTCATGCCAAAAAAACGACTCATCACCAAAGGACTTTCAAAGTTAATTTTTGGGCAGGAATTGTGGATAACAATCTATTAGGCCCAGTATTTCTTTCCAACAATTTACAAGAGTATTTGGAAGAAGTGAATATTGCAATAAGGCAAAATATGTGGTTTCTACAAGATGGCACTCCACCGCATCACAGTAATGAAGTCCGGGAATACCTTTGCAGGCAGTATCCTGGTCGGTGGATTGGAAGGGGTCGTGACGCACCTATTTCTTGACCACCCAGAAGTCCAGGTCTTAACCCCATGGACTTTTGCTTTTGAGGGTTTATGAAAGAGAAAGTGTATTCTGTAACAATAGAGGACAAACAACAATTGAGGGTTAGAATAATTGAAGCTGCAAATCAATTTCTTCAGAAAAATATGATTTTTCAGCGTATTCGGTTTCCCTTATTAAAACTATACCGAATGTGTATTGAAGAAAATGGGGATCATTTTGAACATTTATTGTAATATTATATTTATAGAGGTTTACAAGTACAAAAAAACATTTTTTGTACTTGTTAATTCATTTAAGCCATTTACCTATTTAGTTGCATGTAATTTTTTAAAGGTTAATGAATAGGGCCGTAACTCAATAAAAACTGTTTTTTGAAAAAAATGATAAGAGGCAAAAAAATTTTAAAAATAATGTGTTAAACTAACGATGCTACAAAATTCATTTGATTTGATGGTACTCAAAAGTTTAGGGGGATTTAGGGCTGACAAACCCCTTAACATTTTTCTGCGCGCTTAGATTGTGTTTTTTCTTTTGTATGAAAAATGCTTTCAGAACAAGAAAGTAACGTCTCCATTTTTATTACAAAATGTCAAGTAGTTTAGAAAATAATGCAAAGAAAGTGACAGTTGCCACTTTTCTCGATTCATCCATAACTCTTCTTCTATGTCTCTGTGTTTCATTTCTCTATTGATGCCTTCTCTCCAACTAAGGCGGGGTCTTCCTCTATTTTTTTCTACCGTAAGGGGTCCACATTAAGACTTGTTTGGGAGACGTTCTTCAAACATTCTCTGTACATGACCGTACCATCAATCTGAGTTGTTGGGTACCAATATCGTCTACTATTATATGTTTTACTTTTCATAATTCCTCTTATTCTGTTGTTGGTTACTCTTTCTAGTCTAGATTTTCTAGCTGAACGTATCCAGAAATCCATTTCCGTTGCCTCAAGTTTTCTAGATAAATTTTAAATAATGCCGGGGAGAGACAGCATCCCTGCTTAAGGTCTTTATTCATTTGAAATCCACTTGACAGATTATTTGCAACCTTTACCTTTGAGTTAACATTAGCGTACAGTTCCTTCGTCGCATTTTTAAATTCATGCTTATGTCAGTTTTCTCTAACGCTTCCTATAATTTATAATGTGGTACGCTATCATAAGCCTTTCATAGGTTTCATACAATAAATTTATTCATTGATTAACGGCTATTTTCTTTTCAATAATCTGTGTAATGCAAAACAAATGGTCAACAGTAGATCTACCTGCCCTAAATTCTGCATGTTCCTCAGCCTCTAAGTTTGTATATTCCCTTTCTATTCTGTTTTTAATTACTTTTCCGTATATTCTACTGATCGAGTTTGTCACTGCAATGCCTCTGTAATTGTCACATTCATCCCTTCTGCCTTTTTTGTGTATAGTGGATATGAACGATGTTTATTAAATTTACTAATGTTTGTATTTTGAGAACGATTTCCGAAGTGGAAATTGAAACGTCAATAAACGTACTTTAACCTTTAATTGTGGCTTATTCCCATTTAAATAGTAATGAATGATGTCTTCCACTCCTCTGGGGTTGTCATTCCATTAATGCAGTTTTGGAACAGTTTGGCTAAACTTGTATATAGTTTGCTCAGCTTGATCAAGGCACGAAAGATTGGATACCTGGGCCACATCCTGAGAGGGGAAAAATACGCAATCCCTCAACTAATTATCCAAGGAAAGATTGAGGGCAAGAGAGGAGTAGGTCGCAAACAAATGTCGTGGCTGCGAAATATAAAGAACTGGACAGGCGTAACTAACACTGGCGAACTTTTGCATGCCGCAAAAGACAGACGTCTGACCTTAAGATAATTCGCCAACGCACTATAGGTGCACGGCACCATAAGAAGAAGAAGAAGTATATAGTTTGGGTGTAATGTGTTTAAATAACTCTGCAGGGATGTTACCTGGACCCGGTGCTTTGTTATTTTTTAGAGATCTACATACATCTTCCACTTCTTTCGTTGTTATTAGTATGGACGAAGTTAAAATATTTATATTTTGTGTTTCGTTGCTGTTTTTAAATTGTGGTCTATCTTCTCTTAGGAGTTTCTTAAAATATTGGTCCCAGTCATCCATTGTTATTGTTGACACCATGTCTCTCTTCTTATCTTGTCGTAAAAATTTTAAGACTCTCTTTCTGTGCTTCTTCGTTCTCCTAGATGTGAATTCATCATGTTACACTTTTGTTGCCATGCTTCATTTTTCTTCCGACATATCATTTTTCGTACTTGAGACTCCTTGTATATTATTTTATCCGTTATATTCTTTGTATTTAAGAATTTTTGATATTGGTCTCTTTTATTCTTTATTTCTTGTTCTATTTCTTCGTCAAACCAATATTGAAGTTTTGTTTGATTCTGGATTTGGTATCCAATGGCTTCTGTTGCTGCCGTCTGGAGACAACTTTTTATGTAAGTGTAATGTTCTTCATTATTATTAAATTGTTTATTTTCCAACTTGTTCTAAGCTGATTAGGTTATACCTCTTCTGTATTTCTTTTTCCCTTTCATTTCCTTCTTTTTCTTCTTTAGGTTTATTTACTCCAAATGTGATCTTAGCTTTTAGTAAGTGATGACCGCTTCTACAGGTAGCTCTTCTCAATATTCTTACATTTTATACAATCATATTTGTCTTTTGTCGTATGATTGTGTAGTCTATGATTGATTTTAACCCTCTTGTATTTTGCGTCCATGTGAATTTGTGTATGTCTCTTTGTTGAAAAAAATCCAATTGCAATTTTCATTTCATTCTGTTCGCATAATGTAACTTCACTAACTTCAATGTAACTTATAGTATATGTCGTAATATGACACTGAAAATTAAGTTTAACCTTGTAAAGCAATTGTATGTGTGGAAGGACTTGAAAATGATTACAATTACCTACTACTGATTACCTATTTACTGGCGAATGCGTATGGTCTAAATACATAGGAAGTTCAAAAACCATGATTTTTTTTAACTTTGTTAGTATCCATTGCGTGAATTCTGTGTAAACAAAACAGTTGATATTATTTTTTTTTAATAACGAATTGTTAAAATTAAGGCATTTGCGACAAACTGATACAAAACTTACAGGAAACATCGTGAAATCTGGCATAATCTGTCTTTTGGGCCGCATATAATATATACTCCGCGAGCTAGAACCAGCTGCTTTTCTCCAAAGCGATTTCCTCGACTCGGTCTGAGCACGTGGTGGAAATTAGTCAAGTTAGGTCGGCATTTGGGAATAATGGCTGCGACGACTGTCATGCAGAATCGCATAAATAAGTAAATAGATGGCGGATGGAGTTGCGAGGAGTCGAAGGAGTTGGTAATGCGCGGTCGTAGAAACTTTCTGTCGACAAATACGCGAAATGACGAATGGCAAAACGCACAGGGACGTAACGGCAATAATGATGAAAAGATAATAGATAGAGTCATTAATCAAATAATTAAAAAGTCAATATTTTGTAAACCGGAAACCGGAATATAATTAAAAGTGTAAGAAACAGATCCTTATGCTAATGTGCAAAGTTAGTTCAGGCAAAAAAATGAAAAATACATGCAAAACTGCGTTTTTTATGCGGAACAGATTAGTTAACGTCAAAGGCATTGAATAATTTCACAGATACTAAAAAACAATAATATTAGATAAAAAAAAGTAGAGTAGAGAAAGAATAAAAATAGTATCTGTACCTTAGAGGTAAAGAATCATACATTCCAGTTTTGTCGAAAATGAGTTTATTTCTTTTATAGCATACCAGAAGTGTGATTTATTTTGAGGTAAATAGTCGTAAGTGAAATATTATTGGTTCCCTAAATACAATATTTAGAAAAGTTGTATTAGAAATTGTTGTACAGGTAAAGTATAACCTTATACAGTTTTGTAAGTCGTATAACCTTAAGAACGGTTATGCGAGTTGAATATTTAACAAATCCAAAGTGTTAAACTATCATATCTTCATCCTGTCCGGTTATTGTCAGTAAAATTGTAAAGTACAATGTTATCAAGAGCGAAATATCTAATAAATCTTGTAGTAGTTTCAACTAGTGATCTTCCACCTCAAGGTAATTTAAAATTTATTATATCTAATGCCTAGTTCATAACCTGTAAACAGTTTAAAAGAAAAGTGAGGTTATGTTACTATTGAAATATGTTTATTAAATATTGTGAATGTTATTTGTTTTAATATGAACATAGTATTTACTTTTGGTTTAACTAAGGTGTGCAAATATATTCTCTTAAAATCATTTAACTTCTCTTAATGTCCCGCTAATAAAACGTGGAGGAGTTACGATTGTTTACCTTTATTTTCTTTAGTATTAATTACACTCGCGATCATAAAATCCGGGTCACCTTGAAAATCACCGATATTTCATTTTTAACAAGCTTTATCGTAAATAATAATAACACAAATACAAACTAAAGCATGTTTCTGAGAATTGTTGCGGTTTCCTTTGTAACAAAGAATTCCAATAGTGCCGATTTCGCGGTAAAGTGCACACTTCCCAAAATGAACGCTACCTGCAACTCCGCTTGTTTTAAATGTCTCGTTTGTACTTCGACTTTCTGTTCAAATGCAACGGACATAAGTTTATTATTGCCACCATTAGTGTTTATTTGTGCCATTATTAGTGTTTATTTTTTGACAAAAATGCCTTTGACTGTTGTTAAAACGGCACAAATAGTTGCACTTGTGTAAGACAGTCACACTCAACGGCAAGTCGCAAAAACTGTTGGCGTAAGCCTTTCTACGGTACAACGAGTGCTTCAACGCTTACAGGAGGCAAGTTTGCTAGCCAGGCGACCTGGCTCTGGACAAAGAAGAACGATCAAGGCACTAGATGACCATTTCCTTGTGTTTCAGGCTTTACGAAACCGGACCTCAACTGCGGTTATGCATCAAAATCGTCTAGAGGAAGTACGAAATCGCAATTTTAGTGTTGCAACAGTCAGAAGAAGACTTCGTTCTTCTTGACTATATTCTCGGGTAATGGCAAGAGGACCGCCACTTCGCCGGGTGCCTCAAGTTGCACGACTAGCTTTTGCTCGACAATACGCGCATTGGGGAATTAGCGATTGTAGCAAAGTGTTATTCTCAGATGAATCCCGTTTCTGCCTAACTGGATCCAATGGACGTGTAAGAGTTTGGAGGAGAACCGGTGAACGTTTTTCACAAGCTTGTATTGCTCCAAGAATGCCATTTGGTGGAGGCTCGGTCATGGCTTAGGGAGGTATATCTTTCGACTTCCACACAGAATTACCCTTCATCGAAAATGGGTCCCTAACTGCACGAAGGTACATTACGGAGATTCCGGAAGAACATGTTATGCCCAACATGGCAGGGCTTGGAGAAAACGCCGTTTTTATGCAGGACAACGTGTGACCGCACGTTGCCAGGATCAGTATATAATACTTGGATGAAGTTAGAATTTCGAGAGTACCTGGCCAGCTAGGTCTCCGGACATGAATCCCATCGAATATCTCTGGGACGATTTAAAAAACGTATTCAAACCCATACACCTCCTCCTAACAACGCACAGGAACTTAAGGATCTGTTAGTGGGAGAGTGGAATATCATACCACAACATGTAATCCTGAGAAAAATTGAGAGTATGCCCCGTCGTCTGCAAGAGGTTATTAGAGCAAGGGGAGGCAATACACGATATTGGTCATTGAAATTTCACTGATTTTTTACCACGTTCTGTATTTTCCACTTTTTTTTTTCGTATGTCTGTTTTATCAACAATTTGATTTTTTTTCTGTTTTTTTCAATAAAAACAATAAAAAACCATTGTTTTTCTTTTAAAACAAACATTGATGTCAAATAAAAATTACATTAGCCAAAAAAAAGGTAATTACTACACCAGAGGCAAAAATATTTAAGAAACTTGAAATTTTCAAGATGACCCGGATTTTATGATCGCGAGTGTATATTAGAATATTAATATTATTAATTTTTTATTTATTATTTCTCAACACGTAATTGGTTAAATAGCTAAGTGTTAAAGCCACAAAAAAAAAACATTTTCAGAATTTTAGTAATAGGCATTCTGATGATTCCGGGAATCATACAGAGGAAAACACAGAGCATATCCCAGTTCAAGGTAAATTGAAAAATACAAAATTAATCATTGACATTCTTAATAAAACACCTAGGAACTGATTTTTTTGATCACTTTTACGTTATTGCGTTCTACGTACTAACTAACAACCACAGATCACAACTCAATGGTAGAATAATGGTAGAATGCTCAATGGTAGTTTAAGTATTACCGAATTCTGTCAGAAAACTAGTCGTGAAGAATCAGGAAATGTTGAAAATAAATCAGTATGAAACTGATAGTGAACTTGAACAATTCGGAGATTTGTGTTCGGAGATTAGTAATGACGATCCCGAATATATTCTGTCCAATGAAGAAAACGGTAGTACTGATGGGGAAGCAGACAAAAATATAGAAAATAGGTTACTTATTGAGGGGAGAAATGAAGAAGGGAAATAAAACGCCATAGAAAATATTCAAGAAAATAGCACAGTGAGGTCTAGAAAGCGTGAAGAAAAAGAACAAAATTGAAAGGCAACCAAAAGGGTTAAAGCAACATTGACCGGAAAAGAACATGTTTCAAAATATGGAAAAAGAATAAGCGCTGAGGAAATTAAGTTGTAGACCGACCTTGCAGAATAAAAATGTACTGATAAAATGTGTTATGTATGGTTTTCATGTACGGATATACTTGGCAACGTTGAACTTGGCAAACGGAACCTTAAGTGACAGCGGTGACATGACAACCACACATGACAATAGACTTAGGTTATGGACTACATGTGAACTGAAATAATGTTAATTTATACAATACTTATAAAGCTTAATAAATTAATACAACCTATCGTAAGTAGCTTTATGTTATGTCCAACAGTCCTAAAGAGGAATACATTACAAAATGGACAGATATTAAATTTATTAATTATTATAATAAAACTAAAACTTGGGATCTCAAATGACAATTAATCGTAATAGCCCAGATCTGCTTTATTATAAAACAGAATTTACCGATACATAAATTAAAAAATCAAAAATTACGTAGAAATTCTAGACAAAGCGTAGCACAATTTCCACACAAGCTGCTTCGCAATAAATCTAAAGGTATAACTGCAAAAAAAACAGCATCATCAACCTGTATGCGTCCACTGTTGGACACATGTCTCCCTCAGCTTTTCATCTGTCTCTGTCTTGTGAAGCTTGCAATCAGTTATTTCTAACACGTTTCAGGTCGTCAGTCCATCTAGTTGGTGGGCGTCCTCTGCTCCGTATTGCTTCTTGTCTTGGTCTCCACTCCACAATACGTTTTGTCCATCGGTTGTCTGATAATCTGGCGAAGTCAATTCCTATTCCCTGTTGTTTCATAGCCATCTAAGTCACGCGAATGTTATTAACTAAACCTTTTTTCATATAAAAATGCTTACACGTCATTCAAGATTTACGACGTCAGAGCCCCACAGCGTTGCTCAAACATCAGAATAGTTAGTAAGTGAGAAATTTTTAAAATGTCAACTATTTGTCAAACTATTATATTAACAGTAAATACATTTAGTTTTAAGACTACTGCAACACACTAAAATACATAAAAAAACATTTTAATACAAAATTATATATTCTACATTTTAAACTTACCTCTTTTAGGGCTTTAATAGTAAAAACGTCCCGCCATTATTTATTGTTCAAAATAATATATCTTATATGAAAGCTTATCAGCTTTCTACAGACTATTATCTATCAATAATTAGTTTTTAAAGTTATTAATCTAAATTTAATATGTATTTATAAATACAATTTATTAATATATATTATATTATAATCGAATTGTGTAGGAAATCAAAACATAAACAAAATTCTTACTCTAAAAAAGCGACAACACTTCAAACAATTTGGCCACACGATGAACTGCCAATCAAATTTGAAGTACTCCCGTATCAGTTGCGTACAATTGTCTAATATATTTAATTAAAATTATTATTTTGTGGAATATTAGACTTAAAGAGTTATTTCATAAAATTTATATTATTAATAATAACAAATATTTTTGGTTGTTTAATCAATACAATTCTAAAATTTCCAATATAAAGATGACTACATTTTTCTGATTATTACACCATGTTGACGCCTATGAAAGATTGGGCAGTTCCGTATGGGTTTCGTATTATTAGCTGTGTTAGGAAAATTTGAACTCTAAGGTTGACGTTCTGGAAATTTTAAATATAAGTGACGTCACTTTATATAAATTGTGACGTGCACGCATTTTTATATGAAAAATACTATACCTTTTTTGTAAGTGTTAATGTTTCCGCTCCACAAGTGAGTACAGGTAACACACATTGGTAAAAGATTTTCCTTTTGAGTCAATGGGTAGGTTCGATTTAAATACATAGTTTAATTTACCAAACGCTGCCCAGGCTAATCCTATGCGACGAGTGAGCTCACATGTCTGGTTATCTCTGCCTAACCGAATTCCATGTCCTTAGTACTTATACGATGTAGTCTGCACAATACCCTTTCCCTCAACAGCAATATTTTGATTTAGCATCAGATTGGTCATTATTTGCATGCTTCTTCATATTAGTCTTTAGTCCGACCTCCAAGGAAGCATGATATAATTTTTCAAACATTATTATTGCATCATCCACACGATCGGCTATAAGGACAATGTCATCTACAAATCTCAAATGACTGAGCTTCTCTCCATTTATGTTGATACCATGTTCGTTCACATGTGCCTTCTTACAAGTATGTTCTAAAAGCGTCGTGAATAGCTTTGAAGAGATGGTGACTCCTTGCCGTACTCCTCGTTGTATTCAGAATTTATTTGTTTCTTGTTCAGATAGTCGTACGCTAGCTGTGGCATTTTAGTAGATATATTTGATTATTTTAGTATAGCGATGGTCTATTCGGCATTCTGTCAATGCTTTTAACATTTCCTGATGGCTTATGGTATCGAATGCTTTCTTGTAGTCGACAAATATCAGTTTGTTGTTTTCTGCAGACTTCTCTATCACTAGTAAGTCGTCGTTAGTGCTGTATACCGATCTAAATCCAGCTTGTTCTCTAGGCTGATAGAAGTCTAATTTCGCGTCCAGTCCTTTTTTGATAATTTTTTTGAAAAGTTATATATATATATATATATATATATATATATATATATATATATATATATATATATATATATATATATATATATATATATATATATATATATATATATATA
Source organism: Diabrotica undecimpunctata (assembly GCF_040954645.1). Classification (NCBI taxonomy): domain Eukaryota; kingdom Metazoa; phylum Arthropoda; class Insecta; order Coleoptera; family Chrysomelidae; genus Diabrotica; species Diabrotica undecimpunctata. The sequence continues at coordinate 12,084,989 of NC_092803.1, read as the reverse complement.
TGTGACAGTAAACTGATATAACGATAGTTTTTTGAATCTGTTATGTCTCCTTGCTTGTGTTAGAAACATTAACAACAAAATATTTTAAAATTATGTGAGTGTATACCGTTTTATATAGAAATAGCAACAGCTCAGCAAGAGAAAAAAAACGTTGATTCAGACTGTATTTCTTAATTATATTACATTTTTTATTTAAATTGTTTCGGATAGATTTGGAGGTACAACTTTTATTTTATATCATTTACCTGATTTTTTGTTTAGTGGAAAACAGTTGCTAGTGCCTTAACTTGGGTCAGGTACAATAAATTTCTAATATTTTTGTAGCTTAGTATTTTAATTAGTTATTTAATTAAATTGTAAAAAAGCCGAATATACATTTTTATTTCATTTTTATTAAAAATATTTTTTATGTCCATATTATACAACTTTTAACCTTGTTTTCTCGAGTACAGTGAAAATGAAGATAAAAAATAGATTTTGAGATGCATTCCTAGGATTTAAGTGAAGGATAAATCATTTAATAATATGAAATTAACTTTAAGAATAACCGTTAGAAAAAGTAATCATAACATAGATTAGTCTGTAAATTTACCAATTCAGGTCAGAAAGACTCATGAGTTTTTCTGGCTGTGCCTTATGATTATGAGATTACTTACAATAGAATTTTACTGTCTTAAATGACTGTGGTTCTCTTTTTAAACACTATTTATATAATAAAATACACTATCTTCCAATAAAGCCGTGCCAGAAACGGACCTCAAAATTTTGAAGTTATCTTTTTTAAAATGTATACTACGACTGAATTACTATTATAAGTGGAAAAGATAACATAAAACTATTAGAAGATTTTCTTCTGCTTATAAAACAAAATAATTTATTTAATATGTAGTTAGAAAACTATTTCCGAGATAGAAATCGAAATATCAAAAATATAAAGTATATTTTATTAAAATCTAGTTTATTTTTACTATATATAGTGGCTATTTTGACAAAAACATGTTATTTTTTGCCCATTTTACCGCCGCAGCCATAAAGTACATTTAAACCATCAATATACCGATTATGCCAAACATTATTTTCTAACATTTACGAAAAAAAATCTGACTGCGGATCTGCGTCATCGGATGTAGCCCACACAGTTATTAACTGCTTCATTACTCTGATTGTACAACTCAACCAGCACAATTACAGAAGCCGGTGTTCCTGTTCCAACAAAGTAAAACTGTGCCGTCGTAAATGGTCGAGGTAATAAAAATTCTCTCTGAATAATAGTTTGCTCTAATTAAGTTTTGGGTGTAAGTTTTCGCCAGCGGGGTCGGTGGTGGTAGAGCGGCGGCGTGAATACCGCGGCGCTTGCTCTACGTTATAAGAATTTCGACAAACTTGAAACTAGCAATTAGCAATGTAAACAAACTACTGTCGACGGGGTAAATACAATTGAAACTAATGAATTCCTAAATAGACCATATTTATATTTATATCATCCCTAAATTCTACATATAGTTTTTCGATATTCTTTGTCAAAAAAAAAGTGTTGTATGGACTTGTTTTTAAGATGGATGCTACTGATAGTGACATTGGAAATTATGATACAACTATTTATTATTAATTAATACCTCAGGGTCTTATAGGTTATATGTTTATATATTATAACTAATCATGAGAATTAGGAAATTAAACAGAATATACCTAAAACTAACTATTTTATAAATACAAATTACTCTTTTACAAATTACTTTATCATCATCATTGGAGCTACAGCCCTATAAAAGAGCATCGACCTTCCCAAGTCTATTACGCCAGTCAGTTCTATCCATTGCCAACTGTTGCCAGTTTGCTGCGCCTATTTGTCTACCATCCTCATCTACACCGTCCCTCCATCTGAGTTTTGGCCTATCCCTACTTCTACTTCCCACAGGTGAAGGATTCTTGTAGGAGGGTTGTTCTGCTGTGATCTTGCCAGATGTCCTGCCCATCTTAGTCTTCCTATTTTTATAAAGGATACTACGTCTTTACCACCAAATGTATGTTTATATCTGTGATATATCTCGTAGTTGTACCTCCTTCTCCAAACACCATTTTAACAGATGCCACCGAATATTCTTCTCAGGATCCTTTGTTCAAATATAAGCAGGAGATTTTCATCTGACTTGGAAATGGTCTATGTCTCTGACACATATGTCAACAATGGTTGTATAAGGGTTTTGTATATGGTTATTTTGTTTTTTGGCTTAAGTTTCTGCTTCTCATATGTCTACTCAGTCCAAAATAGCATTTCTTTGCTAGGATTATTCTTCGCTTGATTTCTTAAGTCATGACGTTCTCCTTGGTGATCAGGGAGCCTAAGTATGTGAATTTGTCCACCACTTCAAAGGTAGAGTTATCAACCGTGAATTGGTGGCCGATGTTTTTGGCTCTATTGGTGGATGTTGATGCCATTATCTTAGTTTTCTCCTCATTTACTTGCAGGCCCATATTTTTTGAGAGGTTTGACAAGGTGGTATACATTTCTTCTAGCTTACGTGTTGTGCGGGCAACTAGGTCAACATCATCTGCATATGCCAAAATTTGGGATGATTTATTAAAAATGTTTCCTCTGTTGTCTATTTAGGCATCTGTGCATCAATCTTATCAGTTTATCGGGGATGTGGAATTCACCCATGGCTTCATACAATTTATTTCTTAGGACACTATCATAGGCCGATTTAAAATCTACGAAAAGATGGTATGTGTATGTGTGTAAAATACAAATTACTTACGAACTTTAAATTAATTAAAAATTAAAATTATTCCTCTTTATGAAAGAGAGATGAAATTATGAACAAGATGGAAATAAAAAATAAAAGATACAACTCAAAACCATTGAACCAATACTTAAAACTAGGTAACTGAAAACGGACAGTTAATATAGCTACAGAAGCAAAAAAAAAGTAGAAATGAAAAATAGAGAAGAAAGAGAAACAATAACAAACATAGAACGAGAGGAAGAAGAAGAAGAATTGACCTATACAGAAGTGAAAGAGAAAATATGCAAACTCTTAAAAACGGGAAACAACGGGAGAAGACGGCATATGTGCAGAACTTATAAATTACGGTGGAGAGGCACTATATAGACAGATTTATGAACTAATACAGAATATATGGAGCAAAGAAATAATGCCCGAAGAATGGAAAAAGGGAATTATAGTGACAATCCCAAAACAAGGAGACCATAAAATATGCAAAAACTACCGATCAATTAATTTACTGAATGTGAAATATAAATTAATGACTGGCATAATTAGAGACAGACTAACAATATATACAGAACAAAACATAGAGGATTACCCAGTACGGTTTTAGAAAAGGAAGCACCACAAGAAACACCAAAGAATGCAAACAGCTTAAGTATAACTTTAAATCAGCAAAACGGAAATAATAAATTTAATCGAATTCCATAGCGACATTTACAAAGCAAGAACGAATCATTTGTCAATTCGAAATAGAATCTGAAAAAATATAATAAATATGAAAAAATTAATGCCCGAAAAACAAGAAAATAGAAACAATCAGCAAAGAAACGAAAAAAAAAAAAATTAAGGAACATCCTGTATAACGGGTTTAAAGTGACTTAAATGCCATCATTGTATTCTTATTTCCCCTAGAGAACCACAGATATGTGTAATGTTTGGTGTTAATATAATTTAATGTCCTAAATTAGTAATAAAATTAATTTGCTTAATGTATAAAATAAAAAAGCCATGCCTAGAATATGTCAGCTGGGATATATCTTGTCACGGTATTAACTGACATTAATTCTATTTGCGATGCGGAGAATTTTTTACTATATTTTTTAGTTTCAAAATATTCCGTGTATATAAAGGGATTGTAGCATGACATGTGCAAAATAACATATCAGTTTATCATAGTTTAGTTGTAAGCAAAGTTTCCCTTCTACTTTCTGTGTTATATAAATTCATATTTAGATACTACATAATAATATCTTAAGAACTGCAAGATAATGATTAGTAAGAGTACAAATCACTACCAGATATTTCTTCTGCTGAACATTAAAGTAATAGTCAGAAGAAAATAAAATCAAAATATCAGAGATTTCCACATCTTAAATGCTGAATTATTTAATATAAGAAATAAGGTGTATTAAGCCAAGAAAAAAAACTAAATCAAGTACAACAGGTCCAGTCGACAAAAATTTGACCTCTAAAAATCATACGAACAAGCTGAGAATGTAAATTTTGGGACCCCACAAAAATCAGAAAAAAGTTTACCACTGCTACCCCCGGCTACCCCTTAAAACGACCCAACGTAGGAAGGGGAGAGTGGAAAAAATCAGTTACCAAGAATTCTTCACCTCTAAAACGCATTTTGATTTTTGTGGATAGGGCGTTCTGGTCAAAAGATATCGAATTTTTACTGTCGAGTTGATACAAATTTTATTTTTATCTTTGATTTCGCGCGCGTAAATGATATTCAAAATCGCAATGATCAAAAAGAGAACAAACAGTTCGTTCAACATAAAAAATGAAAACAAACATTTTTATTCAAAATTATCTGTTACATATTTTATTTAAAACATTTTTTTCTACGGCGTGGTGATCTTTGTAAATTAATTTTTTCAGTTTTCGCACGCCTACAAGTGGGGATTTTAGGGGGAAGCCAAGAGGTAAAAGTGGTAAACATTTAGGTATCTTTTTGGGGTTCCAAAATGCACATTTTCAGCAAAATTTATCTTGTTCGTATAATTTTTAGTTTAGTAATAAAATATTTGATAACTGATTTACTAAGAAAAAATAATCGTATGGTCAATTGAAGCCTAAAAATAAAATAAAATGATAGAAAAAATATAAAAAGTGTAACATTTTTATATTCTTTGGTATATATTGAAATCACCCGTTATGTATTAAAACACCAAAATATTCTTTCAATCCTTTTTGCGTCGACGAGTTGATAATAAACACATTTTTAAAGTTTGTTTATATATCACAGATGCATATTTCCTCGGTATTCTTTGATCGGTAAGCCGCCTAATATTGTGCGTTAAACAAATATTCCCGTTCATATGTTTTGTTTATACCAAATTGGGCGAATGAATTTTAAAGATAATTACATCACACTCGCTGAGGCCGCTGTCAGGGGTAGTTAGCTTCAGTGTTGGTCCAAATTTTTCTAATGCCTTACGTCTTATGCTGTGGAAAATATGCAGTGAACAGTTAATAGTTACAGTTTTAAGGAGGTTTTGGAGAATCTTTGAAAGGAGAATACGCTGTGGGTGTCGGCGTCCAGAAGCTGGCAAATTTGTTGAAAATAGTGAATTATACTCAATGTAATGTGTCAGTTTTAAAAGAGTAATCACTGTTTCTATGTCTCTAAGTATCTAAGACATTTGTGTCCTCTACACAACTTTGAAGGATAACCACATGTAGCCATTGTGTCCAGTTGTACCTATTCCAGTTTTTAAAGAAGCAGAGTTTCAAAATTAGCGTCCCAGTGAACAGTGTCCATCCTCATTTTGTCTGTCTAAACAGTCTAGAATCATTCTAGGCTGATTCGCAGTAAGAGATGCAGTTTATTGCGTGGCAGTAAATCTCCAGTGAAGTCCAGTTCCTAACCCCAGAAATTATGTGAAACACAGGTAACTTTTTTTTGAACTTTGAAAGGAAAAATAAACATTTTTTTATTAATAATTGCTTTCATACAGGTTAAGAAATTGTAATAATTAAAATTGTAGATGTTATGTCGTGGCCTAGCTTGCTGTTATATTAATTGTTCCCAGTTTTAAGATTTAGTATTCACATATGACAGCACTATTTTTGACATTTGGTAAATATCTAATCATATTTTAGATTTTTTTTTGTTTTTTTTTAAAAAAGGTTAACCTCTATGCATAGTTTCACTTTAGATAATTTTTTATTTGTAATAATTTATTTCTGCTACAAATTATCGCCCAGTAACAATTGTAAGTTTTGTAGTATCTCCAACTTCTAGAGTTTGTAAACGGATAGGACATAGTAAGTCTGTTGTTGATATGTTGTATTTTATTGTTATTGTCTATATTTGTAACTGTTTGTGGTGAGACAACAATAAATGTGTAATTTTTTTCCATTTTGTTTATTTATTTTAAAGTTTTGTGTTTTTAAGAAGGAAGAACCTTTTCTTTCATCCAGCAGGAAGATTCTTCAACGCGGCGTCCATTTTAAATAGCTTTGAGAACCTTCTTGTGTTTTTGTTTGTCCAGGAGACTCATGTAAGTACCCTTTTTGTTTCATTTTTGTAGTTACCCCATTTCAGTCCCCTTGTCATTTACTTATCCACGACCCAGTTCTCCAAATAAACCCTGAGAGCCATTCGCATAAGTTTCGTTTATTTTGCTTGCCCTATCTCTGCCCCAATAATTTCTGTCCCCAATTTTCAACCCCTTATAGCAATATCCTATGTGGTAGGCAAAATAATCGTTACAAAACTACTTTGACAAGGAAATAAAGTTATAGGGCTGCTATAAAGGAGTAGAAATAGGCTATCGCACAAATAAATTAAAGCATCAATCTATACCTTAAACTGTATCAAAATGGTGAGGGAAAAATAAAAAAATGGAAAGATATTAATAACAATAGATGTGTAGGTGATCAAACTATAAAATAATAGTAAGAGAAAATATTCTTTACCAGCTTGTACAGGTTTACTGAATGGGTACCATATATTTTTAAAGTCTCCACAAAAGTGTTTGACTCTGTGATCTAGTGCCTCGCAGTCATAGAAAATATGGCCAAAGCACCCGATTTTTCTTTATAACTGAATTGTACAAGCCTTTTTTTATTTTTTTGGCTAAGTTAAAAAAAAATTGCAAAAATAGCGTTTTTTCGTGTTCCTTGATTTTTTTCGAACATTTGTCTTCCCAGATAACACTTAAGTTTCAAATTAATCAAGATAAACTTCCGTTTTTATTCTTAAACTTAGTTTCTTTTTTAAACTGTTATAACGATAAGACTACCAAAGAGAATTGAAGTACTATTATAAAAATAATACCTTAATCAACCATGGGAGCTTATCGTCTATGCTTAACCTAGCTCAGTATCGCAAGTGTGAGTTCGTCTTGTCTTAAACTAGAAATTAAACCATGAACCCTTAGCTGATAGCAAATAAAACAATTTTTAACTAATCATATTTATTAAAAACAGGAAACAATCAACCCTGCCAATGCTTAATAATGAATATAGTGAGCGTGATACTTAAAACAACGATGGCATTAATGGGCTGCTTGTGTGGCCTCCTAATTAGACGGTTAGGTCCTCCTGTGAGCTGCAGTTATTCCATGTGTGTGTGTGTGTGTGTGTGTGTGTGTGTGTGTGTGTGTGGAGTCCCAATTAAGTGGTTAGGTCCTCCTATAGATTCGATAAATTAATATAGCCAATAAACCGTGAATATGGTCGATAAACCCAATAAACTAAAATACAAGAAACAGCTTGTATTAGAGACATCTCAGAAAGGGTTTAATTTCCTTGCAATTTTACAAAATTACAATTAAACAAATAGCGGATGGCAAGGATAAAATGAAATTATAATTATTATTACTTATTTAAAGTCTGTTCACATCCCTACATAAATATAATCGAAAAACGTGCTTTCGAAATAAGTGAGGTTACGAATATTGAAAACGCTGTCAGAATTATAGAATAAAGATTAGAATGAAAGTACTCACCTCAAGAGAATGTTGCAGACCATAAAATGAAGCTTATTATAATTCCTACCTTCTTTTATAAATTTTAATTATAAACAAAAAATACTTCCACCATTAAAGGTGATTGACAGAATGTAGGAAGGGACATAGTAGTATGTTCCTATATGATGAAATTAGCTTTTTTGTCAACATAGAACAGAATATTTAGTCTACCGGACAGAAAGAGAGAGGGCAAATATTTAATCTACATGACAGAAAGGAAGAGAAAAGAAAGAAAGAGGGCGCCAACTACTTTTTGAAGAAAAAATAGTAAAAACGAATCTAAAGGCAAAGGAATTAATAATTTAATAAAGAAATTAAAATAAAATAATTATCTAAATATAAATTAATAAACATGTGACGTTTATAACTTTATAGTGTATACGCGATCAAACTAAATTAGAGAAAAAGTCTTAAGCTTTGAAAATCACATCGATTGTGTACATATTGGTCATAAATCCTTCTGTAGTATTTATCAAATGTATCTAATATTTTCGGTAACAAACTTAACTCATCACAATACAGAAAGCTTCTTTCTGCCTTCTGCTAAATAGGTAAAAAAAAATATCATTCGTATGGTTAAATCCTCGATTTAGCTTCATCCCTTTCGCGCCTTTTTATTTCCGAAATAACATTGCGCACCTTATTCGAAAACAAAATGACGAGATAAAAAATCCATCAACGCCGTCAAACTTTCCAATATCGAATTTAGGTATTTTCCTCTCTTATGTGCAGAGATACATCTACTTTACATAAACAGTGTCATCGAAGGCTGCGAAGCCTTCGCCGCCGCCCCACATGTATCACAACAACATGAATATCTGATCGCGACCCGTTCTATTATTTATATATCGCCGCCAACCAGAAATATAGCTGGTAACGCAGATGGCGGTAAAGCGGTTACGACACACTTTGCATTTTCATTCGAACTTTTTTAAGTTTATGAGGTTTTAAAAAAACACTGATTAGTAATTGAAGATAAAAGCAGATTTAAACATTTATGTATAAATTTTTTAATGTTTAAAATTTTAACTTTATTTCCGTCGCATCGGATTACATTTACTCTTCATTCTGATGTCGCATCGGATTACATTACATACGGTTTCTACTATAAAACATTAATGTCATTTTCATATCTGTTTCCCACCAAATCTCTTGGATCTTTCTTGATTCCAAGACGTCGATACTTGTAGGGTGGTGTCCCAGTTCGATAAAAAAACGTCTTCTAAACTTGAACTATCTTACGCATTATTTTTTACAGACTTTCTTAAATACAATTAAATAGTTATTATTATCTTCTTCTTCTTCTTTTTCTTTTTATATAGACATGACTCTGTCTATTTTTCAATGTGCCTCCAGTAAGTTGTCGTTTCATCGTTTTCGTGGTCTTCCTACTGATCGTCTTCCTATTGGGGAAGTCCCCTTCCTCGTCCTTCTCTTGCCGTCTTTACTACTCTATTTGTTGTCATTTGGCTTATATGATCGTTTCATTCTACTCTTCTATTTCTTACCCAGTTCTTGATCTTCTCCACCTTGCATCTACGTCGTATATCTGTACTTTTAGCTCTGTCCCATAATGTCTTACCATCAAGTGTTTTCATCTCTGCTGTTTCTAACATCCTTTTTGTTGTCTCTGTGTCAGATCTTGTTTCTGCTGCGTATGTCATTATTGGTCTGATGACTGTTTTGTAAATTCTGCCTTTCGTTTCTTTCCCGATATTGTTATTACTCCATATTGTTTCATTTAGGTTGCCTGCGGCTCTGTTTGCTCTATTCACTTGATCTTCTACTTCAGTTTCGAGCTTTCCGTAGCTACATAATGTGATGCCTAGATATTTAAACTCCATCACTTGTTCTATTATCTGACCTTCCAGCTCCAATTTACATCTTAGTAAATTTGCTGTTGTAACCATGCATTTTGTCTTTTTTTGGGGAAATTAATATGTTAAATTTTCTGGAGGTTATATTAAATTGGTGCAGCATACGTTGTAAATCATCTTCACTTTGAGAAAGTAGGATTGCGTCGTCTGCATAGCAGATTATTTTAAGTTGTTTTTCTCCCATTTGGTATAGGTACTTTTTTAGTTCTTATTTTTTTTATTAATTATTTTATCCATAATCAGGTTGAACAATAGAGGACTTAGAGAAGCTCCCTGTCTTATCTCATTGCCAGCTTCAATAGGGTCGGTTAGTTCTTCTTCCACTTTTACTTTTATTGTGTTGTTTTGGTGGATATTTTCTATCGTTTTGATTATTCCTAGAGGTATCTCTCTTGTGTACAATAAGTGGATAACATCCTTTAATTTGACCCAGTCAAATGCCTTCTTAAGGTCCACGAAACATAGATATGCCGGTTTTTTGTATTCTAATGATTTCTCTTGTACTTGCCTGATTATAAATATAGCGTCGGTGCATGATATTCCCGATCTAAAACCTTGTTGTTCTTTCGCTAGTGTTATAATTTTATTCAGTTTATTTGTTATCACTTTGGTTATTAATTTTAGTGTTGTGTTTAATAAATTAATCCCTCTGTAATTTTCCTGGTTCGATCTATCTTCGTTTTTAAAGAGAGGTATTAGGATACTTGATCTCTATTCTTGAGGAATTCTGTTTTGCTCTATTATTTTTTGGATTATTTTTAATAGTTCTTTGGTCAGATCTGGCCCTCCGTACTTTAGGAATTCGTTGGGTATTCTGTCCTGTCCTGGTGTGTTTCTATTTTTTATTATCCTTAATGCTTCCTTTACCTCTTCCTCCTCAATATTTATTTCTTTGTTTGTCATTACCTCTGGTGTTGGTGGTTCATTATCGTCACATTAAGTAAATAGGGATCGAATTTGGTTTCAGATTACTGAATTGATTACTTAAAACATACTAAGATACTAAATCTAATAATGTCTGTATTAATCTGAAGATGAATTCGACTTTACCTGTTAAATTAAAAGAAAATAATTTATAACTCATGACAAAATTAGATCCGAATATGTTGAAAAAATGGCATTAATCATACTGTCCCTGAAAAGTTTCATAGTCCATTTCCATCATATTGATAGCACATTATGTATGCAAATCCCTAAACTATTGATACGGGTGACTCAATGAAAAATAGATATTTGTCAACAAGTTTACAGAAGTATATAGGAAAACAATTTTAAATTGAGTATGACCACCAGGTATAAAGGTTGAAGCAGAATAGAATACAATAGTTTTGAGGGTTACTAATCCCTAAATAAAGTTGCCAGTGTCGGAGTGATGGAGATTAACAGGTACTAATGAATTTGCAAGAAATGTAAGATGTTTATTTTATTGGTTATATATAAAATAATTTGTGGCCGTAACAGGGGCCGATTTGTAAAAAAATGAATATTATTTTAATCAAATTCCATTTCAGATTCACTGCTTTCTTCAGAATCTAAGGAATCTTCAACTGCAATGTTAATTATTACCGGTTCCAGCATTGCATCAGTCATATTATCCAAATTTCACATTTTATTTTCTTCCTTGTGAGCATGACTAACAGCATTACTTTTGATAAGGAATGTTCTAATAATTGTTGTAAGTCTTCTAATTTAAAAGTTTTGTTGTTGCGTCCGACTTCACGCTTTACTTGAGACCATATATTTTCTATCGGATTCAGATCACAGTGGTATGGGGGTAAACGTAAAATAATTACATCACGGTTTAATGCCATTTCATCAATTATATATTTTTTTATAAGCTGCTTTATGTTGCCTTACAATAGGTAATAATTCCTTTTTTGTCGAATTCTCCTTGTACTCAATTGCGTGTTTATCCAACCATTCGATTATCTCTCCTTTTTTCCATGCCGTTGTTGGCAATTTTTCTGCTAGTCTTGAATGGTAACTAGCATTATCCATGACTATGACAGAATTTTTTGAAATTAAATCCAACATTTGTTCAAAATATTGTTCAAAAACGTCAGCAGTCATTTCTTCGTGGTAATCTTTGGTTGATTTTGAGGCAAAACTTAATAATCCACCATTGACAAAACCGTATTCGTTTCCAATATGGGTTATTATGAGTCTGCGTCCTTTTCCAACGGGAATATTGTTTATTCCAAAAGATACACCTTCGATGAATGCCTGACGGGAACTTTTCACATTTGTATCAACCCATAGATATGGTACAGTATGACCTTCATTTAGCCAAGTCTCGTCCAAATAAAAAATTGTTTTTCCTTCTTCTCGGTACTTTTTAATAGTTCTTAGATAATCTCGTCTCCAACATACAATGTAATCTTTTTCAATTAAAACGGATTTTCTTCTATTCTTTTGCCAATGAAATCCCATCTCTCTCAATAGTCCCCATAATTTCTTGTTGCTTATGATTGGTAACTCTTCGTTTTCTCTAATTAATGTTTGGATTTTGTCCAATGTTGGAAATTCTTTGTTAAAAAAAAATGAGTGGACTTATCATGTTTTTATGTATTTCTTCACTTTCCAAGGGTTTACTCCCTCCACTCTTCTTGGGAGATGAAACAGTACCTCCTTTTCTTTCTTTTAGGAATCTATAAATTGTTGCTTCTCCAACCCCTGTCATATTTGAACACATGTTAACGATTTCACGAACATTACTTAAAGAGCGTTGATGTACAAGTGCATCGTGTACATTTAATATTATATTTTTCTCTCTTAGACTGAAGGCACCTTTAAAACTACACTTAACCGGGATAAAACCTGTTGTCGACGTCATTATAGTTCTATTATAGTACACATGCATAATTTTTTTCAAAAATGCTATGGAATGCTATGAAAAAGCTAACCGACCTACCTAAACCCTTGGCGTAACCTTCCTGTTTAGAAACCCGTATATCCAACAAAAAACGCCATCCACATAAAAAACCATACTATCTTCTCTCGTTGGTGCGTGTATATATTCGTATCTAAAAAAGGGCATTTATCCGTATCATTTCTCATATCGTTCTGGTCCGAGCAGAAGGGATCAAACTTTTTAAAAAATATACTATAAAACATAATCCCCGCGCACCATACGTCAAAAATTTATTGCCCTCTTCATTCTTGTGACAAAAAAGCACGCGAAATATATTTTGGAAGGAGACGGGATTTATGGCGGGAGATACACGAAATGGGACACAAAGGATATATACAGGTACAGTCGTCCGTTGACGATTTGGGTCCTGCAACATTTATATATCGTTGAGTGGTATCGTTTGCCGAGGATAAAAGTGTTTTCTTTTACTTTTACCGACGGAAATCTGAATCTTGGAGGATATAAAAGAGTTGCGGATGGTGCAGTACGGTTAAGTCGTGAAGTAAACTTTTATTTTCTATTTAGACATTAAAAATATGAAGTACTCAAAATTATGAACATGTTTATATTATTCAGTAGCAAAAGGTATCAAAGTAATTAACAAATTCAAGAAGGAGGTATTTTATACACTGTAACGTGTCTAAAATCCAATATCCGAAAAATACTCAGATTATATGTTTAATTTTTGTAAAAACTTCTCAAAAATTAAATTTTGTACGTGCTAATAAAATTCTCGTTAGGTTCAACTACCCGTCATAATCCCTTTAAAACCGATTCTGTACCGTTACATTTTGATTGCAACTTCTCTAAACACTGCAAAATACCGTTTAAAAATTTGGAAGCGATATTTTGCCCAGGCAATTTTTTGTGTCTATAAAAAAGCACACCTTTCCAATTCTATTTCTTCAGTGTGCGCCAAGATCTAAGAACGTTCGAACATAATATGTTTCGAGATCCCTTTCTGGGTAAGATTTTTTTTTCGTATATTTATTTTTGTGTTTTCTCATCTAATTAGGGTCCAAATTTATCTCATGGGGAATCCAGGCTCCCACTTTCGAGGCCTTTTTTATCCAGTTAGGAATCCAAGTTTGTCTTACTTTAGTCTCCTCCTTCCTCTTCAATAAAAAATGACCTTTATCTTAATATGGTGGCTACTCGCAATCATGGTATGAATTTATATTCAAAATTTAACTGCACCGAATACCACATTCAGTTAATCTGAACAGATTATGTAAAATATTGTGATCAATCATCACCATCATCATTGGCTCCACAACCCATGGTGGGTCTTGGCCTGCTCAAGGATAAGTTTCCATTCTCTCCTATTCTTTGCCTTGGGTTTCCAGTTTCGTACTCCCAACATTCTCAAGTCTTCCTCCACCTGATCCTTAAATCGTGCTCTGGGCCTGCCTCTCCTTCTTACTCCATCTATTCTTTGGTTATAAATATGTTTTGGCGGCTCCATCTCATTCATTCTCTCTATGTGACATAACCACCGCAGCCGGTTTATTTTGATGAACCTAATAATATCAGGTTTGTCATACAGGCAATAAAGTTCGAAATTATAGCTTCTACGCAACTTTACTCCTCCATAGATATGCCGGAGGATTTAACGTTCAAAGCATCTTAAACGTTCTTCATCGCTCTTTGTGATCATTCATGTTTCCGACGCGTAGATGAGGATGAGCTTGATAAGATTTCTGTATATCACAAGTTTCGTTCTTTTTGTAACTAGGCTTCTTGTTAAAAAAATTTTTAATCCATAATAGGCTCTATTTGCCAGGAATATTCGTCTGTTAATTTCTGCACTTACTGCATTATTCTGATTAATTTGTGAGCCTAGGTATATAAACTCTTTTTCCTTTTCGAAAGTATATGTTCCGATCGTTAGATCTTCGGGTTGTGCTACTTGTATATAATTTGATACTTTCATATACTTCGTCTTACTAGTGTTAACCTCTTTCCCATTAGTAATTTCCTATTAGTCCCATTCTTTTTGTTGCTGTTTCAAGCGCCTTGAATGATTCGACCACATCCGCCTTTCTTCTTGCAATAATGTCGATGTCATCTACGTACGCTAGTAATTGTACGCTGCGATTAATAATAGTTCCTCTGGTTATTATTCCAGATTCTCTTATCGCTTTCTCTAGTACAATATTGAATAGAAGGCATGATAGGCTGTCTCCTTGTCTAAGTCCTATCTGGGACTGGAACGTTCTGGAAACTCGGTTCTGCACTCAAACTTTACACTCGACTCTTAAGAGGGTCGCTTTCACCAATTTTACTAAGTATACTGGTATGCTGAACAAACAGGTGATGAGTATCAATGCCATACTCATATGATTTTTCCAGAGCTTTCCAAAGCTTTAGAAGGGTTGTTCCTCTGTAGTTATCACATATTGTTTGATCTCGTTTTTTGTGGATAGGTACAATTATACCTACATTCCAGTCTTCTGGCAATTTTATTTGCTTCCAGCTCAGTTCTACCAGTCTTCATATATATTATGTCAGGTTTTTTTTGCCATGACTTTAAAGTTCTGAAGGAATGCCATCTACCACAGCAGCTTTATTTTCTTTCAATTTTTGTATAGCTTGGATGACTTCTACCTCTGTTGGGATGTTATCTTTCTCTCTTTCGTCGTCAATGTCCTCGAGTTCGATTTCTTATTCGTGGAGCCCTGTCTCAGCTCTTATATTTAGCCTTTCCTCGCAGTTTTCTGCCCATCTTTCTAGTATCTGGTCCTGATCACCAATGATCTCCCCTGTTTTATTTCCAACGAATGATAATCTAGGTTTGAATTCTTTTCTGTTCTGGTTAATCCTCTTGTAGAAATTTCGCGTTTCTGCTTGTGCCTTATAGTTCGACTAAAAGCATAGCTTTCGACTTTTATCTTTGTGGTGTATTCTGGTGTTTTGTTATCACATGTATGTGTCTTCATTCAGATTTTGCACAATACCAATATTTCTGCTGATGTTACTCTTACATCCAAGATTTGAGAGGACTGTAACTCTCTATTGGACCAAATATAGTCTATCATAGATCTTTGTCCTCTACTGTTTTCAAAAGTGTATTTGTATTGTTTTTGTGAGGGAAGAATGTATTATTAATACGTATCTCGTTTATGCTACACAGGTCCGTCAGAAGGTCTCTGTTTAATTTCTGATATTTTCATTAAATCGCTGTTTTATTCCTGGAACTATATCATTGCCAACAATGGCGTTAAAAACACTCATAATGACTATATATTCATCATTTGGGGTCTCGTTTATTACAGTCTAAAGGTGTTCGTAGTTCGAAGTTTTCCCTTGTGGTGGTATCTCTGTTGTTCTCTGCGACAGCAATGCGGTCGCATTGCTCCTGTAGTGATCCATTCCCAAGTAAACATACTCCTTTTCTAACTTGGCTGCACCGTGCTGAGAACGACCCACAATCAGAATTGCGTTGTTTTTGAAAAGGAATAAACGTGTTATTAGTATTAGTTTTATTGTAGGATTATCAATTGCATTTAAATTGAATTAAATATACTCAAACAGATATTGCAAATATATAAAAAATGCAATATAATGAAAATATAATTAACATCTTTCTTTTGAAAGTATGGAGATATGTATATTGAAGAATAACGGCAAAATCTTTCTCTAGCACCAAAAATATCATTATAATTCAATCAAATTATATTACTTTTATATAAATACAGCTCGTCTGATGTTCCTATTAGCCCACTTCACTCTATTATTAACTTTTATAGAGCAAACATTCTAATCGGCATTCCATCGGGAAAAGCCATTAAAATTTTCCATCGCTCGTTTTAAAAACTACCGCCCCGACGAGCCAGTCTTAAAGTGAACCTCAAAAACGGTTCTTTTCCGAGTCCTAAATTCGCCCATCAGCGCGTATATCCAGAAAAAACTACACCCGAGCGACTACAAAACCCCATTATGCAAATCTTTCGATCGTGATCGGTATACTATTAAAACCATATGCGTAGCGTATGCCATTCTTTTTTAGTTACCTCTCGCAATGGCGTGGGGCAAAGTGTAAAATCTTTTGAACAGAGACGGCTTTACTCTATAACTCAGAATCAAGCTAATTATCTTTGTCTACATATTTCTACCTTTGTAATACCAATTCATTGTCATCCGCAGATGTGTAACCCTAATTCATCATATCTTACTCCCATACTTGGATCAGAAACTCGATTTAAAATATTCATATTGGGCGATTTTACATTTAGATTCTCAATTCTCTTATTTTCACTTTCCCTCGTCTACATCCATATTTCTAATTTTATACTATTTTGTTAGTCCATCAATTTGCGCACGTATTCTAATTTTTGCTACATTTATTAGGAACAAAACATTAAGACAAACATCAGTAGGAAATATGTTTTGGGGTTAGTTAAAAATTTCTAAACTGTAGGTAATAAAAGACGAAAACTGAAGGGCTTGTAGTTAATGAAACTAGTGAAGTTACACGTGTTCACCTAGATCTCATGTAAAGTACGAGGCAACTATTAGCTATATCAGCTAATAGTTGCGTTCAACTGAACTAGCGTTCAAGACATTTTGAAGAAGTACAACTTCCATCCATATAAAATATACTTGCAAAATGTGTTTACAATTCCTGGTTGATATGATTAATCCTGCCTTGACTGGTATTATTGAAAAGGATCAACAATACGATGAAGATCATTTGACGTTTCAACAGGACGATGCTCCCACGCCTTATGCTTTAGTTGTTCGTCAATATTTAGACCAACATTATTCAAGGCATTGGATTGGAAGAAGATGGAGCATCAAAGAATCCTCGGCCAACAGATTTCTCTCCCCTGGATTTTTTTTGTTGATACATCTAAAAAGTAAAATCTATAGAACACCAACCACACCTTTAGAAGATTTACCTCAACTAAATACGATCAATCACTTCGCAAATGTTTCGTATTCTATCTATAAAACTATTTCGCTCTAAAATATTCAAATCGTATGATTTCACAATGTACGTTAATTTTTCTACAAGAATTACTAAAACAACATCTGCCATAATTGATTATATTGTATCAGATTTCTTACCCCTTGATGGACGCTCTACAATTATTGATCATGAAGCAGTATAATATATCAAGTTTAACACTCTTAACAAACAATCCTCAAAAACCCGACGTTTAGGTAGGAGTTTGTCCGCTCAGAACTTAAATAATCTCATAAATTCCACAATTTGTGCTTGACTTCTGGTTGGCACTTTCTTTCTGTGGACGTGGACTAAAATTTCAGTGATTTTTTAGATACGCTTGTCTGTATTTTCAATAAGTCATTTCAATTAATTACAATTAAGTCAAAATATCACAAACCTTGGACTACCAAAGGTATCCGCATATCAGCCAAGAATATGCGTTCACTATTGTACATCAAGAAATTTACTACCAACATCTTTAGTCACTGAATATATCTCCAAGTATAGAGGAACCTATCTAAAACTTATCAAACCAGCTAAAAAAATATACTATCAGAATCGTTTGGGAAGCTCTAGAGAAACTTGGTCCATAATAAACGATCTTCGAAATAAAATAAAGCTCAAACATTTTCTCTTTCAAACCCTAAAATCTTAATGAATACTTCGTTAATATAAGTAAAAATATATAATCAACTATTTTGTCACAACAAAATCCTATTTTCTATCTCCACAATTCAAACGAGGTCTAGAATTCATTCTGAATAAGATCAGTTGATAAATCTGAACTGATCCAAACAATAAGTAGTATCAAAAGCAAATCTTCCTGTAGTACTAATGGACTATCCATAAAAATTTTCTTAAATCTCCCAAAAAATGTATTGGAAGTCCTAGTCTCACTAATTAATTATTCCTTTGAAAAAGCTTTATTTTCAGAGTGTGTTTAAGGACAGCCATTAGTATTCCTCTTCATACGGGTGGTGAAAAATCGAATGTCTGAAACTATAGACCTATTGCCTTAATACCGGTCCTATTAAAAATTATTGAGATACTTACAAAAGCCCTACTTAGGTTCTTGAAAACAACATTTTGTCACAAAGTCAGTTTACTCTCTTTTAACGTGGATAAGACAGCAGCATTATCGTATAAAGGAGCTCTGCAACCCTTGCTTCTTAATAACAGCCAGATCAGTATCGTTGATTCTGTAAAATTTCTTGGTATTTTTATAGACAGCTAAAATGGCTTAAATGGTCCATTCATATCGATTTGTTAACAAAGAAACTAGCCTCAGATTGCTATGCAATAAGATCTGTTTCGAAGGAAATCAATTTAGCAATCTTCCAAAATAACATATTTTTCTTTGGTCGAGTCTCATTTTTGATATGGCCTTCCTTTTTGTGATTCTAGTACAGCTGCTGCTCAATCTAATGTTATTTTTAAATTACAAAAAAGAGCAATACGGTATTTTTTTGGCCCCAGTAGAATAACTCATTGCAGAAACTGCTTTAAAAATCACGGGATTTTAGCACTTCCCTCTTTATATATTTTAAAAACTGTTTGCTTAATTCGTACACACCTACATGTTTTTCCAGCAAGACCTAATCATGATTACTCTACCAGAAATCTCAAACTTCTTTCCTCCATCCAACAATTCAGTGGAAGAATTTCTTAACGAATAACTAAGAAATTATGGTACGTTTAGGAACAAGTTGTTATTGTTATTTTTCTGACTTTTAGTAAGCTTTGTCCATAAAATTGTACAATTTCCAATGACAATAAAGCATATTTCTATTCTATTCTAACTAAAATCTTATTTGACCCCCATTGCCATTCACAAATGTTAAAGCGATTCTTATCCTATCTTAATGGTCAAAGTAAAATAATCGAAAATACGGGAAAAATGTTTTTCTTTTAATTAAAATTCGACGTTTCATGTCGTTGATTTTTTCAAAAAGGTTCTTACAGTTACTGATAATGCTTTTGTTTCGTTTTCACAGTTGCTGATAATGCTTTTGTTTCGTTTTCACAGTTGCTGATAATACTTTTGTTTCGTTTTCGTCAGGCCATCCTGTATATGGGCACTTATAATTATTAGATTTTAAATAACAAATGATATAAGTGATAATAATACTTACCATTTAATATAATTTAATGCATATTTTAAATGTTTTAACCATGAAATCTTCCTGATCCGAACCTGTACTTTAGGACCTTCTACTTTGGCGAAGAAGGCGTCGCGACGCACCGGCTGTGGCAAATTACAAACCAAAAATCACAATCGTATCGAGATTTTACTATATCGCCTCTTTAAGTAGGTAGAAATAGGGATAACGCCCGTTTATATTCTATATATCCAGGATGGAAATACTTTTTTAGTTGGTCGCATGAATACTGATGAAAGAAACGCGGTGCCCAAATCGGCTTCTTATAATCCCTTTACTGCTCGTTATATATTACTCGAATCGTATTTCGTGTTCTGGATTTTTGGAAAGATATAAAATATAGGATAGAAAAATGTATTAAGCGATATCATAACGGCAGACCGGATCGTATGCAAAACTGATATACTTTAATATTGTATATATTTTAATAAAGTTTCAGAATTGAATATGTCTGAGCATAATATGACTATAATATCGACAAAGTAAATGCACTTAAAATGAAAGAAACAGTAACTGTAAACATATTGTATTTAGAGGCAGATATATTAACTCCAAAATGCAACACCAACGCTTGTTAACCCTAGAAAGGTGGAATATACTTCCTGGCAGTTATGGTGAACTATAGTCATTTTTACGTCTAACAAAAAATTGGAAAAAAATACAAATGTAATTATAAACATTTTTATTAAAAAAAAATAGAAAAAATTTAAGTCTTAATAAGTGATACAAATATAAATAAAGTCGATGTACACTACTAGTTTGCACACATTGTACATAGTTACCTCGGTGTTCGCCACATAAAACGTGATGGCATTAGTTACAATATGTAGTAGGCATGGGCCTCTTTTTACTGGGACAAGGGAAACATGCTTTGCGTTTATCTTCTTCAGGTAACGGACGTTCAACTTCTTCGGAAATTTTGAAGAGATCTTTAATACGAGGCGTGTTTTTTAAGTAAGTACCGTTTTGGAATTAAAAAAAGACGTGCAAAGATATGGCAATAATTTTATTTTTACATGAAAGCCTGTACCTTAATCTACTTTTCTACATAATTTCCGTGAATATTGAGGCACTTGTCATAACGTGGCACCAATTTTTGAATACCCTCCTGATAAAATTCTGCCGCCTGACTTGTTAACCACTGCATCACAAATGTTTTGACTTCGTTATCGTCTTGAAGACGCTGACCGCCCAGGTGTTTCTTCAAGTGCTGGAACAAATGGTAGTCGCTGGGCGCCAGATCAGGGCTGTATGGAGGATGATCTAGAGTTTCCCATTTAAATGATTTGATGAGATCTTTGGTCTGATTAGCCACATGTGGACGGGCATTGTCATGCAGCAAAACGATACCCTTACTCAACTTGCCACGTCTTTTGTTCTGGATTGCACGACGCAGATTTTTCAATGTCTCACAATAAGACGCTGCATTGATTGTCTCATTACGAGGCAGAAACTGCACTAGCAATACTCCTTTTCTATCCCAAAAAACTGTGCACATGATTTTCCGGGCAGAAATTGTTTGCTTACACTTCACTCTTTTGGGTGATGATGAATTTCGCCATTCCATGGATTGTTGTTTTGATTCTGGTGTGACGTAGGCCACCCACGTTTCGTCACCAGTAACAATTTGGTCTAAAAAATCTTCACCTTCACTGTGGTACCGCTCAAGGAAAGTCAATGCACTGCCTAAACGTTGGGTTTTGTGCAAATCCGTCAACATTTTTGGAACCCAACGTGAACACAATTTCCGGTAATTCAAGTTCTCGGTAACAATGCGATACAAAACACTACGAGAATACTCAGGAAAGCAGTCGGACAATGATGAAATTGTAAAGCGTCTGTTTTCTCTCACCTTTTCGTCCACTTTCTGCACCAAATTTTCATTTCAAACGACCGAAGGACGCCCACTCCGTTCTTCATCATGCACATTTGTGCGGCCATCTTTAAATGCTCTCACCCATTTCCTTACCATTCCATCACTCATAATGTTTTGTCCGTAAACTTCAACGATCTCACGATGAATATCGATCGGTTTTACGCCTTTAGCACTAATAAATCGTATAACAGCCCGTACTTCACAATCAGCGTGACTCACGATTGTTGGAGGCATCTTAAACGCTGGAGTAAACAAGTATACAATGAAGAATCAGACTGTAATGGCGTTAGTGCGTAGACAAGAGATGTAGGTAACCAGCGCTCATGCGCGGAACGCCGACCGTAGCGCTGCGGCGGCGGAATCGCAAAACGGTACTTACTTAAAAAACATGCCTCGTATTTTGCTTAAGATTTCCGCGTAAAGTTGTAATACCCAATCGTTCTTTCAGCCAGGGTTCGGAGAGATTACGAGCCAATTCAACCATATATTCGTATCAGGATAAAACTTTTCTATTTGCTTTTAAAGTGTTTGTGGTGTAAACACCACACGAGTTTTACGACCTGCATTCATATTCGAACACATCTGGTCAAATGTATCCACTCCACCTTTCGTTCCATTATATCAGTTATTATAGTGGGTTTACAATTGTTTTGGAAACATCAGCACCTTCATGAAGTGTAGAAAGAAGTAAAACTGCCTTATTTTTCTTCGGCATATATGAAACCAATATCTTTCTTTTATCAAAGCAAAATATAGATGTATTGGGGACTCTGTTCTTTACGTTTAACAATTCCTGTGGAATTCCTCTTTTATTTTTGCGAAGAGTTCCGATAATTCACAGTTTGTACTCGGTTTTGTAACTCCTCTGCTAAGCTAACTGATGTAAACCAGTTGTCCATGGCATCTTTCTGCCTTTCTTTTTGTGTTTCCTTTTTATCAAACTCAAGCCAGTTTATGAGATATTTGAACAAGGATCACTCATGCAGGCCTGATAAAATTTTCCTGATATATTACTATCAAACATATATTTCATGGATACATGACTGTCTTTATTTGCTGCAGCTTTATTATCAAAATTGTCAATACAGCTTTGAGTTCATTTTTACTCATGTCAGAAATATTAACACGACTGGCATATTTTTTAGATTGTCTTGTAATTATAGTATTTGAGTGTAACAGAGTACGACATAATATATCATCTGAAAAAAAATTTAAGAAAAATTATTCAACTTTTGTGTAGTTTTTGGCATTTCTTTTTGGGACAAGCTATAAAATGAATAATATTTCTAGCTGCTGTTCTTTTTGACAATGAAGGTATTTTGTTTGGCTACTTGTTAGAGAAATGTCTTTAAAATATTAAGTAACTCTTCTGTAGAAAACTAAGATAAGATTCTGTCAGTCATTGTGAAAAATTATAAATTTGATCGATTTGATAAAGAATCCATTGGCAAAAAAGTAGGCACGAAAAAAAATTTCTAGGTGGTAAAGCTTGCACACGTTGGATATGAAAAATATGCAATTGATGTTTTTAAGCATTTTAAATACAGTGAAGCTCCTTATAATATAGTCAATACTTTTCTAAAAAAATTGACAAGAGAAACAACCCACAGTATGGTGGAGATATGTAGACGATGTGTTGTCAATATGACCTCACGGACTAGGAGCATTGAATAAATTTCTGATGGACATCAAGAATAAAGAAAAATTAATCAAATTCACCATGGAACAAGAAAACAATAATTCACTATCTTTTATTGATGTGCTATCACAAAAAACGACACAGAACATGCAACCAAAGTCTACAGAAAACCAACCCACACCAATAGATATTTAAATTACCAGTCCAACTACAACGTAAACATCAAAAAAGTAATTACCAGATCCCTATATGATAGATCCCGACGTACCTAAAAATGAAAATTAATGTCAAAAGGAAAAAAGCTGCTTACAAAGATTTTGACATAAAATGACTACCTATTGTCATTTATAAATAAGGAATTACAATGTAAAATTTTTTAAATTAATATATTAAATTAATTTTAATTCCTTTTACCCATGTGGATGATACGCTGATGGTCGTGTTTACGATCAGAAATTTTTATTGGAAAACTACCGGAATATGACTGAAGAATCTACCTAAGTATTTATTTAAAGACGTCGGTCTGGCGAATCCTTAGCTAATCCTCTTTTTCATAAATGCGGTAATTGTCGTCGAACGCCCGTTGTAATGTTTTTAGGGAAAAACCTAATCTAGGAGATTTGATATTTCATCACGTTTGTAGGTAGAAGTATACCGTTATGTTCAATGTTAATTAGAACTTTTTACCTTCTCAGAAATACATACAGCTGGCCTATCATTTTTGGGGGGAAGATACCCTCACCTTTTCTTGGGTAGCTTGGTAAAATTTTAGAGGAACCAAGTTAATTATCGGTGGGCATCCGTCGAGTTAAGACGCTTAGTTCACATTATCGTATTTGCTACCTTACCGTCTCTGTGCATTTTCTTTATAAGTGTGTATAGACTTGCTTATTAGAGTTTTTTTATCTTACACTATATTAGTTTAAGTATAGTTGTAAAGCACCTTTAAGGGTAAATAAATTCAGTGTTTAATACCAGTACAGTATTAACTTCAGTGACTTAAAGCAGCAGTCGCCAGGAATTACTGTAAGTTGACATAATTTTAATATCTCCACCTATCTGGGCAAGTAACATGGTATAGCATCATATCATCTTCCATTATCTGGACGTATCCAACGATCATACATCTCATCAAATGTAGTTGAGAGTAGCTACTGGATTTTGCAGTCAATTAAAGAACATTCTATACTTTTTTTTATTACGAACCAAATAATCGACTTAACCAAGTGCGGTTTGGTTAAATTTTTATGTTTTCACTTCAGTAACTTTTTTGTATTTTTTGTAAATTTAGATTTTATTAATTTTTGTTATCTTTGGTTTTTGTTATAATTTTTTATTCATTTTTTTTTGCTGTAATATCTCGAGATACGCCAAAACTTTATTTGTGTATGCTTGTATTATACTTATATCTTTGTAAAGATATTTTCTAATTATATTTCTGCCTATTTTTATATGTATACCATTTTATAGTTGTTGGTGTATTTTTATTACTTGTGTTGCATTCAGCAGCGTCGTAATTTTGTTGTTGTTTAATATATTGTTATTGTTTTATGTATGTATTTTATTTGTCGACTCCTAACAACGTTCCCTGATATATTTGCTTTTTACCTTTAAATATATACCTTTGACAGTAGAAAGATCAGGCTTATTAAGTTTCGTAGGTAAGTAAGTGTAATACCTTATATATTTATTTTTTGTTTATGTAGAGTGTTGACCAAATTTATTCAATAATTAACTGTGATATCTTTTCTTGGGTTTGATCTCTGAACCTAAATGTCTTTCCTTATCTCTTTTCTTTTCTAAGGTTTCTTAATTTTCTCCTTAAACCCCAAAAAATTAAGTGGCGCCCTGTTCCCTATCTTATCTTATCTTTGGTAATTTTACCCATCTATCTTTTTGTTTATTTCTGTATCTTTTTCTAATATATCTTATCGTATCTTTACTTATTTCGTCCGTTGGACCCATTCCTGGTTCCAAAAGCTAGTTTCGAACCCACGACTCGCTCTCCACCAACCATCTGGCTGCCGTCCGCAGTGTCTCCATTGGTGACCTTTCTAGCACCATCCAAAAAAGGTTTCCGAGATTCCGATCTTCCAACAAGATTGAAAAAAGAAAACAAAGCACCACAAGCAATCCAAAAACATTCATAAAAAGGGACTCAAAGATGACAACATTACCATATGTTGAGGGCTCAGTTTAGACCAAAGAGGATAGGAAACAAGTACAACATCACACCAACAACAAACCCAAAAACACACAAGCAAAATCAAAAACTGCATCTATAATATACCATGTGAATGGAACAATATCTATGTCTGAGAAACTGCAAAATCACCAAGTATCAGGATAAACAAGAATAAAACATACATCAAGAACAGAGACTTCGAAAAATCCCAGATATGCAAACATGCCTGGGACAATAAACACAGGCCACAATGGAAAGATACATTAATAATTATGAAAGAAACAGACATGAAAATTAGAAAAGTCAGCCCTAATCCTAGTTAACGAAGAAAAATGTGTAGCAAACTCATCAGCAGAATGTAGCAGGCTTTGGTTGCTAATACTGCCATCGCGTGCCTTAGTCTATACACCAATAAACACGTCAATTCGCATCTCCCCGCCTTTTAACTTCTACACAATTTACGATTATCCAATTGACTTGGAAATGCACATATCAATACCAAATAAAAATATATAAAAAGGATGCATTTTCCAAGCCAAAGTCTAGTCCTGCTCCGGCTCCCATAGGCAGTCTGCTATACCCTGGGAACCCCCTTCAAGTGGCTATGCTGACCATTCGTCCTTAGACTATTTTGCTTGGAATTTTCTACTACCAAACTGTGTTCTATTATATGAAATTGCCTAACACACCAAACTGGGACAGAAACACACAGGAAACTTTGATTGAACTGGTCGAAGCCCTCTACAGTGCAGCTAGAGACCATACATGGGTTAATTCATGGCAATACCCAAACCTCCTCATGGTGGCATTGCGCCTAACCAACAGTGAGCCTTGCAAACCAAACTCACTTCGATGAGCTACGCTGAGCATCTTCCAGAACGAAAATTTTTCCACGAGCTCAATACCAACCCACACTGGCAGCTAACCTAGACCGTAGACCGTCGACTGCCGAATGTTTCGGTGGACGAGAAATTCCCGTAGCCACGAAGCCCAGAAGCAACTGACGCCCCGGAGTAGCTTCGAAGTCACGTATTACCCTACTGTACGTGGTTCAATATCCACGTAGGCACAAGCGTACCCCCTGGCGATGATAAAACCAGGCTAGCAGACGACTATGGGTTTGATCTGGCGGAAAGGAGGACGAATTTACCAAGCAAAAAGCCCTTCGACCGACGATTGTACTTGCAGAAGAAGATGACAACAACTACTATCAGGAAGCTGTGCTGTTATATGGTGACCTTTTCACACATTCTCTAGGACAATCGTGATCATGTAAATATGGTATGAACATTATTTTACTTTTTTATTATTATTTCTAGTATTCCAATTATATTTTGAATTTTTATGAATTTTGAATTTAATAATTTTGAAGTTTACTTTTAATTTTTTTTCGTGTACATTTTTTAAACATTGTATGGACATTTTAGAATTTTTTTCTGAATCTTTTGTAAAATACTGTAGGAACATGTTCGAATGAACAGTGTGAGATTTGCTAACATTTTTTTATACATATTTTAAACGTTTTATGAACTTTCGTGAATATTTATGTACAATTTGAATCTTTTATACAGTGTGTAAAAGCCAAATGGAATAAATTCATTATTTAGGTTACTGTACATATTTATAAAAAATCCCGAAACACGTCAAATTTAAATTATAACTTGACATTCTTTAACGAGAAAATGCAACCCCTAATTTCAACCCCCTTAGAATGACAGGTACAACCCCCAATTTTTAAAATAGGAAGTATAGGCTTGTGATATATCGTTTGAAAGGTCTTTTCATTCTCCATTCAAAAATGTTGTCGCTTTCAAGTTTATTAAGATTAATTAAGATAAAATAAATTAAAATCATGTGGTTACCGAAATTCGCTACAATACAATCAAAAACTAAAATGTAATGCAAAACGTAATAAAATGTAGAACACGAAAAAGAACTATGAATGTTAATGAAGTAGATGTTCAAAATGTTCACCGCGAAGGACTTGGCAACATCCTAATCTCAAATAAAACTGTCTTCTAACATTATTTAACATAACAGGCGTGATCGACCTAATCGCAAGCGTTATTCGTTCTTTTAAGTCATTTAAATCAGAAGGTTTAGTTTTGTACACATGGCTCTTCACATATCCCCATAAAAAGAAATCTAATAATGTAAGATCCAGTGATCGCGCTGGCCATTCAATCGATCCTCGCCTCCCTATCCACCGATTGGGAAATATTGTATCGAGGTACTGCCGGACATTAAGTTGGTAATGTGGTGGTGCTCCATCCTGCTGAAACCATATCGTATTCGCTGGAACTTGAGGGTTTCCTGGATCAGGATATAAATTTGCCAACGTTGGAATGACATCATTTTGAAGTAGTGCCAAATAATTGTTGCCATTCAAGTTGCCCTCAATGAAAAAGGGACCAATGATATTGTGTCCTACAATCCCTGCCCAAACATTAACCTTTTGAGGGTATTGAGTGTATTCTTCTCTCATCCAGTGAGGATTTTCCGTGGCCCAGTAGCGGCAATTTTGCCGATTAGCATGACCGTTAAGTGAAAAAGTACACTCATCAGAAAACATAACGTCTTCTAATTGGATAATATTGTTATCCAATATGTCCATCATTTGCTCACAACAAAAAGTTCTCCTATCAAAATCGTCTTCCATGAGCTCCTGAGTAGGTATCATCTTATAGGGATGCAATTTATTTTCTTTTAATATGTTTACTATCGATGTATGGCTAGCATTGAATGTAGTGGATGCCTGTCTACTCGATGTATGTGAATTTTCCTGAAACTCAAGCAACACATCTAATTTGAGTTCATCACTCAGTGCATTGGCAGCTGCTTTTTTTATCTGCCTTACATGACCAAACTCGCGAAACTGCTTCTCTATTTTACTTATTGTTCCTTGGGATATAAGCGGTAAATTAGGAAATTTCTCATGAAATAGGCGAGTTACTTCCTGTTGTGTTCGGGTGTTATCTCCGTAACCAATCATTTGTAAAACTGTTATTTTATGCATTTCCGTTAATATAACCATTTTTCAGAATTGAATTGAACAAACTTTTTACTTAAATTAAAATACTGACAACTTAAATAAAACAATTTACTAATGCGTGTTAAAATAACGTTGCCACGGAAATTCTTTTAAAGTTTTTTAATAGTTACCATCTAAAAACCATATTGCTATGGTTTTTTTTTCACTTTCTCATTATCAAGACCTAAACGGGAAATAAGTTTTGAATATATTTTAGCGAATTTTGGTAACAACATGATTTTAATTTATTTTATCTTAATTAATCTTAATAAACTTGAAAGCGACAACATTTTTGAATGGAAAATGAAAAGACCTTTCAAACGATATATCACAAGCCTATACTTGCTATTTTAAAAATTGGGGGTTGTACCTGTCATTCTAAGGGGGTTGAAGGTAGGGGTTGCATTTTCACGTTAAAGAATGTCAAGTTATAATTTAAATTTGACGTGTTTCGGGATTTTTTATAAATATGTACAGTAACCTAAATAATGAAGTTATTCCATTTGGCATTTACACACTGTATGTAACTTTTACCACTTTTACAACTGTTTATAATTTCTTTGTGTACTCAGTTTTCTCCAGCAAAAGAGCAACTCTTCAAAGGGGAGGATGTCATCGCGTGCCTTAGTCTGTGGACCAATGAGCACGTCGATGCACATCGCCCTGCCTTTTAACTTCTACACATTTTACGATTGGTCCATTGACTTGGAAATGCACACATCAATACGAAAGAAAAATATATAAAAAGGATGTATTTTTCAAGCCAAGTCAATCTAGTCTTGCTCCGGCTCCCATAAACGGTCTTCTATAACCTTGGAGTGCCCTTCACGGAGCTATGTTCCCCACTCGTCCTTAGACTCTTTGCTGAACCTTTCTACTACCAAACTATGTTTTATTGTAAGAAATTACCTAACCCACCAAATTGGGACAGAAACGCAGAGGAAACTTCGATTATGCTGGTCGAAGTCCTCTGCAGAGCACCTAGGGAGCAGACATGAGTTAATTCTTGCCAAGACCCAAACCTTCTTATGATGACAATATTAAAAGAATAAGTCAAAAACAAGAATATACCAACAATAGCCGAGTAACAGGAAGCCAAAGAGCCACCACCTGCAATCTTATACACAATACATATTCAACACAATAAACCAAAACTCAAATCTACGTTTTCATAATTTTGCGTTCTTCTTCTTCAAGATTCGCTCCTATCGGAGAATGGAAATCATTCTGGCAATTATAATTTTATTGGAATAGTTCAATTGAACTGCGTTCAAACCATTCACGGAGATTGCGTAAACACCACCCTCAGATTATTTTAGTCATTTACATGCTGCTGCTTACAAGATCGCGTCCAAGCATATCATAACCTATAACACATAACTTTGGTTTAGATGTTATAGTAATTAAGTAGATTTTGGTTATAGATTAAATACTAATTGATTAAAAATGTGATTTTCACATTTATTTGCTCGCCTATTGAACCCTTTTTTTTACGACTCTCTACTAACAGTGTTTTAATATTGACGGCCAACTCAGTAAAGCGGAAAGTTTAAATAATTTTAATATTTTACTAAAATAAGCTAAAGAAACATTTTTCTGATATAACTTTTTTTTGTTCTTTTCGCCAATTAATAAACGGATTATGTGCAGTATTATACCTCTTCTTAGATATTGCTGTAACCAAATTAGCACAGGTGGCATCTTTCGTAATATTACGAGGTGTTAACAGTTAACTTAAATTGGTTTGGCTCGTGCACATGTAGCGTATTATACACCAGCTTCGGAGTAGCTAATAAAAATTTAAAAATTAAGATGAAATATATGACATTTACAATCATTAATTAATATTTAAAGCATCATTTAAAAAAAAAAACCTTAATAAAAGAAAATACAGGTCAGTAGTTAAAGAAAATCCTCGTAATATAAGCAAAACCGAAAACGAAAATTGCTATTTCTACCCAACTTTCGAAAATAGTTAAACCTAGACGAGTAAAAATCCTACTCCAAGTCTACCATCAGTCAAAGCACTACAGAAATTCCTTGTACGTTCAAGAAATTCTCTTTAGAAAACCCTGAGTCGCTCTTAAAGTGTGCTCTCGCATTCGAAGTGAAATGTAAAAATACGCTTGACAGGTTCTAAGTAAGGCCGTAGGAAAAATTATATCTGAAAGGTAAACAAGCGATTCCGCATCACAAAGATCTGCTCCTTCCCGAAATTTTCACTATTTACTCACTTCAAGTGCAATTTCTAAAGAAAATAAACATTTCCACATGGGCGTATCGAAAATAATCACTTCAGATGTACTAAAAGTTGGTGTTTGATAAAAATTCATTATCACATTATTTACATTATTTATTAACCTGAACCAATAAAAATATAGTAAGAATAAAAAATGAATAAATTGGATAATCATAAATGTGTTGCTTGTGTGAGTCCATATCAAATGGTAAAAGAAATAATAAATTAGACTTACTCACAATCAATTTAATTTAACTATCCAGACGACCGGTTTCGCTTTCTACAATATGCAAAGCACCTTCAGGTCTCGATACAAAGCTAAATAAATGCTGAAATAATAAACCCATATTAGGGTGTTGTCTAATAAAGATAAACAAAGATACATGATATAAATTACAGTAATTATGCCAATATTACATGTCTGTGGTTTTTCAAAATGAATAAAATGTTTAAGCAGACAAGGTAAGACCCACAAATTGGTAAAATAGTCTATTAAATTGTAATAAATTAATAAATAAACAAATAAATAAAACATTACTTACATGCCGGTACTCTATTAATTGATGGTTGAAAGAACATGGTTCAAACTATGTTTGACAGTAAACGGGGAAGTTCTTTAGGAGACAGATTTTATCCAATGAAGTAGAGATAGGTGTAATGTAATTGTTTGTTAGATGAAAGTAATGTTCTATACCATTAAGTTCTTTAAAAGTTATTTATATTTATTCTGAAGATATATTTATGAAATGTGTGTTATTTATTGAGATTTTATTTTATAAAGGTGACAGTTGTAAGACAATGAATGGGATTGGATAATATTAAATATAAGTAAACAAATAAGTAATACAAAAACTAAAATTGTACTTAGAGACACTCCGGAATTGTCCGCTAAAAACCAAAGAGCTAATTTCTTAAAGAATAATATTACTGGAACGAGGAAAATAAAATTGATTGAACTCCACGAAGATAAAAAAAAATTTAAAAAACATAGAATATAACAAAAAAATTCTAATCAATATAAATCTAAACTACAGACAGGATAATAATAATATTTATCTAGCTACACGATTACGGTTAGCACAAGAGGCAGAAAACAATACGTGTAAAATTGTTTTCATTTCGAATTATTAGAGTAGATTGCACCTTCGTAAGTTACTACTAAGGTAGAAAAGAGATTGATACACTATGCAGCTTGTCGTACGGTTGGATTATGTTTTTGTGTATATTTTATATGTTAACTGTATTTATGTACTTAGTTTTTACTGAGCATAGATTGTATTTGACGCATTTCAATACTTGTAAAAGTCAGATGAAATAAAGAATATTGATTGATTGATTGATCATCCTCCATAGTACGTGGGGTTCCAGGATGATTTTGTAAAAGGACAAACATTTAGATCGGAAAGATCTTATTGCTGGTTATAAGCTGGATATAATATAATTGAATGATTGACGATGAAAATGGCCTGTTTTCTTCAAGACGAGATATTTAAACAATTGAAAATCCAAGAAGTAGAAATATTGATAAGAAAATTAAATTATCTATGAATATTGAAATTTTGAGATACCAGGGACATCGAATGAATGAACTCTATCATATGCAGACGACGTGGACATTATAACAAGAACCAGGGCGAGAACTGCGGCCGAGCAGTTCTCGCTACACACGCTTACAGAAATCCTAACCGAGCTAGTAGCAGCAGCAGAACGAATGGGGTTATATATAAATCAAAATAAAACCAAATTCATGACGACTAACACAAACACAAGAGCTGGAAATATTGACGCAGATTTAATCATCAATGACCAAAACTTCGAAGCAGTCAAAGAGTTCATATATCTAGGGACATCGGTTAACCCCAATAATAACACATCTGAGGAAATAAAAAGGCGAATAATAATTGCAAACAGGTGTTATCATGGCCTATCAAAATACTTAGCTAACAAACGTCTGTCTAAAAAAACTCAGTATAAGGCTGAATAGAACACTGATAGTCCCCGTTCTCACATATGGATCAGAGGCATGGACGCTAACTAAAACAGATGAATCCGCTTTATCGATTTTTTAAAGAAAGGTGCTACGCAAGATATTCGAAGCGGTCTGTGAGAACGGAATATGGAGGCGTAGATATAATTTTGAACTGCAGAATATCTACAAGCATACGTTTGGTGGTAAAGATATTACCACTATAATTAAGCGAAATCGCCTGCAGTGGGCAGGACATGTAGCCCGGGCCCCTGAATCGAACATGATAAAAAAGATTCTAACAGCGCAACCCGTGGGAATGAAAAGACGGGGTAGATCAAAGCTGAGGTGGATGGACGGGGTAAAACAAGATGCCGAAAAGATCGGAGTCGGCAACTGGAAAATGAAAGCAAGGGGCAGAACAGAATGGCGTAGAAAGCTTGAGAAGGTCGAGGTCCTCTAAGGGATGTAGCACCAAGATGATGATGATGATGAGGGGCATCGAAAAGTTAGTAGAGAAGACATAATTTGAAAAGTAGAATTTGAGCGCTAATTATTTTGATTTTTAGGATAAAAAAAAACAATAAAAAAATAAACAGTCGTTATATTATAAATTATTTAAAAAATTTAGGAAATGTAAAATAAAGAAACTTTTTTTAAAGATTTGTTGTATGGAAGTAAATAGTCAATCATTTCTTGAAGATGAGGCATTTTTAAATGTTATTTTAAAAATGTTCAAAGTAACAAAAATCGAATTGGTAAAAAATAGAATGGAACATACAGATGCTATCCAGTGTTTCTTCAGATATCTTCTTCTTATTTTTATGGAGTGGCGTGTGGAAAAAAGAAATAAGTTTTAAACTTTTTCCACTCCAGCAAACTACTTTCGTTCTATTCAGAATTACAGTCCCAAAAAAGAAAGGTATAAAGTTTATTGAAACAACATTTAGTCTAAGACATTAGACTCATAATAATCTTGGTGTATGATGATTGCTTTTATTTGTTGGTTGATTTTGTTCGTGTAATTTAATTCTTTAATAGGTAATTACTGGATATTTTGTATTATTTTATTAATTTGTGTCTTCTAGAGAACTAAATCCCGTAAAGAAAAGAATTTAGAAATTTATACATATTGTTGTGATATATAGATCTTACAGTTCCCAAGATTCTACTTTGAAGACAGACATAAATTTCCAGTGCGCCTATGAATCAGAAAGTACATAAAGACTCCGCAGAGAGTGTAAAACCGCAAAAATTCACATATTGCATTTCCATAAGGAAATTTTTCTACTTTTTAGCAAAGAACGTTCAGAACAGTCTGAATCAGACGTGATTTGGGGATTTCCCGAGACGTTAAGCTCCGAAGGAACATCGCACTCTGTGCGATGATTTGCAATGAAGACGACTGGCGCCTGAAAAGTAGCGTCGCGACGTCAAAGCGTGCTATACATCAACGCTTCATCTCGAAATTGATGATATTAGGCAATAATACTGTTGGCAAATATCGGGAGGCGGTCTCTTTATTAAACATAATGAAGGCGGCAATGAATAGAGAATCTACTTCTGGCCCAAAGTTTATTACCCTATCACTCTTTTTAATGGTAGAAAATGCTAAATTAAAAATGTTTTATGAAAAGCGAGAGATACAGCGGTAATAACGAAAAAATTAGTTTTATATACTAATTTTGTTTTCTCAAAAACTTTTTTCTGCTTATCATTACGTTTACATGTTTCGACTGTTTAAGATGAAAAAATTTGAGATTGGTGTATCTACCCTCGGGATATCAAATTCTGATGACTTTGTCTTTTTGTGTTAATTGTTTTTGTACTATGCGTTTATGTGTACTAAATATTTAGCCCAGTCTGGTTAAAAAAAAAGGTGGAAAAATGTTTCGCAGATATCTGAAGCTTTTAAGACATAGGTGGGGGATACTAGATGATGAATAGATGAAAAGATACTCCTAGTTTTACCATGCGTTTTTTTAAGCAATAATTTATGGTTACAATTTGATTTTTTGTCTATAAATTTTTTCCCTTATATTTTAAATAAACAATATTTATGTCATTTTTTATGTCAAGAATATCTTTATTTTCCCGTTTTTTTTTTAATTAAAATTGATAAATAATTTACAGAGATATTTGCAAAAAAGCAGTTTTTTGCACTAATTTATAAATTTTATTAATTTTTTTATTAACAAAATAAAATGGTATTAATACATTTAAACATCAAGGAATTACCATCTTTTAGATCTGTGCGAAATTTCCCCCCGATCAGTCAAATATTTTATAAGTTATTTAATTTGTTTATCCCTGAGGCTAATTATTTAAACTATTGAGCTTGCCTTATGCATGATGCTAGACACATTTAGCAAATTTCATAGGGTTCTTTAAGACTTAGACTATCTCAGAAGTTAAATGCATATTGAGTTGCCATCGAAATTATTTACAAAATAAACGTTTGAAAAAGGGGTATGTTTTTTACTTATAAACAATATTCAGATATCTGCGAAACATTTTGCCGTGAAATCGATGATTTTTGTAGAACCAGACTGGGCGAATTATGTATAATTGAAGATAATATATCTCCGACTTTCTATTAATCTGCTATTGTTGGTTTTTTGTTGTTGACTTCTTTTAGTATGGTCAACCAAAGCCTGCTATATTCTGTTGATGGGTTTGCTACACACTTTTTTTCATTAAGTATTATGAGAGCTGCTTCTTTGATATTTATATTTTTCATGTCTGTTTCTTTCATTATTAATATCTTGTTCATACAACAAATTATTAATATAAACTACAAATAGTTAATAAGTAGCACATCTTCAGTCACTTTCGATAAATAATAGCAATACTGCACATTTATTAAAAACGTTTCGTTCACACGATAACACTATAAACGACAAACGACCAAAAACAACGTCCAATTCCTTATGCATGTTCCATTCACGCATAATTCCACAGACTCATTGAAAATGCAGGATAAGTAGTAGCATATTTCATCCGGTGGTCTCTTTCCTCTTAGTTTACGTGTATATTAAGCCAGTTAATTACTATAGTAGGTACGGTGCGGTCCGTTGTGTGTAACTCACGACTGCGAACGACGACATACGTAGGAATAGAAATGGCGTTAAATTAAAGTTGGACCCCTAATCCCATTCGATTAAGCAGAAGTAGTAGGCCGAATTAAAAGCGGTGGGATAATGGGGTTTCCTCCAAGAAAACGGTTACGGCGATAACTTGAGATGCACGAATTGGTTCATGTGGGAGGTAGAACGAGAAGGGCCAACTACGCGAAAGGGCCTAACAAAATGCTCTATGTATGCATAAGTAGTATGTATTTGCCACTTTATTTTAAAATAGTTATAGTTTCAAAACACATCTATGCTATCTAAGTTATTGGACAAAATATAAAATAAATATTACTTATAATGAAAAAAAAAATCAGAAAGTAACTCTACAAAAATTCAACTAGTAATATAATTATGAAAATTTCTGTTTTTTTTTTTTTGTTAAATTACACTTTTATACCTCTTTTATACTTCTTCTAGATGTGCCAATCCGTAACGAATGTTGGCGATCATCATGGCAATCTTTATCTTATCTGCAGCAGCGCGGAAAAGCTGCACATAATGTTGTATTAAACCAGGTCCTGAGGTACTTTAGCCAGGATGTTTTCCCCCTTGGACCTTTCCAAATATTGTTCCTTTCGGGATGGCTTGCAAGATCTTACAAGGATGATTTTGTATACTTGACAATTTAGTTGACAATGACTATTTAGTTCTGTTCTCACACCATAGCACTTTCTTTTCCAACTATGTAATTCTTTTGCTTTATACAGGGTCTGTCATAAAGAACCAATGTTTTTAATTGGGTGGTACTCTCCGTCTGTTCGGGAGAGAGTGTAGCAGTGAACGGTGGAGGACCGCGTTTTCGCTTACGGCAATTTTGATAATAATAATTAGTCTATCAGGGCTGAGCAGTGCGAGTTTCATCAGCACTTTAATATTCATCAGAATCGAGCTGTTACTTCTCGAAACACCATTCTTCATTCGGTTAAAGCACTTTGCACACGTGGTGTACAAAAGACCAACAGGAGCTAAACGGACCGTTCAAATTCCTAAAAATAAGTAACGCGTTCGACAAGCCCTGTTTCGCAGTCCGACGCGATCTGCTCGGCAAGATGTTGCTGAACTTCGCTTCAGTGATCGTTTGGTAAGGTGTATTTTACATATGAAACTCCACTTTTATCCCTACAGATTAGCTATTGTACAACAGTTACAGCCTGGAGATTACGCACAACGAATGAAATTGGAACACATGAGATGGGAGAAATTATCGAGCGAATTTGTTCGTCAGTGATAAAGCTCATTTTTATATTAATGATATAGTTAACTAGCAGAATTGCCGTGAATGAA
Source organism: Diabrotica undecimpunctata (assembly GCF_040954645.1). Classification (NCBI taxonomy): domain Eukaryota; kingdom Metazoa; phylum Arthropoda; class Insecta; order Coleoptera; family Chrysomelidae; genus Diabrotica; species Diabrotica undecimpunctata. The sequence goes on along the minus strand of NC_092803.1, from coordinate 12,048,023 downwards.
AGAACGCTGCACATTCCAAAAGTGAAGTTTTGTGCACTTTATCGCAAATTTGCATCATTAGCCTTTACTTTTTCGACAGCAGTAATAGCAATGCTGTTACCGTGAACTCCGAACGCTATATCGAAATGATCACGAACTTATTTTCACAGAGGATCGTATTTTCACCGAATTACGAGGACGACTTGTTCCATTCTGATGCTTGTGATTCCAGCAAGATGGGTGACCGCCCATTTGCTTAGTCCATTTGATTTCCCTAAGCATCCCTATACAATTTTGGAGCTAATAATATATTATTTCAGACTTTTACTGGCTATTTGACTATCAAACCTTACGACAGTCCCCGATATTTTTCGTCCAAGTTTAACTGAACGCATCTTTCAGAACTGTGTTTATCTTCGCAGGCGTCTTGGGTGCTCATCTCTAGGTTCTAGAAATTTAGAGCTGTCTGTGTACTTTCGGACGATATTTTTTTTTTTGTTTAGCCTAGGATTAGTGTATGTATTATAATATTTTGCAAAAAAGATCTTACAGTAAGCGGTGCAGTAAACTAGCGCGAATCGTTATACTATGTTTCCTATTTTTTTTTTTTAATTTAAATAAAATTTTTAAAGTTTAATAAAATAATTTTATTATCTACTTATTAAAGTAATTACTATTTAAATGGGAATAAGCCACAATTAAAGGTTAAAGGTTGAAGAACCCTGAACAGATAAAAGAAATAGGTATCAAGCTTGAGGAAGAAATAAAAACGATCGAAAACTTGGTACAGAAAGACATTGAAGTAACATGGACTGCTCTAAAAACAAAAATAACAAAGATACAAGAAGAGGACATCAAGAGATCATGGACCTCATGGACGTAAGACAAAAACATAAATGCATAGAAAAAACTTCAGGAAAAATACGACACCTTTAATATTCATAAAAAAGTAAAAGAAATGGCAGGTACACACAAACAGAGACAAGCAACAATATTAAAAAATGATAATAACGAAATAATTATGAGTACAAAAGACAAACTAGAGAGATGGAAAGAATACATACAAACTCTTTTTGACGACGATAGACCTTGTTCTCCACCGTCCACAGATAATCGAATAAATGAAAAATGCCCAGAAATAACCAAAAAAGAAGTGATCCAAAATCTCAGAAAGATGGAAAAGCCACCGGTCCAGACAATATCAATGTCGAAATACTAAAACTAATTGCAGATAACGAAAGTAAAACCCTAGACTTAATAACAATACTATTCAATAAGATATATGACACAGGTAAAATACCCACAGACTGGCTGAAATCAACATTCGTAGCATTACCAAAAAAATCGAATTCCTCACAATGCGATGATTATCGAATATTAAGCTTGATGTCTCATGTTCTTAAAACTTTTCTCAGAATTATTCATACACGAATTTACAAGAAGTGCGAGTTCCAGATGAGTGACACTCAATTCGGATTTCGAAACGGATTGGGAACACGAGAGGCTCTTTTTGCTTTAAATGTGTTAACGCAACGATACAGAGACATAAATGTAAATGTATATACATGTTTTATTGACTATCGAAAAGCATTTGACTGTGTTAACCATCAAAAGATGATCGAAATTCTGAGAACAACTGGAGTTGACGAACAAGACTTGCGAATTATCTCAGAACTATACTGGCACCAAACAGCAACAATTGAAATAGAGTACACAATATCCGAAGATATACAAATCCGACGAGGAGTGAGACAGGGTTGCGTCTTATCACCGCTACTGTTTAATTTATATTCGGAGTCTATATTCAGAGAATCAGCATACACAATGCTGATTCTCATCATCAGAGAACGGAATCAGCATAGACAATGATGATACCGTCTTAATAGCAAGCAACGTTACCAAAACTAAAACTAAAACTTTAGTATTTTCAAAGACACCAATAAACGTACATGTGTATGCCAAGGGACAAATAATAGAACAGGCAAATTCCATAAAATATTTGGGAGCAAATATCAATAGTGAGTGTAATCCAAAAAAAAAAAATCTTATCAAGAATCGAACAAGCAAGGAAAGCATTCATGAGCATTGCCATTTGAATCTCCAGCCTTCGAAAGGAGACGGCGCCATGAGAAGAAGAAAGGTTAAAGTAAGTTTATTGATTCAATTTCCACTTCGGAAATCGTTCTCAAAATACAAACATTAGCAAATTAAACAAATTTTGTTTTTTATTTATTATTTTTAAACAAATTATATTAAAATAATTAATGGATTCGATCGTTACTTAATGGAAATTCATTTTATGTAACAATAAAACACTGAAAACTTTGTTTTCAAAATTTCCACAAAATTTTGTGGAAGTTTTGAAAACAAAGTTTTCAGTGTTTTATGGTTACAAATTATATTCAAATAATTCAACGAATTATTATGTTTATTCTAACGCCACCTGTTTATTTCTGCCAGACCTGTTAAATTCAAACGAGATAATAAATTATAATAAAATACAAATAAATATAATTTGATAGTAAATTTAATTATTATAATATGAACTAAATAAAATGTTTAAAAATAGTAATTGTATTTATATAAAATTATTTTAAAACGAAAAGTGTGTTAAAAATTTAAATAGATGATTTAGTATTTTTACTAGCGGACCAACTCGACATCGAGTTTTGATGTAAGTTTTGCTGATATTTAAGAGGAGCGGAGTCTAACGATACATCGTTTCCGTCGCCTGGTGTAAATGTTCCAAAAATCCTAAAAATAAACTGTACCGACGCCAATTTTTTTAAATTGAAAATCGATACAGTAGTTTTTTAGGATTTTCAGGAAGATTTACATTAGGAAACGGAAACAATATGATTGTTAGACTCCGCCCCTCTTAAATAAAGAATAGAAGTAAAACCGGAAGTAACTTTTTTTTGCATATTTTATATTGTAAAATGCCACGTTTAAGAAAATGAAGTCGACTTGGGAACTCTAACTAACTAACTAACTAAATTTATATTTAAATATTATTTAAATTTAAAAAATACAGAAAACAGTACGATGCTCTGCGCTAGTCTACACTACCGCCTACTGTTCCACTTTTTTGAAAATACGCCACAATTTCACTTTATAATAAGTTTATTTTTTATTTATTTATTTCAAATAAACCTAATTTAAAGTAAAATTGTTATTATTCCCAACAAAATTAATAATATATTTCTAACTAATAAATTAAAAACAAAGTAATGCTTACCTCATTATTTAATTCTTCAAGTATTAAACTCAAAACTTAGTCTAAATCTCTAAATAATCAATCACCTCACACACGCTACACTTGTTGGAAACAGAATACTTTCTAACTAAACATAAAAATAAAAAAATACCAACTCATCAGATAGTGTAAAACAGACCCCATAAATTAAAATCGGAGACAGGAGGATCCCGAATTTTGAGTGGTCATTATCGTTATTCCTTAAGTGGAAACACTTGTTGGTGCATTCCAGCATTCGAGAATTGACGCGTTGTTGCATTGTGTATAATATTAAATTCCTATACTTTACTATAGGAAAAATTCATTTTATGGCCGCCATTTTTAAACCGGTTCGAATTTTTTAAATTTTAAACCTTAGGGGGAATCTACTCAACAATCTGTTTAATTATTCGAAAAAATTATTCTCTTATCTATCACCGTTTGGGAGGAGTATTGCGCACAAGAAAAGGGCTTAGCCTTTTAGTATATAAGATTAATCGGATGAGATTTACGACTTTTAAATTTTGTCAATCTTTGCGAATCAGATCTTCTATTGACAAATAATCTTTGTTTTTACTTCTTATTTAACGTCTGTATTTTGTTAGTCATGTTTCATGCAATTTTTAATTTAAACCTGCTTAGAATAAATATATGATGACTAGAAACGAATTGATCGAGAGTAGTGAATCGATGTTAAGGACCGCTATTTTATGACGCTACCCGTGACGACGCCATCTTGTGGCTCTAGTTCCGTGACGCTTGTCTCGGCATTTTACTATAGAGAAAAAGTAAAACAACGCGTATAGAAACTTCGCTTTAATAATTTTTTAGTAAGTTTATTTGGACTGCTGGCATTCCAAAGAATGAAAAATTCGTCTTGATACACGTATGAATGCTGAATTCCATCCTAGATGAATTTCGAGTTAAGTCTAGTGATTAATGATTACTTCCATTTCAGTTGTTGGAAATATTCTCATATCATCTAGTCCGGTAACTATGCCCTCTTTTGTGTTTTTGATGGCGTAGATGATTTCTTCTCTTTCATCATTAAATAGCTTTTTGATGTAATTGGTCCAGTGACACAACCTTTTCTTCATATCAGTAATAATACCTCCTTTATCATTTTTAAGGATATTTGTTCTTGTGCTTTTTCTTGAACCTGTCATTTCTTTGATTTTTTTGTGTAAATTAAAGCTATCTTTAGCCTCTTGAATTTTCTTTCTTGTGATTTTCGGAATTTCTTTGTATTTATTCGGGTCTTTTGCTTTATGTTTTCTTCGTTCTTTCATAAGTTCAAGAGTTTCTACTGCCATCCAAGGTTCTGTTTTTTCCCCAAGTGGTTTGAGGGTTTCTTTTCCAACTGACACAAAGGCATGTTCAATTTTTCCCCATTTTTGGTAAATAGTTAAGAGTTTCTGCATTATTTTAAAGTTCAAGTGCAAGTTCTCGTTTATTTTAAATTTCGTTTCCGCATATGTGTTGTCTTGTTTGAGCCGCCTTATATCCATGGTTTTCTTTGAGCTAGAGTGCTTTACATTCTTTAGTTTCACTCCTGGATAATTTTTGGATGGTATTATAGAATTTCTATATCTTCTGTTTACCATAATACCATTTTTTAATGGCATAGACATTAGTCATTCAGCCAGTTGCAATAGATTCTCCAATCAGACAAATACACAACTCTATCCCTAATAGAAAACTAACGGATAATTAATAGAAGAATATACGACAAGAAAACTTACAGGGTCACTTGCTTCTCGTCTAGGGGCCCATCAAGCTTAGTAGACAAACAAAACTGGACCACGGATAAGGTGTTATAACATTTAGGGTAAACAAAGGATACAAATCTAAATTTCCACACGATCATGAAAAATTCCATTCTCGCGTACAAATTCTATAGAACTGTGCATGTGTCTGACAAGAAATCTATAATGATATTATATATTTGTTGTGAGCCTGTAGCCAGTAGCGACTGGATATTGAATGGTGCATACATATTAAATTCAATTAATTTTTTGTAGAGAGAGTTTGAATGCTGTTGAAACTTAGGACATTCAAAAAAGATGTGATCAAGATCACCTAGTTTTCCGCAGTGTTTGCAATTATCATCTTCAATCACATTTATTTTATATAAATGACTTGGATAACACGCATGTCCAAAGCGTAGTCTATTTATGGTAGTTATATATTTACGTGGAGATTTAAAATTCTTAAACCAAGTAGTTTGTGGAATAACTGGTTGTAAAGTGGTGTATCTTGTTGGGTATGTAAAGCAGTAAAGATTCCATTGATCTTTCCATGTCGATAGCTGATTTTTTTTTAAATTGTAATGGCATCTGATACACATAAATAATATGACAATAAAGTGCCTGATATTATACTGGTTTTAGCTAAGTAATCTACATATTCATTATCTTTGAGTCCAATATGTGCCTTAACCCAAATAAATTTTATATTAAAGCCAGAGTCTGCTAAGTGCTTTAATTGATCCTTTATTAAAAAAATATAAGGATTACTAAATGTTTTGGGCAAACAAGTATTTTTTATGTTCTGTAAAACTGAAAGACAATCTGAAAGAATTAACGATTTTTTAATATAAGACTTGGCCAATGATTCAGCCGAGAAAATTTTAAACTCATTGGAAAAATATAATGTATTTGATTTCTGACTATTTTGTTATTATTGTCAGCTGATGACAAGTGGCTACTACTATAGTGGCGCTTAAAAAAGTGCTATCTATACTGATAACTTTAAACGAAAACCATTTCTCACTTAAAGTTTTTGTTCTTTAGACGACCTGTAATCATGTGCAAAATAAACGTTTCACTAAAGTTTTGTCGTACCCCTTTAGTGTAAACCTCCGACTAGACATATCCTCGGTTAGTCGGCAACAGGACGAGAGACCTTATTTCCTTTACAGAAACTTAAAATCTACCAGGGTGTGCGTTTACTGTTTGAGAGTTTGTTAGGCGGCCGTTCGAGAAGTTAATTACATATCTAGGTAATTTGGGGATTTATACCCTATAAAGGGATTGATTTGGATTTTACACGGGATACGGATTAAATGCCGTCGTATAAACTTTAATGCCGGTGCTCGGGAGTGTAAACTGGAGATTCCCGTTAAAATAAAATAAACCGAAACGATTTTTGCCGTTCTCTTAATTTATGGCATTCGTTACGAGAAAAGTTAGTTTTATTTGATCAGTATATTAATTAATGGGGTAATATTTTGTTTTTTTACGTGATATACGAGGTTTTCGATTATGTGTCGGAAATAGGTTAATCTAAATTCATATTTTTAACAGAAATTATATTCAGAATTGATTACAGATCACAATACAGGTCTAGCAATTTTTGAAACAAATCAAACAACCTAGCTTGCATATTAGTTGAAGGCAACCGACAAAAACTGGAAAAGTGAAAATATTTTTGTCAGTAATTGTTCGAATAAATCCATTCAAACATGTAACCCTATTTGAAAATATTTTTAATTGAGTGATAAAAACGTAACTCCACTTTTAACACCAAATTTGTCAACATTGCCAATGATGTAAATGTATGAATGACAGTGTTTAGTGTTTCGAGTGCATAAATACATACCTAGAACCAAATAAGACTCCCCCGCATACCAGTCATCCGCCTACAAAAAACAAAGCAGATTAAGACGGGAACGAGGCAACATTTCTCTGGGACCTGCTTCTTACCACCCCTTTATGGCAAACTTGTCAACTGTCCGAGTTACTCCATTACGTGCTGTCCTGTCTGTTTGTGTGGATTTTGCAGGACCATTATTACCGTTATTAATGTCCAAACATAGAGGTGCAAAAAAATACAAAGGATAAGTTTGTATAGTCGTGTGTACGAGCACAAAGCCATTCATCTAGAAGTAACTTCAAGTCTTAGTTCAGAGTCGTTTTTGGCTGCCTTTCGTAAATTTGTATCTCGACGTGGAAAGTGCATAACAATTAGGAGTGATCAAGATCAAGATATTAATTTTTAAAGAGGCAGTAAGGAAATCATTAAACTAGCTCACTCTGCTGCTAAAACTATTTCTATTACCTGTGATTTTAATCCGCCCGAGGCTGTGGTCAAATCATTCAAGAACCATATTTATTGTGTTTTGGATACACAAGTTTTGTCTTTTAGTATAGTAGTCTCCCGTTTTATACCGCTGTCGCGGCTTTGGGAGTATAGCAGGGTAGTCTGCTATGTCTTTTATCGATTACGAAAAAGCGTTTGATCGAGTAAAACACACAGAACTCATAGAAACCCTCACACAACATGGTATAGACCATAACACTGTAGCACTTATTAAAAAACTATACTGGGATTAAATGGCGTCGATCAAAATAGACAATTGTTTGACAACAGAATTGCCAATAAAAAGAGGAGTTCATCAGGGCTGTGTACTTTCTCTACTGTTATTCAATATATATTTCGAAAAGATCTTTCAAAATGCCCTCGAAAATATTGAAGAAGGAATAAAAATCAATGGAGAATACATAAACAACTTAAGATACGCAGAGGACACCGTCATTATTGCGGACAGTGCTGAGGGTTTACAACTACTTTTGAATGTCATAACCAGAGAGGGAGATAGCTTGGGACTAAATATAAACACAAATAAAACAAAAGTAATGGCTGTTACACGTGCACCAAATGTCGACATTAATATTTGTATCTATAACAAACATATAGAACCAGTACAAAGATTCCAGTATCTTGGTTGCTGGATAACAAACTATCTTGACCAAGAGGTCGAAATACCTGCTCGTATAGAATATGCTAGGTCCGTATTTCGAGGAATGAAAAAATTCCTAATAAACTCTACGTTATCGTTGGATATCCGATACCAATTTGTAAAAACGTTTATTTATTCCATATTGCTATACGGAGTGGAAACATGGACTCTCGGAATTACAAGTATGAGGCGTATAGAAGCCTTTGAGATGTGGGTTTTTCGAAGGATGCTGAAGATCTCTTGGACAGAGCACGTGACCAACAACGAGGTGCTAAGAAGAATGGGTACTGAGAGAGAACTCCTAAATATTGTAAAAAACAGAAAAACGAGTTATCTAGGACATATTTACAGAGGAGAAAAATACAACTTCCTACGACTTATAATGGAAGGGAAAGTGGAAGGAAGAAGAGGTCCAGGAAGAAGAAAATGTTCCTGGTTGAAGCATGTAAGAGACTGGACAGACATGGACACACATTCGATACTAAGAACAGCTCAAGACAGAGAGCAATTTGCTGTAGTTATAGCCAAACTTCAGTAATGGAAAAGGCACCTTAAGAAGAAAAAGTTTTGACTTATGAAGAGTTCTATATTCTTATTATTCAAATAGAGGCAGTTATTAACTCTCGTCCTTTGCGTGAAGCAAGCTCTGACCCTAATGACTTGCAGGCAGTGACTCCTGATGACTTTTTAATTTTTGAACCCAGTAGTGGATTCAATTCACGATCCAGATCTAAGCGCGTTAAAGATTAACTGTCTGAATCATTGGCAACTAATCAAAAGGATAAGATGAGACTTTTGGAAAAGATGATCCAAAGAGTATCTTTATTCTCTTCAAGAGCGATCCAAATGGTATAGTCCTATCCCATCTCTCAGAAAAGATTCTCTAATCCTCATAAAAAATGAACAACAGCCTTCTCTTCACTGGCAATTGGCCAGAATCGCTGAGTTGCATTGTCACTGAGTTGTTAGTTTGAGGACAGCTTTAGATGGCATCCTACAACGTCCGGTGGACAAGATCTGCCCACTGCCTATTTGTTAATAACTATCTTCGTCCTTCCTTTCTATTATTATTATATTAATAGGTTAGCGTTCGTTACTTATCCTTATAATTCTAGTTGTTTTTAAAAACATTTGTTTTTAGTGGGGGAGAATGTTTGGAAAAGTATTCGGTAATTATTTAATTATCTTGCGTCTCTAATGCGTCTGCAAGACGCATCAGTGAGTGTCCATGCCTCTGCTCCATACATAAGAACAGAAAACATATAACAATTAAGGATTTTGAGTCGTAGATTTAAGTTCAAGGTTAAATTGCAGATAACTTTTTTCATCTGTTGGAAGGCACTCCTTGCTTTTTCGATGCTACATTTAATCTCGTATGAGTGATCCCAGCTGTCTGTGATGTTGCATCCTAGGTATGTTATTTTTTCTGTTCTATCCAATACCTCATTGTCTGCCATAAACTTTGCATCTGTATCTTGGTTTTTGCTTATGATGATAATTTACGTCTTCTTATTATTAAGTTTCATTCCATATTTTCTACCGATGTTAACTATTTGATCTATCAGTCTTTGTAATCCTTCAGCAGTATCCCAAACAAGGACAGTATCGTCTGCATATCTTAGACTATTTATTACTTCACCGTTAACAATCACGCCATCAGTCGTTTCTCAGTCGTCGAAAAAAATTCTAAAACGGATTAAAAGGAGAAAATGATAAAGAAACAAAAGCAAAAGAACCCCAAGTGTTAGCAATCGCTATCGACTCTATGTAAAATATTCCGCTGCCCATGATTTTAGTATAATCAAGTCGTTAGAGATTTGATCTTGACAATTTGACCAACTACTTTTTTTCCAACAACAATTTCAATACGACTCGAGATTTTCGATATTAACTCGCAACGGATTTTATGACAAAGGGATGATATATCCCATAGGCGTGCTCTATCATTTTTTTTTCAAGTTTTGACCATTTAAGAAAAAAAAAAGACAAGTGGTTTAATATAATTGAATGGTGCGATCAAAAATACGCGTAAATTCGATTATTTAGCTACTAGATTTTAAGGTTATGAGCAAATAAAGTGAGAACATATTAGAAAATCACCATTTTTTCGCAATTTGAGAATTTGTAAGTTAAAAATAATTATTTTTACAATGATGATTCATAGCAAGAAAATAGATAGAAAAGCATACATCTAACTATTTGATTTTGAGGTAAGGTAAAAAAAAGTGCGAAAAGGATAAAAAAACGTGGTATTTTCGAATTTTATCTTTATGAAAGAGTTAAATGGGGACTTTTACAATGAATTTTGATAATGTGGAAGAAAAAATGTTGAATTACCAACTGAATTTTGAGGTTATGTGCAAATAAATGAATAAAAAAACGGTTTTTTTGATTTTTCGATGCTTTCCGCTGAGAAATTGAAAATTCTGCCTTGGCCATTTAAAAGAATGAAAAAAAAATACATAAAAAACTACTATTTAAAAGTTTTTTTTTATTAGTCATTCAGCCAGTTGCAATAGATTCTCCAATCAGACAAATACACAACTCTATCCCTAATAGAAAACTAACGGATAATTAATAGAAGAATATACGACAAGGAAACTTACAGGGTCACTTGCTTCTCGTCTAGGGGCCCATCAAGACATTCTTAGTAGACAAACAAAACTGGACCACGGATAAGGTGTTATAACATTTAGGGTAAACAAAGGATACAAATCTAAATTTCCACACGATCATGAAAAATTCCATTCTCGCGTACAAATTCTATAGAACTGTGCATGTGTCTGACATGAAATCTGTAATGATATTATATATTTGTTGTGAGCCTGTAGCCAGTAGCGACTGGATATTGAATGGTGCATACATATTAAATTCAATTATTTTTTTGTAGAGAGAGTTTGAATGCTGTTAAAACTTAGGACATTCAAAAAAGATGTGATCAAGATCACCTAGTTTTCCGCAATGTTTGCAATTATTATCATCTTCAATCACATTTATTTTATATAAATGTCTTGGATAACACGCATGTCCAAAGCGTAGTCTATTTATGGTAGTTATATATTTACGTGGAGATTTAAAATTCTTAAACCAAGTAGTTTGTGGAATAACTGAGCTATTTAAAAGTTAGCCAAAAGTTATTAACATAACCTAAAAAATTATTGAAAATTTCAATAATTTTTCCTGAGCTCAATTTTCAATATAAAAATTTAAAAAAAATCAGGCTATTTTGTATTCGAAAGATACATCTACATAAATTTTTTCAGATTTTTTAAAGCAAAATGGCGTCGAGAAAAAATTAAAGTCGAAAAAAGCTTCTTTTTTAGATTTAAGACGTTCTATGGGCCCTGGGAAGCTAAAAATTTGTATGAAGTCATGTTTTTATATGCTTTATTGAAAAAACAAGTCGCGGTGCTGATCGGTGCAGGGGCACTTTTGACCATCTTATCCCGCTATAGCCTTTAGTTGGCGCTGATGCGGCCAGTTCTATTATTGAGGCTCAGAATTTTTCGGAACTTTTAACATTATGTATTCTTTCTTTGTGGTTTCAACTTCACGCTAGAAAATTCTCTGAGAATATGTGCCACTGTCATTGAAACCTGAAACAATAATCGGCAAAAATTAAAATGGATTTTAAAGGTCAAGAGTCCAGCTTTCGTATGTAGTTTTTGCATTTTGCCAAAAATAAAGTCAGATTCTCATGAGATTAATACAATTTATCACTTCCATTGATCGGTCGCTGTGGAATTTTCATTGATAGAGCCTCGTCTTCAAAACTATGCCTGATACTAGAGATTTTCTTTAAAAATTCCACCAATAAGTAAACAGTGTCTGAAGATAGTCAGTTTACTACACTAAGGTAAGGTTTTTGCTCATTTAATCCGATACTTATAACATGAATATATGTAGCATTTTTTTAATTACAGCAAAAACCATCGCGAATCCCGCTTTTTCTATTTAATGTCGACTTTTTACGAAACAAAAACGAAAACAAACATGGACTGCCCGCATCGGTCTCTCCACATATGTTAAATAAACATCGGAAGTTATTTGAAAATTTAAAAGTGGATTTAAAAACAGCAAGCAGTAGGTACAAGCCACTGCAAATTTCCATTAAATCGGGTGCAGCATTTGTGAGCGGAATAGTTATTAAAGTTTATGTAAACGGTATGGAGCCGTTTGCGAAATAATAAAGTGAAATAATTAAAGCGATCGCTGTGTTGCATCGTTTTAATTGAAAAATTTGATAGCGATTCATTTGGGGCCCTAATTTAATGTTATGGCTAGCGAAAAATGGCGGAAGCGTAACACGGAATGGGGTTGTGAGACTACAATACAGTAATTTGTATTGCTTGGAATGATACTTGACGTCAGCCATAAGGTTAAGATGGTAATTCGATAACTATTTGGCCTAACAGAAGATGCCGACTCTTCTTGATCCTTATATGCATATAGAACCATAACTTGCAATGTATTTCTTAATGTTAAACACCACGCTGAATGATAAAAAATGCTAATCTGGTAGTAATTAATAAACATGCACATTGTATAGTTCTTGAAAAAATTTGTTTAATATATAGACCTAAATAGTAAGGGAATAGCTTGTTTAAAGGCTATTACAGGTCTACCCGGCAATACTTATATATTTCAGTGATAGTCCATATAAATATTCTGAGACTTAAAGCTATTCTTTGATGAATGATGCCGGAATACAGGTAACCGTATTGCTGAGCTACTAGCTAGAATGGCGGCAGGTCTAAGGCTCTTAGGACCTGGGGATCCTTTTGGTTGGTCAACTACTACAATAGCGGAAATTGTCAAATGTCACTTCCACACGCAAATCGTGAAAAGATGGTAAGAAGGACAAAGATATAGACTTGCCACGGAAAAACTAAGGAACCTTGAAAAGTCAGCATCAAAGAAGTACGTGGGAATGACCACGAAAGACCTACGCTTTGCAATTGTTTTTTTAACTGGTCATTGTCAACTTAGCAAACAGCTGCAAAGACTGGAGCTAGTAGACACATCTATATGCTAGTAGTGCGAACGAGAGGACGAAACTGTAGAGCATGTCCTATGTGAATGTCGGGAGTTGTCGTCAATTTGGAAGTACGCGTTTGGCGAGACCTGGCCTATATCCGCCTCATAAGGGAGATGTGCCCTGGTGATTTGTACATCTTCCCAGAAAGGATGTCCTAGGAGGATGCACAATTGGTCAATTGTGGCCTTAGTGCTGTGGGACTTGACTCGCCCTTCCTACTCTACAGACAAACCTAATCATCAAGTAGTCACAAAACTATTACTGACACTATTCTTGTGGAAACTATCTTTCATATTTAGATGTGGATCACAAAAATTGTTTTAAACCGTCACTTGGTGCATAAATCAATTTATAAATGGTTCTCCCGTACCCGACGAGTGGAAAATTGCTTATATTTCGTCGATCCATAAGAAAGGAGATAAGCTTAAATGTTAAAACTATAGAGGGATATCAGTCACTAGTACATTCAGCCGTTTGTATGGACGAATAATTAGAGACCGCATTGAGAAGGAATAAAAAGACCAAGAGGAAGAAGAACAATCCGGTTTTCGAACAGGAAGAAGCTGTACTGATAATATCTTCTGCCTCAAACAACTAATAGAAAAAAAAATTAAGCACAAATCAAGAAACCCACCTCATGTTTATTGACTTGCAGAAGGCGTACGATACAGTTCCTGTAAACAAACTCTGTAACGTGTTACGACAGACGAATATTAGTTTCACCTTAATAAAAGCCTTAAGACATTTGTATGAAGGGTCAACATCACAAATAAAAAATGGAAACAGACTATCGCAAAGCTTCCTGGTTAATAAAGGTCTACGTCAGGGGTGTTGTGTATCACCGACCTTGTTTAAAATATATGTTGCAAAAGCATTGAAAAAGTAGAAACGAAAATGCAGAGGCATGGGCGTAGACCTTGGAGAGATTTGCTTGTATACATTGCAGATGCTGATGACCGGGTTGTTACAGCAAACGATAAAGATGATCTAGAGTACATGGCAAGGAAATTACAAGAAGCATATAGAAAGAGGGGACTAGAAATTAATACAGGAAAAACAAAATACCTACCAATAGGTACCGAACTATCGAACATCACATTAGAAAATAACGAAATCATCATGCCCTGTCAAGAATAACACAATCCAGAAAAACAATAGGTTGTCTAAACAGCGTACTGTGGAGTTATGAAATAGGAAAAAGAAGAAAACAAAATATCTACAAATCTCTTATTAAAAGCAGTCTATTGTACGGAGTGGAAACTTGCCGAATAACCGAAAACAACAGAAAAAAACTGGAGGCAGTAGAAATGGACACTTTTAGAAGATCAATAGGAGTGTCACGCAGAGAGAGAATACGTAATGATGAGATAAGACAGTGAATGGGGGTTGACGGCTCACTAACAACAGACATAGAAAGAAAACAGCTGATATGGTACGGACACGTCCAGAGGATGGACAACTCAAGACTCCCAAAAATAATTATGCAATGGATACCACCAAACCGCAGAAAGAGAAGAAGACTCAAGAAATCTTGGAGAGAAGGAGTAACGAAGGCGATGAGCGCAAGAGATCTTAGAGAGGGCCAATAGGATGATAGAGTGTCATGGAAATTAGGCATCAGACAACGTCGCAAGACGTTTTAAAACCGATTGATATATATATATATATATATATATATATATATATATATATATATATATATATATATATATATATATATGTATATATATAAAATAGAACATTTCCTATTCCGATAGAGAATTTTTGTCAACCTTATATAAAGACTTTCTAAAGAACCGCATTACAGTTTGAATGTTGAGAATGTTTGAACAGATAAAAGAATTTAAAAGAAAACTAGTAAATAATTAAAAAGATCTAATTAATTTCTTGTCTTGACACAAGACAAGAAGGTGCCTATGGGTGCCGAAGAATGATGAGGAGAGGTTCAAAAGAGTTTGAAAATGAGACGTCACATTATTTACTTGCTTTAGTTCTACTTTACTGTAACGTCAGCGATAATGATGGAAACTATATATCTATTTGGTCATTTCTGCTCCAGATCAATGGAAGATTTTAAAGGCCGTTAATTAGTCATTAATCCAAAACTTTCTTCACAGCTACAAATTCTGTAAAAAATTGTGGTGGTACCATTTTACATTAAACGAATATTATTTAATTATCAGTTTAAGTTGCTTAATTTTACAGATTCAAAGCAGCGATTTGAAACAGCAAACTGAAATTAATATCGGATGAAACCAACCATTCGCTTCGCCAACATCCACAAAGAGAAATAACATTAACTAGTCTAAAATAATATCCCGAACTGTAAGTCGCGGCAACAAGACTTCACAGAGTTGATTTAAATTTAACCAATGCAGCGAAACTGCAGGATTATCATTCAGTCTGGATTAGCATTCAGGATAATTATATTTGATATGTTGTCCCGAGGATATGCAATATTTGTACTTAAACCACATGCAATAAAAAATAAGAACACATATTTTATTTTTATATTTATTAGGATTTTTCATATATTTTGAATTGTAATAAAACACAACAAATATGAAGATTTCGACACATACGTTTCAAGAAGAAAATTTTAGAAACTTGCCTTCGTATGATCGTTTAGTTCACTTGTGTAATATTCACATTAACTGTCAAATTCTAATAAGATTTAGTGTGAACCAGGTAGGTTAAATCCAGAAAATTAGCAGTTATGCAGGCCATACTTTTAAATTCAATTTTGTTGTTGGGAAAGTAAATTTTTGTTAATGTCAATAAAATATTAGTCAGTTAAAATGTTGTAGGGGAATGTTACTTAGTACTGGAAACCTGTGCAAATGGATTTAATTACTTAAGCAATCATAATCATAAAAGTTGAACAAGAACTATCGAATGAAGTAAATATCAAAAGACGAATGATCCAAGACTCACCTTTACTCTTAAACATGAGAGCTGTTATCCAACCATAGAAATTAAAATCCGAATAGAATGGCTCAAGCCACATTCGTAAATATGAGAAAAAATTAGTTCTTTGCAGCTGCCATCTTAGTATTGATCGTACCTGCAAAGATTGAAGCGTAGGCTCTCAGTAAAGCCTAGCTTCACCGCTTAAGAGCCTTTGAGATAAGCGTATACAGACAACTAATTAAGATAAGCTGGGTCTACGGTGTCACAAATGAAGTTTCTTAGACAGCTAAACTAAACAACATAATTGGTCACATTATGAGGCACCCTAAAAAATATAAACCTTGGCATCTTATCATACAAAAAAAAATCTGAGGTAAACGTAGTCCTGGAGAAAATGACAATTGTACCGAAAATCGACTACATACATAAGTAACTTCTATTATTTTAATTGAAAAATAGATAACATCTAACAATTGCAATCATCGCCTTGTCTACGTTTAGGAACAATGTTATCCTTGAGGTTTATTTATGCTATTTCTTAACGCCTTTTTTAGGCTTTGTTTTCGTAGCTTCATTTTCATCAACTACAAATCTTCTTGTTGCAAAGTTAAAACAAAATATAACCTCATTTCAAACTTGTACTAAACTGACACACGTCAACTTTGTGCAGAAACCACACAAGTAGTGGCTTGTCTGGTATCAACATAGAACGTCTATTTGAATGCGCAGCTATTTGAAAGCGGAGGTCCCATTCCAGTATTTGCTATATTGAATGATTTGTTTAGGTACAAAAATGTCATCTCCGACAAAATCTCAATTTCCGTAAAAACTAATTTGTGTTGTTATTGAAACAACCGATTCAATTACTTAAAAGTCCAAAATTGGGGCGACATAATTAATGATCAAAATCTTTGTTTTCATTTGCCTGGTTATTACTTTACTTAAATATATTAAATAATTTTGTACATTTTGGTCTAAATAAAGTTTACATAGGTACGCTATCGTTTATGGCTATTTTGTCATCATTAGCGCTACATACAACATATTGTTAGTATGAAGCGCTGATGTAAAGATTTATATCACATCACTGAAACACCAGCTAGTGTATACCGTACGTAAATCTTTCAGCTGGACATAGGTAATATACATTGAGGTAATTTTGGCAACTGCGCTTTCTTAAGCCCATACAATTCCAGCTTCATGGTTAAATCATTATTTTTTAGAATTGAATTATTTTATTATAAATTAATTCTAACATAATGTCTCTGTTAATGCCTTTATCGTTCTGTGAATTTCGTAATTACTCGATCCTACCTTACTATTATGAGAATATAGGTACGTGACTTCCTACGATTAAAGCTTTCATAAAAAATAAATTTCTTAAATTCACACATATCATTGAAAAATGATTCATGTTATCTAAAAACTATTATCGACAAGTAAATATGTGCTGCGAAGGCGAAGATAGTACTACCATAAAATTCATACTTGTCATTGTATTACATTTTTGTTGATTATTGAAAATTAAATAGTGTGGATAATATCTTAGTGGGAATTGCATAACCGGTAAATGATCAATTAATCGGCAAAAATGTTATTTAAAACATGCGAGCAGTTTTGGCAATCAGTGCTTATGGTTGTTGGTATAGTATAGACTTAACTTTTTGTTTGATTGCTTTGTCTTAATAGTTTTCATACTTATCTTGTTAATTAGTTTTTTATTTTTATTTTAAAGTAAGACAAAATAATAGGTTAAAATAACACGATTTCCCGTGTATTTTCAGTATAAGTTCACGACATAGACCCGTCTCACAAGACAACAAACAAATTACCTGGAAGGTATATGATCGACTAAAAAACACTACCTTTAGCTGTAAGTCGCTGTTCTTTTGCTGTGCCACTGTTCAACAGTTAAACGTATTGTGTGTGAGAAAAAACTAACAAATTGTTTTAAACCTCCAGCTGCAAATCAGCGCTGACGAAAACCTGTTAAGTTGAATGAAGCCCAAAAAAATCCTCCGCAAAACTGTACATTCATTGTTCTTTAAAAATAGGGCTTCAAATCTCAAATCTACGTGAATTATTATGAAAAGCATTACAAGATCTTAACTTTAGATATACAAAAGGACGTCGAAATTCCATGTTAACAGAAAAGAAGGAAATTATTACATGGCGACGTGATTTTTTTAAGCTCTTCTCTCTATTCGGATTACCGAATATAGGCCTCTCCTAATTCTCGCCATTCATCTCTGTTGTTTGTAAGACATTTCCACATTGGTCCTACAGTTCTTTTAATATCGTCGGTCCAGCGCATTTGCGGTCTTCCTCATGGTCTTTTGGCTTTATATGGCAGCCAATTCCCGATTTCTTTATTCCATCGGCCATCCTTAAGATGTTCATTATTTCCAGCCCATTTCAATTTCAGAGTAGCTGCCTGTTCGACAGAATCTTTTACTGTTATTCTAATACGAATGTCTTCATTGGTTTAATGGTCTTTGAGTAGATACCCAGCATCTGTCGTTCCATAGCTCTCTGAGTTTTTCTGATCTTCTCCATGCTTATTTTAGTGAATGTCCAGGTTTGAGCTCCATATGTAAGTACAAATAGGATACAGGAATTAAACACTTTGGTTCGTAGTCTTTGAGGTATATTTTTGCTGCCCGTCTCATTTTTACACGTCTGCTTATTTAGGTATTCTGATTTTCTTTGCTTACCTTGACATCTTGACCCAGATATGTATATTTATCTACGTATTCTATCTCTGTCCCTTGGATGTTTATCATAAGTTTGTCATCTTTTTTTGACATTAAGTTAGTTGGCGACGTAATTATCTACTCTCAATTCGGAAATATCGTTCGGCAAAACGAAAAATTTATTACCTAGACAAGACTTTAGTTAACGCCGGACACACAGTCGCCAAAGTTTGGCAAGATACAACAGTAAGAAATGTACAACAAGCCTTTGTTGAAGGTTTATTGACAAGATTGCGAGCGCGGTCAGGAAAGGGCCAGCGTCTAACTGTCGCTCATATTGGCAGCGATACTGGTTTTGTGCAAAATGTTTTTATATCGAAGAAAACTGTGGACTATCATGAAGACATAAACTTCATATAATTCGAGAAGTACCTAAATATGTAGTCCCCGTCATGACACTAATTTTGAAGTGATGCGGGTCATCAGACGTATCTATGCTTTGTCCTTGATTTTTATGTAAACTTAATCTCTTCAAACTCAAAATGCATTTAAAATTTTATGATTAAACACATAATACATTCACAGAACTTTCCGTTTTGTGTCTCTGTTGCTCAGATATTCTTAATCTTTCTTCTTTGCATACCTTAGGACAAGCTGATTAAATTGTAGGTGTTCTTCAATAATATTGAAAAATTTTTTACTAAGATTTGATATCAAAGAGTAAACAATAATATTAGTACATTTACTCTATAAATCAATTAAATTTGTAACAAGGATATATATTTGAAATATATAAAATGGGTGCATTCATAAATCGCAATACCCTTTAAATACCTGCATAAAATTTATACATTTCCCATAAATACATGAACAAATGGACACAAAAAGTTATATGACCGATCGTATAATATGACGATCCATAAATATAAATTACATATATATAATTTTAGCCGAAACCACCCACTAAGTTCAATATTGATGCGGTATTTTGCGCATTATTTAGCCGTTAACTTCGGTTACATACAATTTTTATGGAATAAAAAATTGCAGTCGGGATTTGAACCGGTAATAAAAACGAATGGTTGCTAATAGTGAAAAGTGAGCTGGATTAAGAGTCGACGCAATTATTGTATTTATTTTAGCAATAAAAACGAAGCCGCGCCATTCGTGTCAAAATACTTTTTATTTAACTTATAACAATGGTTCGTTAAAACGTAGTTGATACAAATGAAACTGTGTGATATCAAGCAAGAAGGACAATAATCAACATAACGTACCTAATATGAATATGGCAGATAGTGTTGGAATGGACAGAGAAACAGACGAATAAATATCATAAACTCTAGAAATGGCACCAAACACACAATCAGACTTTGGAAAAGCACATATTATTCACACTCTTTTAGTATATAGGGGGTTTGTTGGGTAAAGTCACATACGTTAACTGTAAAAACAGGACACTTAGCGATCTTAAAAATCCCATACCTAATGGGTCTTACTTCATCAATAATAAAGATACTGGGTGTTTTATCCATTTTGCCAACTTCTTATTTTGTTTATAACTTTTTAACCACACTGTATAGTTTCTTTATATTTGGCACGCGAATATTCTTTAAGGTGTCCAATTGATTATTTTATTTATAATTATAAGAAATCCAGGACCAGAATAAAAAATATTGGAAAAATAGTCCGACCCAAAAAAATCGCCCTATATATTAGTTTTTTTAAAAATGAATTCTGCACTTGAAAATAGGATAAAATTTTGAATTTGAATTCTAAAATTATGTGAATTGCGAGAGCTCGAACTGAAAAAAATTATAAAAAGATCAAGACTTTGCCTTCAACAAGGTGGCGATCACTTTTTAGCAAGTTCCTTATTTCAGGACTCTTCTTCTCGTTCAGTTATCCCTGTTTCTATCATTGTGTTACATTTATTTCTAGTTAACTGTCTTTTACAGGCATGTAATTTGGGTGAATCCTTCCTTGAGTATGAATTGTTCATTATCCGACATAGCCTTCTAGCCAAACTGCATTAAGTCTCACACATTTTGTGTTTTGTGTGTATTTCTAATTCTTGTTTCATTTCCACCATATTTCTGTCATATTGGCGTATATCACACACCCAACATCTATAATTTTTTACTACAGAGTGGGTTTCGTACCGGACGCTCATGTACTGATAACATATTTTCTATAAAATAACTTATAGAAAAAGCAATAACTTTCAACGCTAAACAAATTTAAAATAACTGCTACGCGATTATAGGTAGTATTTAAAGTTAGTTGTAATGTGTTATATTTGCTAATTTTAATAATGCGATTATAATAATCCAAGTTATTTTCGATATACTGGGTGTTTCAAAAAGGTATGTCATAAATTAAATCACGCAATTCGGGGACAAAAATAAATTGGTTGAATTCAACTTACCTTAGTACAAAAGTGTACACAAAAAAAGTTACAAAAGCCCTTTGAAGTTACAAAATAAAAATTGTTTTTTTGCATTATCTCCTAAACTACTTGACATTTTGTAATAAAAATGAACACGTTACTTTCGTGTTCTGAAAGCATTTTTCATTAAAAAGAAACAACAAAATCTAAGCGCACAGAAAAATTTTAAGCGGGGTGTGCAGCCCTATATCCCTCCAAACTTTTGTGTACGTTCAAATCAAATGAATTTTGTGGCATCATTAGTTTAACACATTATTTTTTAAAATGTTTTGCCTGTTATCACTTTTTTCAAAAAACAGTATTTATTACGTGCATCTAAATAAATGAATTAACAAGTACAAAAAATGTGTATAACCTCTATAAATATGATATTACAATAAATGTTCAAAATTACCCCCATTTTCTCCAATACACATTCGGTATCGTTTTAATAAGGAAAACCGAATGCGCTAAAAAATCATATTTTTTCTGACGAAATTGATTTGCACCTTCAATTATTCTAACCCTTAATTGTTGTTCGTCCTCTATTGTTACAGAATACACTTTCTCTTTCATAAACTCCCAAAAGCAAAAGTTCATGGGGTTAAAACCTGGACTTCTGGGTGGCCAAGAAATAGGTGCGCCACAACCCCTTCCAATCCACCGACCAGGATACTGCCTGCAAAGGTATTCCCGGACTTCATTACTGTAATGCGGTGGAGCGCCACCTTGTAGAAACCACATATTTTGCCTTATTGCAATATTCACTTCTTTCAAATACTCTTGTAAATCGTTTGCCAAGAACTGCGAATAATTATCACCATTTAAATTGTTGAGAAGAAATATTGGGCCTATTAGATTTATTATCTAGAATTCCTGCCCAAACATTAACTTTGAAAGTCCTTTGGTGATGAGTCGTTTTTTTTTGTGGCGTGAGGATTTTCGTCGGCCCAAATGTGCTCGTGATGATGGTTCGTTATTCCATTTCTACTGAAGGTAGCCTCGTCGCTAAACAAAATATTTCTAATAAAATTAACATTTCGAGTATTTTCCATTAACAACCAATCGCAAAATCCAATCCTTTTAGGATAATCTTAAACCTATAACTCTTGAACCGTTGTAAAGTGATAGGGTTTAAGCAGATGATCCCTTAAACGCCTCCAAACACTTACGTGAGGAACATTTAGTTGAGCAGCTATTACCCTTGTACTTGTTCCAGGGACTTCTTCAATGATTTCTAAAATGTTTTAAATAGTTGCATCCATTATTGGACGACCACTATTGCCAGCAACTTGCGGTTGGAATGTACCCGTTTCCCGTAAACGACGATCAATGGTCAGAAACAATCGTCTATCGGGTGTATTTCTCTTGGGGTATTTTACTGCATAACGCCTTGCGGCTGCTGCACTATTTTCTTGACATTCACCTACGATATTCCCGATAGTGTATTGAAATCATAATTTAATCTGATCCAACTTACCCAAAGTTAAATGCATATCTGCCATTTCCTGAAATATGTAGGCCATTGTAATATCAAAATTATGGACTATTATTGATGGAACTGTTTCATTCCTGTGAAATATAATAATTATTGTATCCGTAGAAACTAATTGTAATTTTATGGCCTACTAGGAAAAAACTAGTTTTTCGAAAAAGTGATAAAATTCATTTGATTTGAACATACTCAAAAGTTTGGGGGGATTTAGGGCTGCACACCCCCCTTAAAATTTTTCTGTGTAATTAGATTTCGTTGTTTTCTTTTTAATGAAAAATGCTTTCAGAACACGAAAGTAACGTGTTTATTTTTATTACAAAATGTCAAGTAATTTAGGAGATAATACAAAAAAACTTTTGTATTATCTTATTTATTTTGTAATTTCAAAGGGCTGTAACTTTTTTTGTATACACTTTTGTACTAAGGTAAGTTGAATTCAATCAATTTAGATTTTTCTCCTTTTCAACTTTTTTATTTCCAATTCTTTATCGTAGTTATTTTTTTTGAGAGTTATTTATATTTTTTCTTTGTTGTTCAAGTACGCCTCGTTCAGTCAAGTTTATTTTTTATTATCTTCACTCCTATCACACTTATTAGTTATTACTCATCTCTCCTTTTCCTTTTTATTACAATCGATGTCGAGTAAGCGATTTAATTATCATCATTCACACCTGATCGCTACAGCGATTATCATTTCATGATTATGCGCCATTCGTTCACCATTTATCGTTAGTATTTTACATATAATATCGTTCTCATATATCTCCCCTAAGAACCATGAAGGGTATAACATGAAGGGTATACAAGAGATCTGTCAAGTTACAGCGTGTAAAGTTCTACAATGCCAAACTATCCTCTTTTCTACAATATACAATATAGTGTCAGATGATGGGCTGATGTATCATTATTACTATCTAGCTGTTCTCTATCCGTCCATTTCTTATTGTAATAAAACACAACACATTTTCTAATTGAGGGAGCAACAGATTTTTTACTGTTCGTTCCTATAATTTGTGGTTCTATCATGAATCTCTTATGATTGCTTGCTTATAATAATCGCAAACCATCATCCATTCCGCATATTCGTCCACCTTGTAAACGGAGCCCTTCCTCGAAATTATATTCATTCGACATTCCACTGTTTATTGCAGGAGGTATGACTAGATGATGGCCGCTCGACGTGGACACCGCTATGCATACGCCAACTTGATTATATCGTTCCCCGCCCGGCATCGTAGGGTCGCATACGCCTCCCGCTCGTTGCGACGACGACAGACTATAATGCCTATCGTGTCACTAACAACGATGCAACGAACAATTTCCTGCTGCCCTGATCAATTTCGATTTTTTAATTGCATATACACACTGCATTACAAAAGTTAACAAAACATTCTTTATATTAATGAGAATTAAAATCCGGAAATCGTTTTCAAACAATTCTGAAATAAAAATTTTGAATATTTTTAACCTGCAAAGAATAAAATATCTATAATATGCATGCCACAAGAAAACAGCTTCAGCATTCTTTATTTCGTATTAAGTAAAAAGGAAATGCAAGTTGCACTAGCAAGTATCTTCTTCTTTTTCTTCCGCAGCTTTTTCCTTTTCTGTCCATCGGATCTTCTTCACCTAAACTTTTATTTCCCAAGTCCACTGCCACACATTCCTTCCATCTTCTCCTCGGTTTTCCTCTACCTCTCCTTCCACTGACTTTTAACAGCTCTATACTTCATCCTGCATAGTTCGCATTTTTACGTCTGATATGACCAAATCATTACAGTCTTTGTTCTTGAATCTTTTTTGAGACTAGTCACCTCTCTAATCAAGTTTTTTCTGATCCTGGCAATTCTAACATCTACCCTAACATTTTCATTTCAGATACCTCCAACTTCATTTCTTTAGTCTTCTTTACCGGCTACATTTCACCACCGTACACTCTTGTATAATATATTTCCTTTCAGTCCTTTCCGATTTTTTGATCACAGAACTCGCCGCTCGTAAGCTTTCAGCACGTTCAGCCCCGTCCCTTTTTTAAGGGAAAACAGTGGTCCACTGAGATGTAATCCTGTAAACTAATTAATTTTTAAGGTACACTTTAAAAAGTCATTTATAATACATATGGGTACAAAAAAAAATTAATTTGGTCACAAAAAAAACTCACCGCTTGAGCCGCGTTGGTGGCCACAGGGCAGAAAATGTGTCGGTTGAACTTAAAAAATAATAATAATCTGACTGAGAAAAAATATAATTATGAACCTAGATAACTAACATATATAATTATTAAATGGCAACAACATCAAGAAAACAAACTAATTACCTAATTTTCAGTGTCTTCATGAAAACGTCTAAAACAATTTTCTAAGCACAATCCCGGATGTTCAAGGCACTCCGCACAATAAAACAATGAGTCATTTCTTTCTTTTTTAGTTTACCAGCAGTATTTACACCGTCGTCGTTTTGTAATACCATTAGTTGATTTAGGGTAATGGGATGGCAAATTAAACGTCAAAGTCGTACAATGACATATTTGTATTAGAAATATTATAGAAATAGTATGCGTTGATTAGCATAATTTGAAAAATATGTATGACTATTTTTTTGTACGACCTCATAGTTTTGTGTTCGCAACTATAATAATTTAACATCTGGTCGCCTAAGTCAATGCCACCTTTGTTTTTGTTATATTCAGCGACTAAACGGGGTTTTCTTTATCAATTCCTTTCCTAGACATTGTTGGAACCATTTCATGACCAAATTCGGAAGAGATCATTAAAACATCTCGCTGATCTTTCCATTTACACACACATATCCCTTTATTATTGTAAGCACTCACCAGTTCATTTTGTTTTAATTTTTGAGAAACAACTTCGTGTGGATTTTTCGCTCTTCCTGTTCTCAATGTTCCTGTAAGATAAGTTTTAACCGAACGTAGTTTTTTACACCATGGAACACTATTATAAAAATTATCCATATAGTGTGGCTAACATTTAGTTTCGAATCCATCAAATTTAGCACTACTTTTTCCGTATGCTTACGTCCTCCAACTACGGGGTCACTAGCTCCACTATAAACTAATATGCGTTGAATTATCCCGGTAAATTCTGCCAAAGTATACAGTTTGACACCATATCTGTGTCGTTTGCCCTTAAGAAATTGACGAAAACTAAGTCTTCCTCTCCATAAAATCTTAGATTCGTCCAGGGCCCATTTTCTTTCTGGATAATAAAGATTCTCCATTTTATTATTAAAAAAATCTAACAATGGAGATATCTTGGCAAGTCTGCACTGGTTATTGTCACTATTATTGTTAAGATATAAGGCACGCAAAATTAACACAAAGCAATTTTGGCTCATATATTGTCCAAACACTGGATATATCCTGTGGGCAATTTCTCAATCTAATGTCCCATTGTCCGTTATGTAGAAGCCAAGGTATTTAATTCTCCTACTCTTCCTAATTCTTCTCCAAGAAATTCTATGTCCTCAATGATTCCTCTTTCTGCCAACCACATATACTCTGTTTTCGACCTGCTTAAGTTCTCCAAAAGTTCTCTTTAACACCAAATCACTAGCATCATCAAATATCTTACGGAGAAATAAATCAAAACAATGTAAAATAAACACTTTTATGACGATTTAGTTTCTTAATCGGATTTTGTTATTAAAATTGTTTAAAAAAACATGTTTAATTTAAGTAAACTCCTTTTTCCTTTTCTTTTTAAATAAAAAAACTCTATCCGGAAGCCAGCTTCCACTGTAGAAACAAAAAGGTCAAAAATAGTTTATTTTATAACCAGAATTTAGTCCCAAAGATTTATTTTTGGAAAGCTTTATTAATTAAATCCAGCTTGAACTATGTGATGAAACAATCAATGTAACAAACTATATAACGCCTATGTAGAGAATAGCAATCGTGATGTCGCTGAGGGGCTTTTTGATTACCTACTTCGTGATTTGTTTTCAAAGTTGACTATTTTCGAAAAAAATAAATGATTCCATAATTTTGCACCTCACTGTATAGTCATATAAACAAAGTATATATTTTTTATATTTATATGTTTACTCAATAATGTTAATTTCCGTCCGGCTTCTAGATATAGGTAGACATTTCCGAAGGCCATTTTTTCGGCAAATTCTAACAAAATTTCTTAACCAACTTTCCGTCACATCCTGCAAAGGAATAGGTATCGCCATCACCATCACCGCACCGTCAAATACTCCGTGGAAGTCGTGCCCGGAATATTTGATGAGAAGATGAAATAATTTTCGGAAAACGGCCAATTGATTTTAGGCGGTTCGGAGTTGATTTTCTCATGGGTAATAAAATGTGAAATAGTGTTACGGTTATGGAAGTTTCAAGGAGTTGCGATCAAAGGAACTGATTTCTGTAAGCGGTTGCCTCCGATGGGTTGTGTTTTTGGAGGAAATTTGGTTATTGATTGATGGTATTGCTAAGAGTGGGATGAAAGGATAGAAGCACATATGCGGACGTAGGTGTTATAAACGTAGAGTTATAAAAAAATTATAGTCGTTTTTCAACAATGATTAAATAAAAAACTTAAAAGTTTATGGCAATCTTCAGTGTACTATAGTTCCAATACCTATATTAATAATTCATAGAGTTTTAAAAATTTTTTTATAAAGTAGACTACTTAAATAAATACAAGTAAATTAAATCGGTATATGTTCTTACTACACAAATTTAAAAAAACCTGATGATGACCATTAAGTAACGACTTAAACGAGTCTTCAAGAATGTGTAACAAAACATTAACTATTAAAAAATATATGTCTATTATACACGGTAGTCTCTTATTATTTATTATGTTATAAGGCTTCTGAAATTCGCCTGTGGTATATATTTCTGATACTTTTAAACAAACGAAAGTTTTGACGTGACAACGTCTTAAATTAGGTTGTGGCTCGGAGTCATTCATGAAAAAGTGTAACGCCCGCTCACGTCTGTTACAGTGAGTCACCGAACGAGAGAGAGGCCCGCCGGACCGGCGAATGCCTTGCGTCTCTCTCCCACTCAAACATGATTGGTCCGCTGCGCGCGCAGCACTAGAGAATTAGGCGCGTTGAATCGGTGCGTGCTTCCGTGCTTGTGTCTCTGTCTTTCTCGAGCGTTCTTGGCGTTCAAGACACATTACAGCAGAAACACTTCCTTTCATTTCATATTTCTCCTATCATCGTCCTATCCTCAACAAAATCACTCAAATAGAAATTAGTTAAGTTTAAGTTTACATGTACAATGTTTTAGTAAACAAAATATATTTCTATAGTTAAAATTTGTGCAATTCTTATTTTCATTCAATTCCTTGTTCCTATTGTGCAATTTAATAATATTCATATCAATAAATATTCTACCGAGAAAAAGACGTTGTCACGTAAAATCTTCGCCCGTAAAACCGACTTTACAGGCAACCGATTTTTTATAAGAATGATTTATGGTATTCTTAATATTATTATTATTATTATAAAATGATATTGAGATAAAACAGAGCTTATGTAGCCCAAAGGTCCTACTAAACTAAAAATATAATAATACAAATCAATTTTTCTAACAAAGCAAAAATAAAAAAAAAATAAAATATCCAAAAGAAAAAGTTCTTACAATAATAGCAAGTAACAGAAAATACAAATATTAAAGAGTATACTCAAGATCACAAAATTTATTCCAACTAAGAGAAACATACAAAATATATCTTTATATTTTGACCAATATCAGACTTCGATCGAAGCGGTCGTATTTTTGCTACACTGTGACAAATTAAAATTTATTTGATTTTAAATGTGTTTTTAAAAAATCAAAAAATAATTTATTGTGATTGTGTTTTTAAACATTCAAGTAAGTGATAACGATAAATTTGCTGTTTATTGTCAATCCAATAATTATAATTCATATCTAAAACTATCACAACGTTAATCATGCTTAAAACATCTTTTTGCGCTAATTGTTCAAAGCTAACTTCTACCTCCGACAGAAAGCTCCAGTGTGATGGCTGTAAGAAACCAATACACATCGCTTGTACGCAACGATTAAATATGTGAATGGCTGTCCAAAGATAATGAAATTTCGTTTATAATTCTTCTACACCAAAATTTACGGATTGGTTTCTTATGTATACGAATCTAAACTCTCTTATGTCCAAATTTAATGAATTTATAAGTACTGTTTAACTTTTAACACCTCACATTATGCTCCTAACAGAAACGTGGCTTAAATCTTCTATCCCCGATGCTAATGTAAACATTGATAATTTTTTCGTAGAGACAGAGGTATTCGTCGAGGGGGAGGAGTATGCATCTATTTAGCAAATGAAATTACCAATACTTTTTCCATCAGTAATAAAACAATAGACGTACCCGGCATAGAAATAATTATCCACTTACTTATTACTAATAACTCTTTCATATTTAATATAGTTTGCATATACCGATCTCCGGATACAGTACTTGGTGAAATTCCATTTCACTCGATATAAATTTTCATATATATATATATATATATATATATATATATATATATATATATATATATATACATATATATATATATATATATATATATATATATATATATATATATATATATATATATATTGTTATGGATCAGTTTATCAATCAGAAATAGAATAAAGAGTTTTTTTATCATTTTAATATACCGCGGGCATATAAGTTAAAATACAACCCTGTACTTATTTGTAATAGTTAGAATGAGAGAAAACATTGTTCCGTGACGGGACCCGGACGAGTTTTTCCTTGAAAGACTGAGTGAATAGTGAAAGGACAATGGAACCCGTATAATTATAGATTTAAGAATAAACTTGTAATTGTATTTTTCGGTGGGCATTTTTCGAAAGTAAGTAAGAATTAGATTTAGATATGAGATAACAAGAATTTGGAAACTTATTTCTGTTGAAAAAGGCAAAATTGTTAATGGTTTCTGAAAAGTAATTTGAGTGAAAGTAGTTTATTTGTTTTAAATATTATGTTGGAAATTTTCTAAATCGAAAATAAGTGGGAAAGATGAATGCTTATGATTGGTTAAAAAGGAATGATGGGGAATGAGAGAGTTGAGAAGGTTGTCTGGGGAGATTGAAAAATTTATTATGTTACCGGCAGACCAGAAGAGAAGACGTGTTTTCGTGTAGTCAATCTGAGTACCAGTGTTTTCGTTTGTTAGTGAAAAAGGTGGAAGCTGAGAGCAGATCAAAATCGAGAAGATTAATACCTCTTTTGAGTCTTCATAGTCCACGAGATATAATTGAGAAAGAAAGGAGAATTTGTGAATAAAGAGTACCGGTCAAAAGAGGCTTGGGCTTGTGTTTTCGGAGGAGTAGTTTGCTGGTATGCGGTTTGGATCGATGCTGAGAACGGGAAAGATTTGATGGTAGCCGGACATAATCAATCAAGGAAGGAACTGTGGTTTGATCGAGAGGAGACATCATTGGTGTAAAAAATAAAGGTCAGTCAAATAATTTGAATGAAAGAAAACTTTAAGATATTCTAAAGATAAAATCAAATATAAGCATACGAACTAAGATTCCAAGTTTCAAAGAGTTATTTTTTGTGAATAAATTATATTTTATATGGTCAATTTTTAGTAGACATTATTATAAAACAGATCAATAGATAGTTTGTAATTAAAATTAAATTTAGAGTATAGGAGTTTGTTGGGAAAGATAATTGCCCACAAAAGTTATTTATTAATATTCATCGTATTGCTTATTGAAAATAAATACCTAATAATTTGTGTGCATATTTATGTTGTTTTAATGTTAGTTCCGTTTCCTGTTCTATCCCGATTATGAGCAACTAGGAGATACTGAACCCACTAGAAGAGATATATAAAGTAAACTGATTAAAGTAAAATTAAGAAGGCACCCTGAGAATTTTTAATAGTAATTGATTTGTATGACTCTGCATAAATTAGTGAATTAATTAATTAAATAATTGGATAGGACATATAACGAGGATATATAACGAGTTTATTACAGCTGCCGCCGTTTCTGGCAACCTAGCTTCCAACGCTTGCGATCGTTCCAGTCATCTACTTGTAGACCCCTATCTTCCATTGCACCTTTTACTTCTTGTCTCCACGATCTTCTTGGTCTTCCCTTTTTCCTGCGGTTGGTGGGGATCTACTGTAACATTCTCTTTGGCCATCGTTGATCATTCATCCTTTCTACATGGCCATACCATTTCAGCCTTTTACATTCTATAGTTTCCAGGACGTCAATGTCTATGCCCATACGCTCTCTGATTTCAGTATTGCTTATTCTATCTCTTCTAGTGAGTTGGCAACATCTTCTCCAATAATTCATTTCCGTTGCTTTTATTTTGGATGCGTCATTTTTATTTATTACCCAAAGCTCTGAACCATATGTAGCAATGCTTTCTTTCTATGATACTTTTGTATATCCTAATTTTTGTGTTTCGGGTGATGTGGTTATTCCAAAGTATACTATTCAGTTGACGTATTGCTGAATTTCCTTGACCAATTCTAGTAACTATTTCTTTTGTATTCCGACCATTGTTTGTAATGTTTACACCGAGATATTTATAGCTATCAGTATTTTGAATTTGTTTGTATAAAGAATACATACTTAAGAATTGCAATATCGACATGGTTGAAAATTTTGTATAAATTTTCAACCATGTCGTTATTGCAATTCTTAAAATGAATAAAGAAAGGTATTTAAGGTACTTCTTAGGGCAAGTACCCTCCGCTACCTGCCTACATAATTTGAATATTGTCAATCAGATGAGAAAAAGCTATTACCAAAGTCGGTCGCAAAATTTCGTAAGCTGAAATCGCAAGCTCGCAAAATACTCGCTTCGCTTATTAATATATTATATTTGTAACTAAGTAGTTCGCATCGCATTATTATTCATAAATATTATCAAGCCAATCATTTATAGTAATCAGTGTTTCCTAAAACCGCAGTTATAATTTTCATATAAACAGTTCATTTATTTAAACCAGCAGTGTTGCCAGTAGTTCGCTTTGAACATAGAAACGACATTTCGCTAAGCAATTCTACTTAATAAGTCTAATACTCGTAATAATATGTAATAGTGAAAATAGCCTCAGTGAAAAGCGTAGTGAAATATCCCATATCACAGTGTTTTTGGACAGATATCAAAAATTGCTGTTTAATCTTAGAATTAAATATAAGGTAGTGTTTAATCTGTTTTTTATTCCAGCCTCGGCTGGTGGTCCTTCGTCCTTCAATTCTTTAAATGAGTAATTGTCCAATCAGTACTTACTCAGGACAATATGCTTATTGACAAACTTGAGGAATTATCATCCTTTGAAAATCTCATTGTTTGTGAGATTTTAATTTTCCAGAGATTAGCTGGCCCATTATTTCCAAAAATGATACTATCAATTCCCAAAATTTGTTTAAAAAGTTTATCATGAACTCAAATTTATTACAACTGATAATTGAACCTACAAGGTTTATAGCCAACAATAATCCTTCAATTTTAGACTTATTTTTCACAAATGACGATCAATTAAATTCTACACTTGAAGTGTTCTCTCCTGTGCGGTTTCTGACCACTCGCTTATTACTGCTCACATTCAATTTAGTTTAACACCGCCTTGCAAAAATAATTTCGTAGCGTATGCCACTACTGATTTCTTTAATGTAAATTCAGTTTTATCCCAGTTAAACTGGCAATCTATTTTTCTTAATTACTCTGATCCATCGTCAATGTAGGACTCTTTTCTTCATACTGCTATTACAATAATTTCTTATCATACAACCGAACGGCAGCTTTACAGAGATCGACTAAAACCTTGGATTAACCTCTCAGCTACCCATTTAATTCGACATAAGCGAAAGCTTTGGCAAAGATATAAACTGACTGGTTCCCTTGATGATTTTCTCGCCCACCGTAAGTTAAAAACAAATTATTTGAAGAATCTATCATTGCAAGTGGTAATAGTAAAAAAGTTCTTCGGTTTTTACAGATGAACCTAATGATACCATTCCTCAAATAATGAGCCCACGTTTGTCTCAAACTCTGAACAATATATCTTTCACACCGGATGAAATAAAACAACATTTAAGGAAACTACGAAATAATTCATCACCAGGATTAGACAGACTCACCTCCTTTCTCCTTAAACAATGTGCAGAATCTGTAGCCATTCCTATAACTCTCATAATGAAAGTTTCTTTTAATCAAGGTTCTTCCCGTCGTCCTAGAAATTGGCTTCGGTTACTCCTATATTCAAGAAAGGAAATAAACTTGATTGCAATAATTATCGTCCAATCAGCCTGGTTCCTATTGTCGGCAAGGTCATGGAATCGATTATTTCGGAAGCTATGTCTGAGTCTCTTCTTTAAGAAAATGTCATCCCTCACCAACAGTACGGCTTTATCAAAGGTCGTTCAACAATCACAAACTTACTTCACTGTGTAAATGATTGGTCATTATCTTTAAACAATCGGAATCCTGTCGATGTAGCCTACTTAAACTTCTCCAAAGCTTTCGACCTTATTCCAAAACGTCGATTACTAGCTAAATTGGATCACTATGGTATCCGCGGAAAGTTAAACATTTGGATTTAAGATTTTCTATCGGACAGATACTTCAGGGTTCGTGTTGGGGAAGACCACTCACTAGATAAGCCAGTCAAGAGTGAAGTCCCACAAGGATCAGTACTTGGACCGCTACTTTTTTGTGTCTACACTAGTGATCTTCCGCCCATTGTATCCAGTAAGGTTTCCATTTACCCTGATAACACGAAATTATATGTGAATCTAACTATTAACCAACATGTTCTTCAACAAGATCTTGATGCAATATTCAAATGGTACTCAGAATGGTTATTGTTTTACAGATCGACAAAAATAACCCATCACTGCCGTACTTTATTAATGGACATCCCTTAAACTCAGTAACCTACCACAACGATCTCGGAGTGATAATTAATAGTGATTAAATGGGTCTGATCACAGAGTGTCGGTGTGTAAACGTGCAAACTCGAAACTGTTTTTGATCCGTAAATGTTTTACACGTATATCTCCAACCTCTGTAGTATTATTATTATAGGTACTTACCTTTATAATTGGTATTAGTTTTATAAGGATATTTTTGAAGTTATACTTCTATACGCACGGTCGGCGTTGGAAATTTGCATGAGAGTGAATCTGTGAAACCATTACATATGTAAGATAATGAGTAAGAGAGAGACAGAAGATATATTTTCTCTCTCTTCCTCTCTCGAGAATAAAAATGTTCCTTTTGTATATATATTTAATATTATATATATAATATTGTATATATATTTAATATTATACATATATATATATATATATATATAATATTGTATATATATAATATATTATGTATTAATATTATTATTTATGTGATATGTTTTGTATTATTTAAAATTAAACGTTTATAATTATTTTAGGCTTTTGTATTTCAAAATAATCACTGTTTTACCGAGAACTGTCAATTTTGAAATCCGTTGGTGTCATGTCTAATTGGCAAATCCTTTACGTGTTTGGTTCATAGGCTGGTGGTTGTGAGTTCGAATCCCAATTATGAATTTCCTTTTTTATTTTTGAAATATTTAAAAACCTCACGTTAATGTTATTAAATATATGTAATATACGCAAAAAAACATAAATTTTAAAATAAAATGAAAATTTACAACATAATCCGAGTTGTTGGTTTTTTATTTGTATCTTCGTAAAGTAAGTTATGTATATTGACAGTTTTAAATACTTATGAATATTACATTTTAATTTATATGGTATTATTATATTGAATTATATTGCAGTGTCTTTATTGTATTGTAATTTTTATATTAATAACAAAATAAACAATGAATTTTACTGCAGAGTATGTGTATTTTTTTTGCATTTAACTCCTTTTATACATATATAAAAATAAAAATATATATTTTCATTAAAATATTGATACAATCCTTCATTTACTATACTCCTATTACACTCTTACTCTTTCTGCTCTCTCTTACTTATAGCATTACATATGTCATGATTGTGCAGATTGACTCCTATATAATTTTTTAACGGCGAACGCGTGTATAGAAGTATAACTTCTACCGGCAGTCCCACTGGACTGCCACACCCGTTTTTTTTTTATTTTTTTTTTGCCTTTTGAGCATAATAGAAGCTCGCTCCTCTGCCCTTATTTGTTATATAATAATAATAATTTTTGAGTTTAAAATTTTCAAAAAAAAAATTACAAACATTATACAAAGTTAACATAAGACTAGATACAATATCCAGTAAGTTTTCATCAAACTTGTTTTTAGATTATTTCAACTAGAAACTTCTACTATGTCTTCACTTGATCACTTGCACTTACTATGATTCCATTTATCAAAAACTCGGTTAACCAAAAAGTTTTGACTTACAGTAGTTTTAAAAGACATATTTTTCAATTTATAGTTATGACCTCTTAGTCTAGCATCTTCATTGACATTAAAAAAAATTAATGTTCCCCAAAAACTCCCTCTAAGAATTCTATAAGTAGATATAAAGTTAATCTTCCATAATTAAAGGGTAGCTTAGTAGCTGCGTTGTACTCCTTCTAATTAATCAATGTCTCTTTGCAAATGGAGTGACCAAACTGACACTGCAAATACTAGGTGAGGTTTGACATTTTTTTATATAAAGTATGAGTTCGCTTTACTGACTACTTTTGCTGTTTGACTAGACCGACTTAAAGTTTGGTTGACCGTAACACCAAGATCATTAACTTCCTGTACCGATTTAAGAGGGAGGAACTCCATCCAAAAAAAAATCGGTTGCCTGTAAAGTCGGTTTTACGGGCGAAGATTTTACGTGACAACGTCTTTTTCTCGGTAGAATATTTATTGATATAAATATTATTAAATTGCACAATAGGAACAAGGAATTGAATGAAAATAAGAATTGCACAAATTTTAACTATAGAAATATATTTTGTTTACTAAAACATTGTACATGTAAACTTAAACTTAACTAATTTCCAACGCGCCTAATTATCTAGTGCTGCGCGCGCAGCGGACCGATCATGTCTGAGTGGGAGAGAGACGCAAGGCATTCGCCGGTCCGGCCAACATAGCCACAACCTAATTTAAGACGTTGTCACGTCAAAATATGTTATAAATAAATTATTATATACACATTGAACGACAGAATACTTACGCGTATTTATTGGAATAGTTCATTTCATGCTCCATTCCAGTAATCCATAATATGATAATATAAGGTTGCATGAGAAAAAATGCTTGTATAAAAAATATATGAAAAATTAAAAGATAAATAAAAAAATTAGGGTTTCCACCTGTTAAAAATGCGAGGTATTAAAGATAAATATTATTATTAGATAGATAGATAGATAGATAGATAGATAGATAGAGGTATTAAAGATAAGTGCATAGCATCAATAACACGTTAAAGAAAAGTTTAAAAATTAGAACCATTATTTTTCTTTTTGTAAATATTCGTTTAGTAACATTTTTTCTAAAATTTGATAGATTTTATGGAAATGAGTTTAGGAAACGACAAATCGTCTCTTATTTAACCGACTGAATTGCTCAAATGAAGAGAATATCAGTTTCCTCCAAAAGTATCATTAGAATCAACTTCTCAGCATCAAATCTCCATAATATAATAAAAGACCACCTTGTTCGACTCGACTGGGGACCCGGTCCCAAATTAAACTCAAATATATACCATTTTATTAATCCCTCCCTCTTTTTGCCTCTTGGCAAACATTTAATATTTCGCTGGTCCCCTTATTCAATTAACAGTTCCGGTCGTATTTGACTTGCTGAAATGACAATTTTGAATGCCTTGCAAAGTGTCCCAGATCTCGTTCCCGTGGAAGTGGTTTTCGGCATGAGCCGGGCCCACACATATACAGGAAACTTTTGAATTTATTACGACTGTTTGAGCTATCACTGTCGAGGCAGTCTAAATGAGAGAGTAAACAAATAGGGAAATTCTTGCCAAACCTATAAAACCATTGTAACTGCAGTTACATTGTAAAGTAATTTATAAATTTCTAAAAAATGCTTCGGATTCAAAGTATTCGACGAAAACAGTAATAAAAAAAACTAAAAAAAAAAAGTAAATAATTTTTATACTTTACTTCATTTTAAAACTACTTGTTATTATGTCACTGCAATATTTGGAATCGCAGAGGCATATCATAGACATCAAAGAAGATCCTAAATATACTTTTCATTTTCTTAACGTTCTTTATCAAAAAGTATGCCTTCTCCCATTTTGCTTATTTGCTATTTTTTTATTGAGGCTGTCAATCATGGTGGCAAATTCATCTGTGTTTTGGGCTATTTGTAACAGGTTGTCTCTTATATTTTTAGCTGCTTTTTTGGATTCCGATTCATGCTTCGTTTTCCGTCAATGTTTTCTTCAAGTAATCTGTTCATAATCTTCGTGGCGCACTCTATGCCCGAGATAGGCTGTTTTCCATGCTTTAATGTATTTACCAGAAACTGAGAACCATTTATTTTTCTTAGGACTACTGCATTGGTCTTATGCAAGTCCATGTTTTGTAGTCGGATAAGAGAAGCGAACAAATGTACAGTAACCTGTTAGTGTTTGTGAGTCTTTTACGGATAATTAATTTCGGGTGATATAGCAGGTTCCTCGTATAAATCCCGCCCTTTTATTAGTCGATAGAATAATCGAAGAATTTGACAGGCAATTTGTTTCTTCTTCTTCTGCCTTCAGTAATCCAACTTTGGACATAGGTCTCCCCCAAATCTATCCATTGTCTTCTATTTTGCGTCACTTGCTTCCAGTTGTGTCCTCCGATCTTCTTAATATCATCAGCCCATCTCATTTGTGGTCTTCCTCTGCTTCTCTTTCCTAACCATGGCCTCCACTGTTGTATTTCGTGGTTCCATCTCTTATCTTTCAGTCGGGCATTGTGTCCTGCGAAGCTCCGTTTTAATTTGGCAGCATGTTCTGCGTCTTTTACTTTCGTTTTGCTTCTAATCCATTTGTTTGTTTTTTTGTCTATAAGTCTCACCTCGAGCATTGATCTTTTCATCGCTCTTTGTGCTTTCACTATTTTATCCATATTGGACTTAGTGAGTGTCCACGTCTGTGAACCATACGTGAGTATAGGGAGGATACATTGATCGTATATTCTGGTTTTCAAATACTGTTCTATTTTAGTGCTTTTTAAGATCCAACTCAGTTTTCCAAATCCTGCCCACGCTAATTTTATTCTTCTGGTAATTTCGGCAGTTTGATTTTCTTTGTTAATTTTCATTATCTGTCCCAGGTAGATGTATTCGCTTACTGTTTCTAAATTTATATCGTTCAATGTTATTTCTGGAATGTTCGGTGTATTTGTCATTATTTTTGTTTTTTCCAAGTTCATCTTAAGACCTACTATTTCCGAAGCTTGAAATAGTTGCGTCATCATGGTCTGTAGTTCTTCGAAACTTGTAGCAAATATTACAATGTTCAGCTTAATAGCTTATAAGAAAACGAAGACCATCAGATGCTGGAATTGTGGCGAAATAGGACACGTACGAAGCTCCTGTAAGCACCCTAGGTACGACGCAAATCAAGAAACTCACCATCAGGAAAACTAGAACGGGTCGGCCTTAGGGGGGCAGCTTCGACCCAGAACTTTTCCAAAGACCCTCTCATACTAATAGCTTCTTTGAAATGTCGTGAAGATAGTGTATATGTAGATGGAGAAATAAATGGTAAAAAGCATACGTTGTTGGTAGATACCGGAGCGACCAGAACCATTATACGCCCGACAGTTATAAACAGCCGTAAGAAACTGTTACCAACGAGGTTGCGACTTCGGACAGCTACAGGTGAAAATGCCAACATTCATGGAGAAATCCAGGTACAATTGGGAATTGGAGCAGAAAAGTTTGTCCATACTGTTATAGTTGCTGACATCGAAGAGGATGTTATATTAGGAATGGACGTAATGAATATGCATGGATTCCAATTGGATTTTAAGAATAAGGTAATCAAAGTTGGCAACGAGGAGGTATTTCTCCATCCACATAATGACAACACTGTGCAAGCAGCCATTACAGAAGATACAGTCGTGCCTGCGAGAAGCGAAACGATCATAGTAGCGCGGCTACAGGGAATTGTGGACGAAGGGAGACCTGTTATGATGGAGCCTTGGAACCACGACGATGAGGTTGGCCGTGGAATCATAATTGGAAAGGAATTGGTGACTTCGGCCAAGAAAATTCCTGTGAGACTTATCAATGTCAACGACTACCCAGTGACCATAAAGAAAGAGACAAAAGTAGGAACTTGTGTACCTGTGACATCCATAATCCGTCAGGCGACAACATCTGATAATTCCAACGACAAATTCGACCAAATGGTTGCTGGACAGTCTCTGAATCAGATTGAGAAAAGAAAATTAAGGGAATTTCTTCGGCAGTATCGTGATATTTTCTTACCGAAAGGAGGAAAGACGGGAAGAACTACCGTTGTTAAGCATAAAATTGATACTGGTAATGCTAAGCCAATTCGTCAAACAGCTCAACGATTACCACAGGCGAAAAGAGAGGAAGCTGAAACAATTGTTCAGGAAATGAAGAAAGACGGGGTGATAGAACCTTCTACGAGCCCATGGGTCTCTCCGGTGGTCCTGGTTAAGAAGAAAGACGGAACGACGAGGTTCTGTGTGGATTAGCGTTTGCTGAACAACGTTACCAAGAAAGATAGTTATCCTCTGCCTCGGATCGATGACACATTGGACACATTGGCTGGAAGTAAATTGTTTTCTACTTTGGATTTGAAGTCTGGAACTGGCAGGTAGAAATGGACCCAGTAGATAAAGAAAAGACAGCCTTCACCACAGGATCTGGATTGTGGCAATTCAACGTTATGCCATTTGGACTCTGTAATGCTCCTGCGACATTTGAGAGGCTTATGAATAATGTGTTGAGAGGGTTATCTTGGAAAACATGCCTGGTTTATTTAGATGACATAATCGTCTTGGGGGAGACATTCGAAGATCATTTGAGGAATTTAGAAAACGTTTTTAATCGACTTAAAGCTGCCCAATTGATGCTAAACCCCAAGAAGTGCCAGCTATTTCAAGGTAAAGTCAATTATCTGGGTCATATAGTCAGTAAAGAAGGAGTGGCCGTGGATAAGGGAAAAATCGATTCCATTAAGGAATGGCCAAAACCAACTGACAAACACCAAGTGAGAAGTTTTCTTGGACTATGTACTTACTACCGAAGGTTTATTAAGAAGTTTGCAGATATCGCTAAGCCATTAACGCAACTTACGGAGGAAGCAAGAGATTACCGCTGGGATACAGACTGCCAAAATGCCTTTGAGACCTTGAAAAAGCATTTAATAACAGCACCAATTTTAGGGTATCCACTGCCAGAAGGAGAGTTCATCTTAGATACAGATGCAAATAATGTGGGAATTGGAGGAGTGCTGTCTCAGATTCAAGGAGGACAGGAACGAGTCCTCGGATATTTTAGTAAAGTTCTTTCAAAACCTGAGCGTTAACAGCTATCTTAAATGACTCAGTTTTCTTCCATTAACATTTACTCCCTTATCTGCCCAGTTAATGTCTTTGAACACGTCTTCAAGTCCAAGTGTGAATAGCTTTGGTGAGATAACATCTCCCTGGCGAACTCCTCTGTTGATTGGTATAACTTTGGTTTTCGCATCAATTTGTATTTTCATTGTCTTCTTCTTCTTCTTAAAGTGCCTATCCGTTCCGGATGTTGGCGATCATCACGGCTATCTTTACTTTATTTATTGCAGCGCGAAACAGTTCAGTGGTAGTCGTGTTATACCACTTTCGTAAATTTTGAAGCCAGGAAATGCGTCTCCTTCCAGGTCCTCTCTTACCATTTACTTTCCCTTGGAGAATCAGCTGGAGAAGGCCGTAACGTCCTTGATTTCTCATTACATCCTAGATATTCCAACTTTTTAGTTTTGACGGTCATGAGACCGTCAAATTACACCGCTACAATTTTCATTGCAGCTTTCTTGTAAATATTGTGTATAAGCATTCTGTATCGGGAGTCTATCCTGCAGTTGTTCATAGCTCTCTCTATTGCCCAAAGTTCTATGTAGTCGAATGCCTTTTCATAATCA
This sequence comes from Diabrotica undecimpunctata, assembly GCF_040954645.1. Classification (NCBI taxonomy): domain Eukaryota; kingdom Metazoa; phylum Arthropoda; class Insecta; order Coleoptera; family Chrysomelidae; genus Diabrotica; species Diabrotica undecimpunctata. The sequence continues at coordinate 12,007,376 of NC_092803.1, read as the reverse complement.
ACGAAGCCAATATATAAGTTCAAGTGATATTCATTGGTTTTCTCTATTAGAGTTATGACTGTAAGAAGATGATCCGCTGTACTGTAACCTTTTCGGAATCCTGCAGTATCTTTCTTTTAAAGCTTTAGTTAATAAATTGTGTTTTGTAAGCAGAAGGTAATTTACATTTTTTCAGGATTGCAAAAAGACGTTTTCTGATACTTTTGGTGTCAGTGGTCGACGTATGCAGATTCTGTCCGAGAAAGTTGGTTGTGATGACGAAAGTATTAAATATAAACGGGGCGATAAAAGACAAAGACGGGAGGCTGATAATAAAGAAAAGATTATTGATTATATATCGTCAATTCCAGCAGAATAAAGTCAATAAGGTAGAAGTAACGCTCCAAATCGAAAATATCTCCCAACAGAGCTTAACGTAGTTAAGTTGTACAAATAATTTTTGGAAAAGTACTTTGCTGATTCTACCGAGCCACCAGTATCTAGTCAGTGAATTATTGAAATATTTTTGACAGCGAAATAAAAATGTACTGTGCAAGTAGTTGGCGTGAATACGTTAGTTAAAATCATCATCATCAATGGCGTTATATATCTTCGTGAGTGCCGCATTTACCTAAAAGACGTCTATATACGTGGAGGTCTCCTCAAGATTGCGAAGGAAATATTGTGAGGAACCAAATCGACTACATTACAATTAACAAAAGGTTCCGTAATGGTATACTAAATGTAAAAACGTACCCAAGCTGTGACATAAATTCAGACCACAATCCTGTAGTCGCAACCATTCGATTAAAACTTAAAAGAGATACAAGGCTAAACCCAGTCAGAGAATAGCATGGAGTAGTGCTAACCAAGGACAGAAACAGAAGTATGAAAACATGGTAGACACGCAGTTAGAGTCTAAGACAATAGCTCCCACTAAGGCGAAGACAATAAAAGAAAACATTGAAGACATGTGGGGGAAAATTAAAAATACTGTCTTGGAGGCAGCAGACCAAAGTATACAGAAAGAAAACCGTAAATATAGAAAACCATGGATGACAAACAAAATATTACAAATTATGGAGAGGAGACGGATGGTAAAAAACAAAAATCTAACAAGATACAAAGAACTCAACAGGGAAATTGAGAAAAAGATAAATGTAGCTAAGGAAGAGTGGATGAAAGAAAAATGTAAAGAGGTAGAAGATCTGCATATGAAGAAAGGTATCTTGAGGTTCAAAAACGGCTGTATGTGTGCTTTGTCGATTATAGATAGGCCTTTGACCGCATCAAACACGGAAAATTGATCGAGGTGCTAAAAGAAGTAGGGTTGGATGGACACGACATAGCTATCATAAGTAATACATACTGGAACCACACAGGATGCGTTCGAACAGAGAACGGAAACACCAAGTACATCAACATAGAACGAGGAGTGCGTCAAGGATGCAATTTGTCCTCCTATTATTTAATGTATACGCCGAATATATAATTAGAGCTTCTCTTGAAGATCGCCCTGAAGGTGCAAGAGCCAATGGAATCATCATTAACAATATAAGATATGCCGATGACACCGTAGTATTAGCAGAAACAGAAGACCAACTTTTATTGCATAAAAACCCCCATGAACAAGTTACACCTAACATACAAATAAATGGTATCACCCTTCAGAGTTCCCAAAGCTTCATATACCTGGGCAGAGAACTAAATAGTCAACTAGACCACTCAAAAGAAATTAGAAGACGCATTGAAATAGCAAGATCTGGTTTCATGAATATGCGTAAAATGCTCTGTAACCCCAAGCTATCAGTCTCAATAAGATTGAGAACACTACGAAACATGCTACGTAACATCAGAGATTGGACCCACACAAAAGGAAATGAATTAATTCATCAAGCCCAGAATAGAGAGAAATTTGCCATATTGATCGCCAACCTCAACAGAGAAGAAACTTAGGAGGAGGAGGCCGCATTTATTATAGTTAAAATACCATATTAAAATGAAATAGTTCTGAATATATAGTACGAAGAGAAGATACTACTACTCAAATGAGAGAACGGAAAGACATCGTCGACACTAAGAGAGCGATGCGTTGAAGAACCACTTGCAAACTTAACATTGCAAAACAAATATTTCAGTCTAAAGAATATGACAGTGTATAAATATAAAGTGCTAATACATTTATAGAAGTCAAAAATCAAGATGTAAAATGAAAAATAATTAACTTAGAAATATTAAAATTGAAAATGACACAAATTGTTCATTTACATTTAATACGAGTACCAATGGTTTGAGTTAGATTATTTCTAATATATTTTAATATATTTTGCTATTAAATTATGTTTTTCTCCCTATACTTAGTGCTACCTCAATCAAACATCTTTTGGTTTTTGCATGAACGTATAAAGCATATTGTACGCAACTCGTGCAAAAAATGTTTATTGCTTCCGACGTGTTGTGAAAATTGGTCTGAGAACTTGCTGGATAGTTCATTTTCACACTTATTGTATAAATATATATTATTCATTCACTATTATTTGTAAACAGACTATTTAAAAGTACAAATATATATTATCCGATAATTATATATTTTACTTTAAACCTCATTGAAAATATGGTATTTTGCTTAATTGTCAAATAAAATAATTTTTTAGACTATTTTTAACTGATAAAACGTCATAGCAACGCCACGTTTCCTTCCTGTCCGTGATTTCTCAGCGACAAAATTATGACATCCGTCACGAAGGTGTCTGGTAATTCTATTGTTGTCAGTTTGACACCTAGCATTGAAACTTCCGTGTTAACGAATAAAACAATGATTGGCACATCACCTAGTGACCGGGAGAGTAACTACATACACATGGCGCTAAATTCAAAAGTTTAGTAATATTGCCTAGGATTGTGAACTCATTTTAAAGTAAAGAAAAATCGATATAATCCTAAAATAACAAGAAAAATCCGTATCATATATGATAATAAATATTTTTCGTATACTTTTTGGGTTTTCTTGTTATGTTGAGACTATTTATTTTCCATTACATTAAAATGTCAAAGTGAAAGAAATAAAAATACAAAAAAATTATAGAATAAAATATAGAATAAAACCTTTATTTATAAAAATGTTACAAGAAATGTTATATGTGTTACAAGAAATATTAATAATACAAGCCAAGTGTAGTATAATTTAGTTTTCTTAATGTTGTGAGAACAACTGGTCAGTATTTAAATTGTTTTGTCATTCTTATGTCAAGTTTTATATGAATAAAAGCCTAATTCTGCAAAAGGCATTTTACTACAATTTTAGTTGCATAAATTTACAATTTAGGGCTCTTAACAGCACTCACCCATTTATCAAACTAATGCTTGCTAGTAGTATCCATGCAATCTGGAACACAACATCTTCTTTGTTCATTTCTTCGTTTTTCCATTGGTATTCTATATAATGTGTTCGATGCCATAATAAAAAATCGTCTAAAATTGTACCTTTTTGCACTACTTATATAAAAAAATTTAAATTATAAAATAAATTATAAAAAATAAAACAAATACAAATATGGCGCCGTATTTATCTAAACTCAACTTTGAATTGACCACAGCACACTCCCTCCGCGCAAGAACGAGACTAGCAGCGCCACCAAACGAATGGGAGCGAAATCCGAACGTGATTTGACCTTGGCTATCCCTATTACCAATCTAGGCGTAATTTTATCTATGGTTTGACAAACGTGATTGAGGCGTAATCAATTTTGGACAGATATAATAAATCCAGACGAAAAATCAAGATTTGGATACCGGTCAGGTGAAGAAATAAAAAAATTTGTTTCAGAAAATGTCCCATTAAACCCATAAAATGTTCCAATTTTCGGAGTTTCTACGGGTGAGAAATTTAGCGCTTGAAAGATGTACTACCATAACTAGCAAAAATTCTCAAGGATTATGCCTTTAACATGAAAAAAGGCAATGGCAAAGACTATAAAGAGTCGTCTGTAAAGTCAATGTGGAATACTACATCAAAAATGGTACAAGAAAAATATTTTACGGAGTACGGCATAAAAATCGACCCTTTTAAAAGCATTATCCACTGAAGAACTATTAAAAATCATCCAAAGCTACGACGAGGAAATCCCAGATGGAGCACAAAAAAGTTTTTTCACCTTTGCTCATTTGAACTTGCTTGGAAAGGCAATGAGGCCGTAAACTGCAAGAATTATTTTTTCCAGAATAAACTTGATGTTATGGGAAAATTTACTCGCCGAATTGAAAACAACAGCATTTTTTCCAAAACAAATTAAGGCGGTTCGAAAAGTTTGGCAAGCAGCAAATGACTGGTAAGAAATACATCAAACAAAAATGTATGCCCAGTTAGATTATTTTTGAGATTAATGGAAAAAAGGAGGTCAAAGATTTTATCAGACAGACTCTTTCTTACCGTTCACCCCAAATAGAGGGATGGATTTTGGTTGAAAACCTGTCCACTTGGAATCAACACCATATCTAATTGGACAAAAATGTCAGCTGAGAAAAAAGTGGAATAGACACAATAAAACATAAAATAACAAACTATTCTGATTGATCTTCAGCTGTGTCAGCCTTGTGCAAGCAAGGTGTTTCTGAACAGGAGTTAATTAAATTAACGGGTCACTCAAATGCAAGCTCTCTAAAACCATATCTGCAGCTGGATTTCAGTCATTACCAGAAGTTTATCGAAAATCTCAGAATAACAAATGAAGCTGGACCTTCTAGTTTCCAAATGCTACAGGTCAATAATACACAAAATCATGCTTTGGTAGAAAAGAATGGGCAAACTAATATAGCTTATAATAATTATACATATAATATTGTTAAATGTCTCGTGAAATAGTCTTGTCGAATCTCATTCGAGAGAAAATTATTTCCCGCAAAATTTTCTTCTGGTTTTATTCAAGTTTGTTGCCTTTTGACAATTTTCGCTTATGAAATTTTGACAAAATCACTCGACTGAAATCTCGTGATTTAACTGTCAAAATTTAGTTCGCAAAAATTGCCAGGCAACAAACTTTCATACCAGTCGAAAATATTGCCGGCAAAATTTTCTCTTTATATACGAAAAAATGATTTTAACCAGAATAAAAATACAAACTTTCAAGATAAATACCGTGTGAACGCTAAAAACTTGGAAAATTTACCTTTTCTCGTAGCATATCTCTCGTCCTGGTCGCCTGCGTTCTGCTCCTGTGGAGTTCCAGTTGCAGCTCCAGACATCGCTCCTGCCAGTTGACACTACCGTTACCACTAGAACTACCGTGGCCGCCAGCGTCCACTACGTCGAAAGCGGCGAGAGAAGGCGGCAACACCGAATTCGCATCGCGATTTCTACGCGGCAAAAGTCTGGGTGACGAGGGGGTTGAATGCGACAACCTGGAAAAAAAAATTAAGATGGAATTTATTTTACATATAAAATATTAATTGTTTATTATTGGCATTATATTTATTATGATTATTTTACTATGTATGTATATGAATTAAGCAGTTATTTATAGAGTTACGTTTTTGTTAAACTTTGTTAACTAAGACCGAAGATTCGTCTAAGAAACTAGACCAAAACTGCTTCCTAAGAGAGCTAGAGTTTTTTTTAAATATCTCCAGAACGCTTCTATTTAAAAAAACGAAAATTGGTACGATTATTTATCCTCCAGAATTGAATCGATTTCATAAATTGGTAATTTCTAGTACAGATCATAGGCGTCTGTTTTGGGTAGGTCAACGGTTATTTTAACACATACCTTTTTTGTCTTTACCGTTTAAGCATTAGTGATACTAGAATAGTAAATTTTCAGGTATTCTAGTACTAATTATCATCTACTTATTTAGTTGGAGGCTTTGAGTAGTGTTAATTATTAATGGACAGCTGGAAATATACCAATTAAATTTTTTTAAATAAAACAGTGATATTGTCCATCACAATTTGGAGATAAATTTGATTAATAGAGAGAGTATTAAGGAGCACCGTGTCTTATTTTAAACGTAGAATTATTTTAAATTATATTTAATCTTACGTTTTTGCTTAAATGTATTCGATTTCCGTTATTACGAGTGTCAAGTACGTCATATATAGGTTTCTATATACTGTCAGGTTAACCAAAAATTCGTGTTTTCTAAAAGAGAATAAAATTTTTATGTCAATTGTTGTTGAGAAAGTGTACGAAAATAGGCACACATATCATCACGCAATGTATAAATTTTGCAAAACCCCTTCCATACAAAATATCGCGATATTTGTTTTATAGACACTTTCCACTTCAGTGACGTGTCAACTGAATACGATAGGTTTTTATAACTTTTCAACCCTTATCGAATAAAATGTTTTATTATTTGGCATTATTACGTCGTCGAGAGACAAAAGTTATAAAATAAATAGAACGATAAAAGTTTACGGTTGCTTTAAAGAACGGACAATTTATTTCCTTTGGAAAAATGTATCTAAACGTACCGTAGGAACAGATAGAAAGTTTTCGTACAGCTGCTTAACAAGTATGCCAGAAGATTTATAAATTGCAATAAATAGAAAGAAATTAATCAGGATGCAGATGGTATGTTCCTTCAAAAAAAGTTATTCTTTCAATATAAGCTAATGTAAAATATATAGAAGAAAATTGTGTAAGCAATAGCTTATAAATGATGTATCGTATGCCGCATATTTTTATTCTTAGGAAGAAATCATTTAGTGTCAGGCATGATTGGATTTTTTAATGGATTTCAGAACAACTTAAAGATATTCAAGATTTCGCTGAATAAAAATGAATTGACGCATTTCCCAAGCTGCCAAGTGTTAGCAGCCGATAACGACCAGGAAACTATAGAGTTTTCAGATTTCAGTCCATGCATTCAAGAGGTTATTGAAGAATTTAACTGCCGATTCAAGGAAACTGAGACACTGAAAAGTAGTATAAATAAAATGGGTGCTATAATCGACGAACAAGAATCACACCTACAGCTTACACTATGTGATCTTCAAGCTGATGCGTTTCTACAGACCAGGCAAGAAAAGGAACTGCATTTAAAACGAAAGTTACTCAAATTTAAGAAAGTTTGGACTAAAGATGAATATAATGTTTGGGAGCACGTATATGTGTGAAAGTATTTTTACTTTCACGAAATTAATTAAAAATCACTACAAAAGTCGACTTACAGATTCTTCCTGGTTGCATTTTTTGATATTAGCAACAACCGAGGTAGACGTGGACATACGTACACTGGTAGATGCAGCTGATCGACAACAGTATTCTCACTAAGTTATTTTGTGAGTTCTTTTTTAGTATGTATTTAAAATTACATTACTTTAAATGTTTTAGTTAGCAAGTTAAAATTCTAGTATGTTATTCTGTTTCCATTTAGGCCACTTACGTTTATACCATGGTCGATGTTGATTCAAATAATATTTTTTTATAATAAATGTTGTACTTTTGTATTACTTTTTTGTTTGCATTTAACCTTCCGTTGGGCGCGGCTGTTCAAATTGATACAACACAAATGTTTTGTGCCAGTATGTGTGTCTCCTAGACAGTCAAAAATTTTCGTCACCAGTAGCTTCCTACCTCTCACTATTCTACAAAAGTTAGTGACAATGATGATTACGATGGATCTGACGCAGATCATCTAACACAACTTTTTTTGGAAGAGAGAAAAATAAAGGAAAGAAGCTCTTAGAAAAAACGAAATGGAATAAAAATCACAAAGAGGTCGTTCAAAACAACATAATCTTATTCGCAATTTACCAGGTGTAATAAGTGCTTCAAGAATGGCAAGAACTCCTTTGGAATGCTGGAGTTGCATTATGGATGACGAAATATTGCCTATAATTGTACAACAGACCAACCAATATATTGAAAGTGTTCAAGCGCTCTTCAAACGCGATAAAGATGCCAAGCCTATAGACATCTTTGAACTGAAACCTCTGCGTGCGAAACAAGGAGGATGACCAAAGTTAGTAAAGAAAAACTCAAATATTCTGAAAGAAAAATACTTTTGTACCTCATTACGATGTATCACCAACCAAAATAAAACGAGAACAAACATAGAAAGAAAACAAATTTATATTGATGATCATATTCTCGAAAAGATTAAATATCAGATACTATGTAAGATGGGCAAGACAGGTACATAGACTTAGTAATAAAAAACTTGTAAAATTGGTTTCGGAAGAGTTTCCTGCAGAAAAAAAATATCAATTGGACGTCCCAGAATGCAATGAAGAAGCATTGCTGGAACATATTGCTGGAAGGCCGAGTTTTTTGGAAAAAATTGTAGTCAGCCAATACCCACCCAGGGTTGAAGCGCTACATGATGATAATGGTGATGATGATAACCTGAACATACAATGAGGAAGCGTCCGAAGATGGAACAGTCATTAAAGACCATTAACGAAGTAGGAAATAAGAAGGACAATTTGGTTTTTCCCAGCAAGAATATAGTATTGAGTGTAGATGAACAGATGTTATTAAATGAAATATTTTCTAGAAAATACCAATCACAACTACATATATTTTATTATTGTAGAAAAATAGTGTGTCCATCATAAGCAAAAAGTGACACTTTTTAAGAGTTCTTGAATCCACAATATACAAAATAATATATTAAGTAAATCTTAAGCTAATTTATGTGAATATTTATGGTATTCTATATCTATAATTGTAATTTATTCATTACAATATTTCTTCATGCGCACAGGCCGCACACAATCTTAGTAACCATATAAAAATAATACAATTTCTATAAATACTCATACAGCTGCATTTTATGGGATTCTGTTCTTGTTTTTTTGTCGGCCTCGGGTTACTTAACACATTATTAGTTCAAGATATGCGGCAACTTCTTTTATAAAAATATATTTTTCTGTTCGGGTATTTTTTCTATTTTCAGTGGTTATATCTTTAGTGTTTATATTAAGAGGCAACAAATAGAATACAAGATGATTCAGCATGACATAAAATTAATTGTTCTAATTTCACAATTCCGGCAACATCAAACAGTTGTAAACAAAATAAATAAAAAAACAATAAACGGGATGTATTATTATAGTTTTATTACTAAAATATAATCTTGCTATGATTAATTAGAGGACTGTAGAATAATAGTATTTTCTTCTAATAATAATAAGAAAAAAGTAAAATTTTGCAAAATAAATATTTATTTTAAATTGTTCAAACAAATTACTTGGTTAAATAAAAAATTCACAAATTAACTAAATGCATTCTTATGATTTATGCCACGTGGTACCAAAATTAAAAAACCATAAATTTTTGTTGATTATAACCAGAGATATTGCGACTTTTATAAATTTTATAGTTTATAAATTTTATAAAGTAAGATAGTAGCAACAGAGATGGAATGCCTGAGAAGATGCTGCAGAGTAACAAGAATGGATAGAAGAAGCAATGACGAAATAAAGCAAAGAACATCAATAGAAACAGACATACTAACATATATAGAACAAAAAAGACTAAAGTGGTATGGACATGTAAGAAGAACTAGCCACAGCAGATGGATAAAGAGAATAACCGAATAGAGCCCCATAGGAAGGAGGAAAAGAGGACGACCCCGAAAATCCTGGAGGAACGAAGTAGACGACGTCATGAGTAAGAGAGGCCTAAACGATGGAGAATGGGACAACAGAGAGAGATGGAAACGGTTGAGCGAGGGAAGGTAGTGAATACTGTAGAATCCCTGAATATAAATATATATATATATATATATATATATATATATATATATATATATATATATATATATTGTGACGATTGGGGTTTATAGAAAATAATTTATAAGTTATATACTACATAATATTAGATATAAAAAAGTATTTGATTATTTTAAATAAGTTATATACTAGAGAATTTAATAAAAATATATTTATGTGAGGGCATTTTTAATAAATTAGCATATAATAATTGTAAAAAGTTGTATTTTAGTAATTTTAATGTTGTAAATAGATTTAAGTGAGCCATGTGCTTAGGCAACCAACTATACAGTGGATTGACAGATAGAAATTAATCATAATACGAATATAAGTGGGGTTATAATAATAATGTTGGTTTGAGGTGTTTAATTTATATATATTTGATGATTTAAATGTTTATTCTGATCTGAAAAGCCTAAATGTCAACAAAATTATCAATGGAACATTAACGAATTCTTCAGAGTGCAGAGTGTGACCATTGTTTACAGTCGAACATTCTCGAAATAATGATTATGGCGGTGGATCGAACAGATATTTTTTTCGAGAACATCTATATAGAAGTGATAGAACAAATTGGAACATGATTTCTTACCAGATGGTTCTGGAAGATTGAAAAGATATAAATACCCGTGATTTGGATTCAAGATGGCAGTTTTTAGTTAGAAGTCAAGCAGTTTATTATGAAAGTTAGTAGAAGATAGACACAATTAATTAGTGAAGTCAATTGTTCACAGTTTTAGTAAATCAGTCAAGCAGTTTTATAAGAAATATGAAAGTTAGTTGGAGATAGTCCAATTGTTTAATATTGTGAGTTAAATGAAGATTAAAAATTATGCATATAATTTAATGCACATTTATAATTATACACAAATAATTATTGAAGATTAAAAAAAAGTATATTGGAAGAAATTAAATTATATTATGGTTGGAGATTAGTATAAATCAACTTATAATAAGTGGATATTGGTATATTGAAAAGAAGAATAAATATAAATGCTGTTTGCTGGTTTGGTTGGTGGTGTATAAATGCTGGTGAAGAAAAATATATCTTAAATTGGTAGAAGCTGATAATTGGAAAAAGAAATTTCACAAAAACAAGGATAACCGAAGTACGAAGACTTTCAGTGGTGATTAGAATATATATAGTGGAAAACAGTTCATTTAGGCATTCAGTGAAAGAAAGGTACAAAATTTTGTTAATATAATTTAGTTAGTATTATAACAATTTCAATTTTGAAGATAGTTTGTTTAAATTTAACATTGTCTATAGAATTTAATTAGTTTTATAAGAACATCAATTTAAAGATAGTTTATTTTAAATTTACATTGGCTAGGTTAGATATATATGTGTGTTTCATAATAGTTATAATAAAGATAATTTAAAAAAGTACTTACAAGCTAATTCTTTGAGAACCGCGATAAAAACCCTATATTATTAAAAATACTCATTGCTCATCATTCAAACAAAAAAAACACATCATAACAATATATATATATATATATATATATATATATATATATATATATATATATATATATTGTTATGATGTATTATTTGTGAATGATGAGCAATGAGTGTATATATATATATATATATATATATATATATATATATATATATATATAGGGTTTTTATCGCGGTTCTCAAAGAATTAGCTTGTAAGCACTTTTTGAAATTATCTTTATTATATCTATTATGAAACAGACATATATATCTAACATAACCAATGTAAAATTTAAAATAAACTATCTTTAAATTTAAAATTCTTATGAAACTAATTAAATTATATAGATAATGTAAATTTTAAACAATCTATCTTTAAAATTGAAATTCTTATGATACTAACTAAATTATATTAACAAAATTTTGTACTTTTCTTTCACTGAATGCCTAAATAAAATCTTCTCCAAAATAAAGATTTTAATCACCACTCAATGTCTTCGTTCTCAGCCTCGGTTATCCTTGTTTTTGTGAAATTACTTTTTCCAGTTATCACCTTCCACCAATTTAAAATATTTTTCTTCTTAACAGCATTTATATATATTCTTCTTTTCAATATACCAATATCCAATCACCAAATATATTATATAATTTTAATTTTCAATTGATACTTCCTTCCATTATCCAATTACCATTTTTACATAACATAATTTTTAATCTTCAATAATATTATCTTTATACTGTTTCTTAATCTTCATTGAACTTATTATATTGAACATCTGGACCTTCTGACTGACTATCTTGAACGTATTGAACAACTGACTTCACTAACTAAATGTCTCTGTCTTCTAACTAACTTTCTTACTAACTGACTGGCCCCATAGTAACTGTCACTGATAACTCGAATCCAAATCACCGGGTATTTATATCTTTTTCCATGTTCCAGAATCATCTGGCAAGAAATCCTATTAGAGTTGTTCCATTTCCTCCATATGAATGTTCTCGAAACAGTATATGTTCGATTATGTCCATAGACATAACCATCTTCGAGAACGTTCTACCGTAAACAAAGGTTAAATTCTGTATTCTAGAGAATTCCTTTCTTTTCTATCGAGAATTTTGTTGACATTTAGGCTTTTCAGATCAGAATATAAACTTAAATCAGTAACTTAAACACTCTAATTTAATAAACTACACAACATATTATTATAACCCCACTTATATTCGTAATTATTAATTTCTGTAACTTATGACACTTATTCAAGTAGGTATATCTGGTTGCCTAATCACATGGCTCACTTAAATATATTTACAACAATATAATTATTAAAATAAAACTTTGTACACTTATTATATGCTAATTTCTTAAGAATACCCTCATATAAATAATTTTTATAAAATTCTCTAGTATATAACTTATAAATTAATTTTTTAAACACTATTTTTCCTCCTCCTACGTCCAATATCATTTCAATATATATATATATATATATATATATATATATATATATATATATATATATATATATATATATATATATATATATATATATATATATATATATATATATCAATTTATGAATTCAGTTTTTGAAATATAAAAATCACTTCGCCTTTAAACCCTTAACAAACATTAGTAAATTACTAATGTTTGTATTTTGAGAACGATTTCCGAAGTGGAAATTGAAACGTCAATAAACGTACTTTAACCTTTAATTGTGGCTTATTCCCATTTAAATAGTAATTATCAACTCTTGAAATTAACACTACGAGGCGGATAAAATCCTTTGAAATGTAAGATTTCCGAAAGCTGCTGAAGATCTTTTTAACTTACAAAGAAATCTATCACATGTAAAATACCGGAATGCGAGTTATCTAGGGTATTTTATAGAGTAGAAAAATAAAATTACCTACTATCCATAATGAAAGCGAAAGTTAAAAGGGAAATACACCTAGAGAGAATAAATACTCGTAATTGTAGGTCACGTAAACGTAAGTGTAAGGGAAAGGATGAGGTAGCTGGTTAGGTAATTTAAAACTAGACTCTCACCCTCCTACATTTGGTAGATAAAAAATAGATACAACTCTCGAAGGACCAGCGACCAATAGGTGGCAACATTGAGGATTATTAATAGTGGAGTAAATAGTAAAATTAAAAAAAGAATGATTAAAATAAGATTTCCGGTAGAAATATTTTTATTTTATTATTTACATAAATAAATAGCAGTCTCGGAATTGCCAACAAATCACCCTTTTGAATGATAAAAAAAACATAAATGTTCAAATAAACTGTTCTTAAAATACACAACTGTTTAAACTAAATAAACGCGATTTATAGAGCAAAACAGTTAAGTTGTATATCCGGCAAATCTGTAAATTTTTCGGACCGGCATTTACGAAATATTGGCACAAAAACTGTCGATTTTGCTGCCATAGGTCAATGCTAACTTACGGAGCTATTGCTTGGGTACCAAAAGTGCTACAAGCAACAGCGATTAACAAACTAAACCATATTCAGCGGATGGCTTGCATAAATATAACAGGTGCCATTAAAACAACACCAACTGCTGCAATGGAGTTGATCATTGGCATCACGCCTCTAGATATATATGTCAAAGAGGTGACGCTAGTGACAATGATGCGACTGCGCTCAGCTGGTGCAAACCTTGATGTAGGAATGGGACAATTGAGAACTCGTTTCTGGCGAGAAGAGTTGGATGCGTTACCACTTCTACAGGCAGGCTGCGACTCAATTGAACCAAAGTTTGTCTTTAACAAACCCTACAAAATTGAAACAGGACAGTATATGGAGACAAACGTGGCAAATGCCTATTGCATATACACCGATGGCTCCAAAATGAAAGAAGGCTCAGGATGCGGGATATACTCCAGATCACTGAACCTAAGAATAAAGTGGGGTATGGTCAAAAATGCCAGCGTAGTTCAGACAGAACTGACTGGTATCTCCATAGCCGCAAAAGAGAGAACCCAAAAAGGTATAGCAGGTAAAACTATAATCATCTGCACAGATAGCAGACAAGCGCTACTAACCTTGAATAGACCACGTGTCACATCAGATTTAGTAATGGAGTGTCACAAGTCACTAACCCAAGCTTCGGATTGTAATACCATCATCCTGAGGTGGGTTAAAGGACACAATAGGAATAAAGGCAACCGCATTGCTGACCAATTAGCTAGGAAGGCGGCAGGCCTAAGACTCTTAGGACCTGGGGATCTTTTTGGTTGGTCAACTACAACAATCGCGGAAATTGTCAAATGTCACTCCCATGCGCAAACCGTAAAAAGATGGGAAGAAGGGAAAGGATGCAAACTTGCCAGGGTAACACTAAGTAACCTTGAAGAGTCAACATCTAAGAAGTACTTGGGAATGACCAGGAAAAACCTACGTTTGGCAGTTGGTTTTTTAACTGGTCATTGTCAACTAAGCAAACACCTCCATACACTGGGGCTAGCAGACACACCTCTATGTAGGAAGTGTGAACGAGAAGAAACGAAACTGTAGAGCATGTCCTATGTGAATGCCCAGAGTTATCGTTAATACGAGAGTACGCGTGGGTCAATTGTGGCCTAAGTGCTGTGAAACTTAACTCGCCCTCCCTACTCTACAGATACAGAACTGTCGATATTCTTCTGTATTAAAGAATAATTTCAGGTACTTACATATTATTAGGTATTCATACTAACACTAAATTTAATTCAGTTACCTATTTAATAAAATAAAATGAACTTGCTTGAAATCTGCGTCTATTTGAGAAGCGTGAGATGAACTATTTACTTGGTTCTATTTGAGAAGTTAAAAAGGGAGTTTCGACTTGCGTGCTTCTATTTGAGAAGACAAATCCGAAGTAAGTTATGGGTAGTTTGGTTTGAATGTGAAAAACTGACAGTCGCCGGGGATACGAAACAGCATGAAGAAGGCATGTCGTGCTGATCCTAGGTTTTTAATTTAGGGAGATGGAAAATTGAAATAATTTAATTAATATTATTTATTTATTAAACAAATTATTGTAGAAAAGACAATTAATTTTCTACAGTAAGAGAGTGGACACTGGTTGAGAAAAATGGAAAAGGTAGGTTATGAAAAGGAACAAATAGTTTTGTCGCAGATTATGAATGTTCAAGTAATAAACTATTTTACGTATTTTTTTTAATTTAAACCTTAAATCTAATTATTTTTTAGTTCTGTAAGGGAAAATCATACTTTTTACAGAACTTTTGATGTCTTTTTTGCAAATATTGTCTTAATTTACCAATTCAAATAAAGATTTAAAAGAACTCTATGATTTTTATAATAAGTTCAGACCCAATAACCGTCAAAAAACTTTTTCCTGCCGATGATACTCCATCTTTTTTTCGTCCCCTTTTTGATAGCCCCGTTACCAATATCAATATATTATGAAATTCACCGGGGAGTGTATATTCAGTTCTCTTGACTTTTCCTCTCCATTTACAATAAAATACGTCTGTCTAGTCAGCATAATCGAGTTGTAAAGATAAATGAATTTAGTTAGGAACAATCTTTTTTTCCGTTTTGATTAATGTGTCTGAAAAAAGTAAGTGATTGGGTTTTCGGCGAAACATCTGGGACAGAAAGATTTTTTGTGGATTTTGGAAAAACAAAGCATAATCAAGCTTGACTTGCTGAAATAGGCTGTTTAATTGACCATGATACAAAAGTATTAAATCGCCAACAAAAAAACGAAAATACTCAAAAAGAATTATGAAGTGTTATTATTTCATTACTTCATTAGTTAGAGTAGTGAAGGCGAAGTTTCAAGGATAGATGCAGTTTATACTTTATAATAAATTTATAGAATTGCTAAAACTATTAAATGGCGTAGTGATAAGGTGATTAATAATAATAAATTGTCGTCAATAGTAATAGTTCGCGATCTAAAACTATGTCTTCCGGATGTTTCGTATGTGATTGCCGCGAATATTCCCAAAATACGTTGTGGCAATGTGGACAAGTCTGATTATGATGCCTGAAATAAAATCAAAAAAGTGTTAATGAACAGTAAACAGAATAAATGAGAGGGAGACATTATGACATTATTTTTTCTTCAGAAGAAGTAAGAACTGATGCTGACAGAATGCGCCAGGAGCACTTGTAGCTAATGCTTCTAACATAAAGTACGAATTTTCTTGAGATTAGCGATAAGAGACAAACGTCTTCTATAAGAAATAAACAAGGAGTTTAAGGTTAAGTTAACAAGGAGAAAAACAACGAACAAATAGCAATAGTATTTGCAAACTATCTTGAAAGTGTTTTTTCAACCATATCGACGAAATAACCGATACATTTTTTGTATTTCATTTTGAGTTATTCTTGTTTCTTAGTAACAGGTACTTTTCAGCTCAATTTAGCGTTTAGTGTCAAACCCAGGTATTTAGCCGTGTTGACAACACCAGAAGAGATTAACCAATTCTTTACGAATATAAACCCTGTTCATTTTACAAATTCTCAATCGTCAATAGAACCACGTGTAAGCCAAACAGGGTCGCACTGATATACGACCTATGTATCATATGATTTTTAAAAATATTTACTTTTGAAACTGTTAGTGTAAGAATTTCTTGAAATTTAATCATTATATTACAATTAAACTAAACTCTAAAAAATAACACGACCAGTCAATAACTTAACAATAACTATAACATAAATATAACACAATATATTAACTTAAAAATCAACACGATACAATTTGAATTTAAAATGCTGGCAAGTTGGGATCTGTAACATGAGAATCTGTCTCGCTTAAGGTAATAAATTATATTTAATAGCCTCTTGACGAATGAGACGGCGAATATCAACACGTGCTCATGTTTACTGATGGGAATTTGGTAAACGAATGAACTTTAGCAGATATTATATCGAAATCAATAGGAAACACTGAGCATGACATAAACTACTACCTTATCAGGCTACCTAGAAGGTCTAGTTCGTTCTTTATGGACCCAATATGCATACACAAATTAAAAAATTCCTTATGTGTTGACTACTATGGTTTTAACAGTAAAATTATTAAGGCATCTCTAGATATAATTATTGAACCGCTCACAATAATATTTAACAAATGTATTAACGAGGGTTACTCAGCTGTATTAACTAGGCCTGATGTATTTAAAATATCAAAAGTAATTCCACTTCATAAAAAAGGAAATAAAAATGCTCCAGACAATTACAGACCTATTATCATAGTACCAATAATAAGCAAAATTTTTGAAATCTTAATTAGAGATCGTATAAAAAATTATTTGGATAACAAATCAATTATATCTAGCTCTCAGTTTGGTTTTAGAAAATAATACTTAACAACTAAAGCTTTATTCGAAGTAATAGAACATATTGTTCACGGTCTTGATGCAGGTGAACCTACTAATGGATTAATGCGTGACCTTACAAAAGCTTTTGATTGTGTGGATATTAAAACACTATTGTTAAAATTGGAGTACTATGTAATAATGGGTACCATACACGACCTTTTAAAATCATATCTTACATTAAGAACACAGATTATTGCATTTAATAATCAAGAATCTAATCCTTTACCAGTTTCAACCGGGATCAGTTTTGGGACCTCTGTTATTCTTGATATATATAAATGATTTACCAAGTGAGTTGGAAAACACCAACTGTGTTCTTTTTGCAGATGACACAAGCTTATTATGTAGAGGTAAAACTGATTACAGTCAGTTTAGAAAAATCTAAATCCTGGTTTAACTGTAACAGACTTAAGTTAAACGACCAGAAAACCCAGACAATAGTATTTAGTTCCGATAGATGGGTTAAACCATCTGAACCAATAAAGTTACTAGGTATTACTATGGATACAAGGTTGAACTGGTCGCACAATATTGAAGGATTGTGTAAGAAGCTCGCCTCACAGATTTTTGCCATGCACAGATTCTCTACTTCTCTGAGTCGAGATATTCTTAGGTCAGTTTATTTTGGAATGGTTCATAGTATCCTAAAATATTGCATATTTCTTTGGGGAAACTTGTCCTATGCATATAAAATTTTCGCGACGCCCTGGGACGTCGCTGCGTTGTCCCAGTGGCGTCGTGTGTCAGCGCGGACTTTTAATACAGAAAATATATTTATTTGACTTTAAGTGAGTATAAAATATATGTATTAATAAATAAATCAAATAAAAATATAACATAAAGTAGATAGACCCTTGAATTATCAAAAATTGTTCAATTCGAAAATTATCCGGTCGGCTCCCCTCCCCCGTGTTCCCTGCTGTCGTGCGTTTTATCTCATTTAGCCAAGCTTTTGTTTTGTTTTATTTCGCGCGGGGATTTTTTGCTATCAACAGTGGATACTTATATTCAAATGAATAGAAAATCAAAACTAAGGCTTCAAGTGTAAAATGGACACTTTTTGTCATACATAGAGAAGCCTTAGCAGCAAAGAACGTTACACCTGAATTAAGTGTTGTGATGGATAGCATTATTAAAGTGCTGAACTACCCTAAAACACGACCCGTGAAATCAAGACTTTTCCATAAACTTTCTGAAGAAATGAGCGCCGAGGACACCTCTTTAATTTATTATTGCAACTCTCGTTGGCTGTCCAAACGCAACGTACTAGCATATCTACTGTATCTACATACAGAATCACATGATAATGCGTAAAACTTTACTAATTCAGAGATTATAATAAAATTAGCTCTCTGTGACATATTTAAGAAATTTAATGATCTTAATAAGTCTCTGCAGAGAAACAATACTTATATCCTGCAATTGGCAGATAAAATTACTGGGTTTCAGAAGAAGTTGCTCTTATGGAAGAGAAAATCAAGAAATTAACTGTTTCCCTGCTTTACAAGGTATTCTACAAGAAATATCGATAGAAATCTTTGATCCTTCTTTAAAAAATATGTTTACCCAACACATGTTTTCACCGAGCGAACACTTTGAGAAATATTTTCCCGAAAATATGGAGGAATATGACTGGGTCAGAAATCAGAAAAATTTTCCTTTCATCCACGCCATCGACACTTTCAACAGAGGAAGAAAAACAACTGACAGAACAGCCAAGTTCTTTGCATTTTGGAGCTCACTTTCTCATGAATATCATGCCATCAGCACTGCTGCATTAAAGGTTTTATTACTATTTGCGACTTCGTACTTGTGCGAAACGAGCTTTTCTGCAGTTGAAGTAATTAAAAACAAGTACAGATTAAACATAAACTTAGAAAAAGTAATGAGAGTGCCAATTTCTAAACTGAAGCCCCGGTTTCATAAGCTGTGCTCAAAAAAGCAAGCACATTCCTCTTAACTTTTAATAAAACATTTATATTATTAATATTATGTGTTCTTGTATTATTTCTAGTTATTTCCTTTGTTATTGTTCCTCTAGTTCTTTCTCGATAAACGGAAAGTATTTAAACCATCTAAGATATGCAGATGACGTAGTACTAATAGCCGACAGCTGGAAAGAACTGAAGACGATGATCGATGAGCTTCATACGGAATCCATAAAAAAAGGACTGAAAATGAAGCTGAGTAAAACTAAGCTAATGTCGAATAAAGATGATCAACCGACGATAACCATCCAAGGAACAAAAGTGGAACATGTAGAAGAATACATATATCTGGGTCAGAATATCAAGGTAAACAAAGAAAACCAAACTACCGAAATAAGCAGACGAGTAAGAATGGGATGGGCCGCATTTGGAAAACTCTCATACATACTGAAAGACAAAAAGATACCCCAAAACCTTCGAACCAAAGTGTTCGATTCTTGTATCCTTCCCGTTCTCACTTACGGAGCTCAAACCTGGACATTCACAAAAAAGAACATGGACAAGATTCGAAAAACTCAGCGAGCCATGGAACAACAGATGCTTGGTATCTCACTAATAGATCGGCAAACGAACCAAGCAATCCGGAACAAAACAAAAATAAAGGACGCCGCGAACCAAGCAGCTAAATTAAAATGGAAATGGGCTGGACACAACGAACGTCTCGAAGATGGTAGATGGAACAAAGAAGTCGGAAACTGGCGACCGTACGATGCGAAGAGACCAAGAGGAAGACCTCAAATGCGCTGGAGCGACGACATCAAAAGAGTCGCAGGACCAATGTGGAAACGCCTAGCGCACAACAGGGATGAATGGCGAGAAATGGGAGAGGCCTTTATTCGACAATTCGGATAGAAAAAGGGCTATAAAAAAAAATTTCCTTTGTAGGTGTACATAAGTCATTTTTAGGCAAACGTAGCTACAACATTTTGTTCTGAAACTAGCAGGTCTTTAGTGTATACGAGATATAGACCAGGTCCCAGTACACTTACCTGTGATACCGCTGCACTAATTTTCCTTAGTTCAGAATAAGCATCTTTCTACTTAATCCTGAAGTTTTCTGTGACCAATATTAAATTAAGATCTTTGAGTATTGGGTAGGAAGGGCCATTCGGAAGGGGAACACGTTTTGTAACAAAGTATTTTTGTAATTGTGGTACATAAAATAACGTAATCTGGTTTAGGAACTGATGGGATTGTTTTTATGTGTAGTTCTGGTTTGACTTTATCCTGCAGCAAGTTCCAAGTTTATAGTATTATTATAGTAGATGAAGATTCTAGCCACGTAGGAATTTAAGAGATCTTGTTTAAGTTGCAACATGATGAGGTAATCGCATATATCTGCAAGACTGAAAAAATTTATTGTGTCACAAGAAAGGAACTTCTGGCGAAGGCAGTAAGTGACCTTAAAATAAATTATCAACAAGAATCTAACTAATTTTGTTAAATTTGAAGAAGTTTAATTAAAGTTGGTACTTAGAAGCATTGAGTACAGCGCAGTTAACCTTTCTGAACACTGACCTTGCTTGCAGTTGAAAAAAATATCGTACGTATTTCAATTATATATTACCTTTGTAGAAATATTTATTTCAATAAAATTTTAATATCCTTAGCTTGCCAGACCTTTTGAATAACTCTAAAAAAACTTACCTCGTCAACTCTCCCAGTCTAGACAACGGATCAAAAGTTTGGCTCAACCTTTTCTTATTCTCTTCCCCCATCTTCGCTAACTCCGTTTAAGTCACCTCCATACCACAACCTCACTAACAAATTAAAGCTCTACGATCAAAATACCGAATCACAAAACCATAATATATAAACTTTAGATAAATTCCAATAACAAAAGAAATAACGATCGAAAACTTTGGATGGAAGTCACAATCACAACCACGTTTCCCGACGAAAACAATCTCACGTGCGCACAATCTTACGTCACGATTGTTCTAAGTTGGAACCTCCGAAGCAACTGCGATCACTCTGACGTTTACTAGACTTAGTAGACATCTAGTGGCCATTGACCTGAGAAGAGCGTAAGTAAGGTCGTTCTTTTCTTTTACTCACAAAACAGTTGAGCGCCGTCTGCATTTTCATTCATTTGTTCCTGCGACGACTCGATTATGTATTGTACACGGTGTCAGTCGAGGGACGCTTATCTGTTTCTCTGCACTTACGAGTACGAGTCGGTTGTTGGCTCAGCTCGATAATTGTGATTTATCAAGCTTTTTAATAGTTTTTTAATTGCTCTCACTTTGATTCCTCTTAATAATATAATAAATAGATGCTTATGTGGTACTTGGAATAACGAGTGGGACTTCTTATGTTAACAGTTGAATATATAAACGTTTTTTATAGTATATAAATTATGTGGTTACGTTTTTTAATACTTTAGTGGTGAGCTACGTATATTTCTGGACTTAGAAGACTTGAATGGACGACGGGGAATATCAGGACCTGAAACAAAAGAATTTATTAGTCTACTTAATTGTTTCCTACTTCAAAGCATAAGCAGTTTTTAGTATATGCAACTAGATTACCTACAAGCATATGTCAGGCTTATACCGGTTAAACAATCAGGATATTATAAAAATGTATATCCATATTATATAAATCAATAAATATAAATCAATTTTTTGAAACGGTTTCTAAAGGTCTTTCTAAATGGTCTCTATTGATTACAAAAGTACCCGCTAAGTAACCTTAGTCATTAACATTTCTTTTTTGGCAAGGTGGGTTAGATACGCAGAGTCTCATCATCCACTTCTAGTATTTTACAATATTACTATAAGCGAATAATAAAAATGAACCTATCAACATAGGGATACAGAGTTATAATTGGTTTCAAATGAGTGTAGAGTAATAAATCATGAAGTGTCATAAAATTTGCCTGAATTTCGGTGTCGTCATGGGCGTAGGCAAATGGACGGATGTCAACTTCGTCGTCAAAAATTGATGTACCTCAAAATATCATATTTTGGATATTTTGTGATAACCAATTTTATTTAATTTTTCGATTAACTTATTCTTCAAACTCGTATTCCATTATATGGTCATTAAAGCTAATTACATTTTTATTTATAAAAACAAATTCACTTCCTTACTGAACGAATAAAAGCATTAGAAGAAACTAATAAGGGTATGACGCACCTCCTAATATTACTAAGAACTAAAATAAATCAACGCGTAATGAGGTTTTACTTACACTTTCATTATAATCCCTCTTTTATTTTATTATTATCATTCGGCATTCGACATTCGAGTTAGTAATTGTTACTACACCAATTAAACGTACAGTAATATTGTGATATAGAAATAGTGAAAAAGTTATAAAATGGCGACATTTACTCCAAAGAAAAGAGGTGTAAAAAATTCTCCGCTATCTGTTAGTGAAAAAGTTATAATTTTAAATGTATATGATTGCATAAAACACGATCACCCTAGTTTGTCTGTGCAAGAAAGTGTTGAGCGATGTGCCCGAATGACTGGAATTGGACAGTCCACGATTTTTAAATTATTGCGAGAAAGAAAGATATCAGGCCAGTTAAGTCCATGCAAGAGAAAATCAGGAAGACCAATAAAAATCTTAGGTGAAGACACCAAACGTGACATTCGAAGAAAAGTTCATTCGTTTTATTTTAAAAAGGAAATACCCACCCTTGACAAAATACTAATGGAGATAAGCCAAGATAACGATATTCCTTTGATATCCAGAAAACTTTTATGGAAAACTTTAAAAAGTATGAATTTTTCCTGGGAAAAGCACAATCGAAAGGCACTATTACTGGAAAGTGATGAAATCATTTGCTGGAGACGAAAATATTTGAGAACTATAAAACAGTACCGCAGAGAGCACAAGAAAATTTTTTATCTTGATGAGACGTGGATAAACGAAGGTTATATAGTCCAAAAAATGTGGCAAGATAAAAATGTAACAAGTGCTCGCCAAGCTTTCATAGAAGGCCTTTCGACGGGTATTAAAGTGCCTTCGGGAAAAGGGAAGAGGCTTATAATTGCTCACATTGGAAGCGAAGAAGGATTTTTAAAAGAAGGTTTGTTAAGCTTTGAGTCGTGTCGGACGGGAGATTATCATGAGGACATGAATTCGGATGTCTTCGAAGACTACTTCGGGGAAATGTTAAAATTTCTTCCAGTTGATTCGGTCGTGGTTATGGATAATGCAAGCTACCATTCAAGGCGCATAGAGAAGGTACCAACTTCAGCTTGGAGAAAGCAAGAAATTATTAACTGGCTGTCAAATAAAGGTATTCAGTTTGAGACGAATTCAATAAAGAAGGAACTACTAGCCGTAGTAAAACAACATAAATCTCGCTTCATAAAATATGCCGTAGAAGATGTAGCAGAAAAGTATAAAGTAACTGTGCTACGCCTACCGCCATATCATTGCGAATTAAATCCCATAGAACTTATATGGGCACAACTTAAAGGATATGTTGCAAGGCACAATACCACATTTAAAATGAAAGATGTCAAGGTATTGTTTGATCAAGCCATTATGGAAATCACATCAGAAAACTGGCAAAAAGCAATCCAGCATGTTTTAAAAGAGGAAGATAAAATGTGGGAACTGGACAACTTGGTCGATCAGGTGGTTGACCCTATAATTATAACACCAGGGGATGATGACAGTTCTTCGGATGAAGACTATAGTGATGTAGAATTGTAATAACGTATCCAGTAAAGTTTTTGTAGTTTTTGTGAATAAATTGATTTAAAATCCCCACAAGTGTTTCAATATGTAAAGTTCATTCGTGTGTGTTTGTGAGTATTTCCCGATTTCGGTTCGTATATATTTTATTGTTACATTTTATATTTTTTTAATAACACTGTTCTGCTGTATTACATTTTTATTTCCTTTAATATGATTTTTAAGAATGCATATTCTTTTGTCAATTAACCCACTAGCGCGCCTCTGGCTCAGTGTTTATCTGTCGATAACAATGGACTAATCCCTTAAAACAGGGTGATACCTACCTGCTCTTTATGAAACGACAGAATTTTGCAATGCGGACGGAATTTATTGACGGATTATTGACGGATTACCCTGTAGCGCTTTTGAATACTTCATGAGATTTTATTACTCTACACTCATTAGAAATAGATTATAGTTTATTGGGAATATACGGCGTAAATGCTTATGAATTGGTACACAACCAAGATACCTACTTTGTTAAAACGTTTATGCAGTGACTTGAATTCAACAATACGTATAAAAAAAACAAATGACATGGTAGTTGTTAAGTAACTCTGAATAGATGAATGCAATATTAATAATAATAATAACTTTTGAACAGCTAATAAATGATGTGCAACGAATTTTTCAACAAAAAACAATTTGACCTTCATTTTCACTAAACTATTTAATTGAGAGAAATTTCCACAACAAATACAACTTCACAAAATGTTACACGTTAAAAAGAATCAACAATTTTATGTTCTTTTCTAAGCAAACATTCACCAAAACAATCTTACGGAACGCAACATCAATTCCACGTGAAAACGGCCCCTATTAGGGCATTTCCATCCATTACATTTAATTGAGACAAAAAAGTGCCCTGCTATCTACCCCATATATTTTATTCTGAGGTCATATTTTTAACCATACTTTATCTCCTGTCAGTTATACAACATTATACAAAAACATGAGGCCTATGGGCTCAGTGTGTAGGTTTCGTGTTGTCTGCTAATAAGTCGTCAAAAGGTGCTCACATTCCAAAAGCATATATTTGTGAATTCTACGCAATAATAAATCCAGCGGCCCAAGAATAAAAATAATTTTACCTAGAAATTATGGTAATGGTTATATACGAGTGACACGAACAGAGTATTTGCCAGAGGGTAATGGCGTTGTTTCTTGGAAATGATTTTTAAAAGGGTATAAATGCTTCAGGTGGGTGGCAAGTGATTGCCGATGTTGATAACGTTTTAAAAGCGTTAATTTTGATCACATACAGGGACCTACAATAATATTATTTTAATTTTAAGAAATTATAACTTCGCGGAACATTACATTGCTAAAGGTATTCATTATTTTTCCATTGTTTTAAAAGATCTGCAAATACAAAGCTATTGTCCAGTCCCCAATACCTACGGAAACAGGACCACCTATACTAATGGCAGAAATAAGAGCAGCCATAATATCACTAAAAGAAGGGAGAGCTCCAGGACCAAATGTAGTACAGTCTGAATTTCTTAAACTTTTTGATGATGAATCTTTAAGAATACTATGTAAAATCTTCAATAGTATCTATGACACACGCAATATTCCAAAAGATTGGCTAGTTTCAGAATTTATTACGTTACCAAAGAAACAAAGAGCGATACAGTGCTGCGAATATAGCGACCACCAGATTATGTGAGGCGTTAGACAAGGATGTGTACTTTCACCTATATTATTCAACCTATATTCAGAGGAAATATTTAGTGAAGTCTTGGAAAATTTCGAACATGGAATTCTATTAAATGGAGAACGCCTAAACAACATCCGCTATAAACAAAGTAAATGAAGTAAGTGAAAGAATTGGACTACAAGTAAACATATCGAAAACTAAATGTATGGTCATCAGCCAAAATTAAATTAGAGACGTCCAACTGCTTGTCAAGAATACACCAGTGGCCCGAGTAAAACAGTTTACCTGTCTTGGAACAATAGTAAACAAACAATTGGATCACTCATAAATAGTAAAATGTAGAATAGAGAAGGCTAGGAATGCATTCAACAACATGACCAAACTCTTTAATAGCCACAACCTTAATCTTAAAATAAAAGTAAGGCTCCTATGATGTTATATTTTCTCGATATTATACTACGGAGATGAATCCTGACACTCACTGAAGCGATGTAGAAAAAACTTGAAGCCTTCGAGATGTGGCTATACAGAAGAATCCTAATGATATCATAAACGGACAAGATAACCAACGAGGCTGTACTACGAAGAATGGGGAAAGAAAGAGAAGTGATGTATACGATTAAAATGAGGAAGCTGGAATATTTCGGACACATAATGAGAAACGGCACTAAATATAGATCACTGAAAATAATCCTTCACTGCAAAGTATTCGGAAAGCGAGGAATTGGGAGAAGAAGAATATCATCTTTAAAAACCTGAGAAAATGGTTCTCCACAACAACAAATAATCTATTTAAAGCATCAGTTAATAAAATAATTATAGCCAGAATGATCGCCAATAGACGCCAAAAGAAGAAGAAGAATTGTAGACTAATAGTCCGATTGTGCTCGAATTTTGATAGGTGAAATTTGAAGGTGCGTCTTTTGCAACATATGTGTTTGTACAATGCTGTGTAAAGCCACGAATAATTGAGTAAATAAAAAAAAACTTTAAATAACAAAGCTCATTGCAGTTCAATATAAGTATTTATTAAGAAATTTAAAAAGAAAAAAATATATAGGGTGATCCGGTTAAACAACAAAGCTTAACGTATTTCCAGAAAGCAGTAAACAATTTAAATGCCACCATCAGATCAGCTGTATTATGAGAATGGCCACAAACCGTAACGGATGGAGAGGATTAATGAGGGAGGGAGGCCTAAAATTTTGCTGTAGAGCCATAGGATGGATGTATGAATGGATTGTACACATTCACATTTAACTCAGATTTAACTAAAAATCTTGTTTGATCTTGGAATATCTTAGTGACATGTATGATCTCAATAGTTCCTAATAATGAACGGGAAAAATCACATTACACAATCCTCTCTATGCCAAACTTTATCGAAGGTCATATCCAAAAACATTGCAGAGCAGACCTTTTTTCTTCAACTAGTGAAGTTTAAGTAGATTTGAAAATCCACATTGGAAGTCCGAAATAAGTCATCTGATTTCGATGATGATTTTTAACCTTTTAAGCAGATTTGATAATAATTTTCAACCTTTTAAGATTTTATAATAATTTCTATTAAAGATTTTTTTAGCCAGCTAATTTTAAACTCAATTGTTCTGCTCTGTGAAGCTACAGCTTATCTAAAAAGTTTTCACAATCTCTATTGTAGTAGCTAGCGAATACTAACGTAAAATATAATAAACTTTTATTGATAATTTTTCGACTGTTCTAACAACCATTCAAAATTCGTCATTTTGTGTCATGTGGAACAATTTCACCCAATCATGTCAACATTAAACTGATAATTGCATTCAGTGCAATTTTCAATCCCTATGACAACACGATCGAGTTTGACAACTTCATCCAAATAAATTTCAAAATGTCACGTTTCGGCAATGAGAATGTTCAAAGTATAAATGCGCTAATCAAAGAAAACATTCCCAGTAATACAACCTACAGTCACAAACATATTTGGGGAATATTTATGGAATTTTGCTGCGGACGAGAATATGATTTGAATGAAAATTACTGGTCATGGCAATCAGAATTCTATAAAACCCTACTTGAATCTCGATAAAGAACACCACAACAAGATTATAAATATTATGCGTGGTAACAGATCTTCTATAGTAGAGAACAGCAACGAATCTAATGTTAACTTAAATTTTAATAATTTTACTTTCGCTAACTGTACTTTTAATAAATAAATGTTTCGTTATGTTGAGTTATGCTTTTTTTTTTCAAAAAATTATCCGCCAAATATCCCTCGGACATTGATGAATGCCTCATAATTTCATGACAAATTTCTCAAGCTCGTTGCTTGGTAACAGCACTCAGCCTTCGGCTTCGTGCTGTTACCAAGGAACGAGCTTTCGATTGTCATGAAATTATCTCGTCTGTTATCAATGTCCTAGGGATATTACTACTGATAACTAATTCAGCACTCACTGTTTTTAACTGATAAAACGTCATAGAAACGCCACGTTTCCTACTGACAAAACTCCTTCTTGCCCGTGATTTCTCAACGGCAAAATTATGACAGATCCGTCACGAAGGTGTCTGGTAATTCTATTGTTGTCAGTTTGACAAACGTCATTGAGGCGTAATCAATTTTGGACAGATATAATGAATCTAGATGAAAAATTAAGATTTTGATGCCACTCAGGTGAAGAAAGCAAAAAATTGGTTTCGTAAAACGTCCCATTGAACATGTTCGTACGAGTGAGAAATGTTACGCTTGAAAGATGTACTACCATAACAGAACTAGCAAAAATTCTCGAGAATGATTTATACCTTTAACATGTAAAAAGGCAATGGCGAAAACTATAAAGAGTCGTCTGTAAAGTCAATGTGGGATACTACAGCAAAAATGGTACAAGAAAAATATTTTACGGAGTACATAATAAAGATCGACCCTTTCACAGATATATCTTTCAAATGTGCAAGATTGGCCAGAGATACCAAGCAGAGGAAGCTTCAAAGTGTTAAAAAAAAAGAAAACTCGGTTCAAAAGCATTATCCATCGAAGAACTATTAATCATCCAAAGCTACGACAAGGACCCCGATAGAGCATAAAAAAAGTTTTTTCACCTTTGCTCATTTGAACTTGCTTGGAGAGGCAATGAGGCCA
This sequence comes from Diabrotica undecimpunctata, assembly GCF_040954645.1. NCBI lineage: Eukaryota > Metazoa > Arthropoda > Insecta > Coleoptera > Chrysomelidae > Diabrotica > Diabrotica undecimpunctata. Next base: position 11,978,422 of record NC_092803.1, on the reverse strand, counting down.
TAAACTGCAAGATTCACTTTTTATAGAAGGAATTTGATGTTATGGGAGAATTTACGGGCCGAATTAAATACAACAGCATTTTTTCCAAAACAAATCAAGGCGGTTCGAAAAGTTTGGCAAACAGCATATAGCTGGTAAGAAATTCATCAAACAAAAATTTATGCTCAGTTAAATTATTTTTGAAATTACTTAATGGAAAAATGTGGACCAAAGATTTTATCAGACAGACTCTTTCTTTCCATTCACCCCAACTGGAAGGATGGATCTTGGTTCAAAAAATGTCCACTTGGAATCAACACCGTATCTAAGAGGACAAAAATGTCAACTGAAAAAATTGGAATAGACACAAAAAACATGAAAAAACAAACCATTCTCATCGATCTTCAGCTGTGTCAGCCTTGTTCAAGCAAGGTGTTTCTGAACAGGAATTAATTAAATTAACGGGTCACTCAAATGCAAGCTCTCTAAAACCGTACCTGCAACTCGATTCCAGTCACCACCAGAATTTGATCGAAAATCTCAGAACAACAAAAATGAAGCTGGACCTTCGAGTTCCCAAATGCTACAGGTCAATAATACACAAAATCATGCTTTGGTAGAAAGTAATGGGCAAACTACTATAGCTTATAATTAGACTTCGGCAAATATGCAAATAAAAATGTAGAAAATATGCGCATAAATATGCACGTGTTTACCCGAAAATATGCAAATATTTTACAAAATATGCATACAAATAAATAAAAAAATCGTAAAATAGTAACAATTTTATTTAAAAAAAAAGTGTACATAACTAAATATTTCCTACTATCCATTAAGATTTACATTTATTTTAAGTAACTACATCATTTTTAAGTATGAATAAACTTATTTAGAATTATGGTAACAATAAATGACCAAGTGGTGTTCAAAATTTTCTAACAAAAACTTGTGGCTTCTGTCTGAGTACATATATTTATATATGGAAAAACTTCGTTCAACATCAACTGATGTAACGGGAGCATTTTTCAAACTAACCAAAACATTTGGTTCTAAATTAATTGTTTCCGAAATATTTCCAGCTAGAACACTGACTACTTCAGAAAGAATATGGTAACCTTTAATTTTTTCCATAGTAGCTTCAAATTTTTTTAAAATATCTTTTCCAATATTACCTCTAACGTTCCGACAACATGACGCAAATTCTTTTATTAATGCTGTACTTTAGAACAATGACAGTTTTGGTGATTCTAACTGAGTAATTGTTTTTTGAACAAAACTAAAATTTGATTTTATAAATGAAAGTTCTTGTTGAAGCAAGTTACTCTGAAAAGTTTGTTTAGAATCCAAAAGAGATTGGGAACTTTCATCTGTTAACGTATCAATTATGTTCTTTATTTTAACAAAATGATCTGCATAAAAATTAGCTGCTTCTAACCATGTTCCCCATCGCGTTAAAATAGGTTGTGGTGGAAGAGGAATGTTAGGTAGCATTTCTTTATAAAGTTGAATTCTTATAGGAGATTTAAGAAATACTTTTTTGACACTGGATATCATGGTATTTACAAGAGGAAACTTTTTTCGTATTTCCTCTGCAACTCTGTTTAATCCATGCGCTACACAAGTAACATGTATTCAATCTGGGAAAAATATTTTTAAATTTTGTCCTGCTTTCACCATATAAGGAGCAGCATCCGATAAAATAAGCAGTAATTTATTAGAAGGAATAGTTGTCGGAAGAAAAAAAGTTGCTAATGTTTCTTGTATAAAACGCGAAATTGTTAAAGCATTTGTTTTCTCAAGTTGCTGGCATGAAATAAGATGAGATTTTTTTAAGGTATCTTCTTTAAGAACACCAATCAATAAATGAGCAATATACTTTCCTGAGGAATCAGTGGTTTCGTCTACAGATATGTAAAAATAATTATCTGCAATTTGCAATGTGTGAAGCAGTTCTCACATGTTGGTCTATCTGAAATTTCTTCTCACATGCTATCTATAAATAAAAATAAAAACCTTTATTTTAACCCAACCTTTAAAATATAAAAATGTACAAGGTGTTTTTGGTTAATCAAATAACTGGTTTGGAAAAAAAAACACTCGCTAAGTGTTTTAAATGCAGTATTAATCCACAAATTAGTTTTTGTTACTAACCATTAGTACATCATATAACTTATTTTAAAATTCAACAAAAGTTTTTTTTTGTTAATTCAATTACAATAAAAATAATTGTGTTTTAGAATAGCTGACTTCATAAAAAAAAGTAAAGGTGAAAAATTTTTCTAAATACACACCATTGTATTGTACCATAGACAATTTTTTCTCACTAAAGGAAGCTATTTTTCATTTAAAAACAACCTACGAGTACTAAATTTCAAGTAAATACGTTTATTGGTTTTAAAGTTATTGTTGTTATTAACTAAAAGAATTTAATTTTTTTTAATTTTAACACCCTGTATCTCGAAAAGTAAATAAGTTTGACCCCTCATTAACTATATCGTTTTGTTCAATTTTTCGAGAAGTATCTACAGTCAAACGTTGTAAGTGTCATTTGGAAACACCCTGTATGTATGAAATATTAGATATTTAATAGAAAATATTAGATACTTACAATTTTGCCACAGACTGAACAGTAGATTTTTCCCATATCCATAGACAGCTCTTTATAAGGTTTAATCCAAGTTGAAGCACTGGTTGTTTTAGGCATTATAAAATCACAATCTTCCTTTTTGTTACGCACAACGAGTGTTTACGCTTTGAATATCAAAACAAAAATGATTTACAAATCTGAGCATCAAATTAGAAATGTTTAGGTACCTAATTCAATAAACTGGGAAATTTTGGAAAATCCCTAAATTAGAAACAAAACTATTAGCCGTTTACCTGCTGTTAAGATACAATAAATTGTAGATAGATTTGGGGATTAGATCATAAAATGCAAATGAGCGAACCCTTAGCGATTATCCAATAACTGAATGCCTCAGTGACCGAGACTTTCTAAGAATATTGAGGGCTACTTAAATTGATCTTCTTTGAAATTGTAAATGTTTTGTACCTGTAGAGATTACGTACTTAGATCATTTCTTGATTAAAATGACTACAAAATTTTATACAAGAATTGAAATAAATTGGTATGTTTAAAAATTTTCAAATACAGTATAAAAATCTGAACTTTTATGCACTTTATGTAAACTTTTATACAAATATGCCAAAATATGAAATATTTGCATAAAATATGCACAATATGCAAAATATGCAATATGAATATTTGCCGAAGTCTACTTATAATAATTGTACATTTAGTATTGTTAACAAATAAATAAAGATTACGTTTCGTTGATGCACCATGCATAAATTGTCTTGTGAAATAGTAACGTCGGATACCAATCGAAAATATTGCCGACAAAATTTCGCTCCGTGCGTGACCATGGTAGGGGTACCTTGAAACGATGCCAGCGTTCGTAGCGGCGAAATATGACAAATTTTGACCTTTTGGATCCATAGAAAAATAATATAGTATATAGAAATTTTTTTGTTTTGAATATTTTTACGCATAAATTTTATCAAAAATGGGAGCAAATACATATTGCGTATTTAATTGTGCTAATAATAGCAAAAATAGTGAGTGTAGCTTTTATAGGTTTCCAAAGATTACATATAAATTAGAGAAAAGAAAAAGATGGATTCGTGCTATTAATATGAAAAAGTAAATATCACATAATTTTATTTTTATGCAATTGAAATAGGAAAAATTTTAATAATTTACCTTAAATGATATTTCATAAGGCTTCAAGCTAACTGCAGCCTGCCAGATGACTTTAGCTTTTATATCATAATTTTTACTATTATTGTTTTTAATTACAGGCTCGTCCACATGCAAAAACTTGATTTGCCAGTACTAGATTTTCCCTTTCTTTTCCGTTTGGGGTTGAAAAGATAAAGTTGATGAATTTTTAGAAACCCAGTTTTTAATACTAAATTTATTTTGTACATAAACTAAAAAAATATAATTAAAAAACTAATTATTAATACTTGTTAATTTCGTATCTATTTAACATATGTTTAGCCTCAAATTGGGAGGTCCAAAACTGGCAGATGAAGGCCGTAGATGTCGCGTCAGTCACGCACAGAACTGTCAAAGTTAAATGCGACCAACAAAATAACGTGTAAAGTCTTTTTCTTCTTCTTTAGTTAATTGGCCTCCACCTACTTGGGTATTTGGCCAGCTCATCGTCGCGGAAAAAATGAAAAATCCCTTATTCACCTACAATTTGGAGTTCGTATGGAACAAACACAACAAAGCTAAATACTTTTATCGGCAAGCCAAAGGCAACTGCCGAGCATTACAGAATCTCGAAATGTTGCTTCGGATTGGTATAGTGAAGAACCAAGTGTTACTTTACCTAAATTTGATTTTCTATGTAATTTTTGACGTATTGTTCAAATTATTTATTAGTATATATTTATTTATTTTATCCATTCCATTTTTTTAAAGAAAAATATTCATCTTTTTCTACCTTTATGTTTACTAAACAAAGACAACGACCTACTTTGGCAAGTGAATAAGCTTTTATATTCGCTAATAGCGCACAATTCCTTGGGATTCATGTAAAGTCGAAATAACACCATTAAATTTTGACATCCACTGGCGAAATTCAATTTCGTACAACTATACATGATGTGATATTAAGTATATTGTTTTTTCTGTAATAATTGCAGTGGCGGATCTAGATTTTATTTGTCAGGGGGGGTCATGGGTCTTGAGGGTGATTTTTGCACCTTTCAGTGGCCCAGAAATATTTTGTCGAAGGGGGGGGGGGGGTGATGAGTCTTGAGGGTGATTTTGATATAGGATTTAGATTTTTGCACCTTTATGATTGATATGATTTGTGCCTCATGTAAGGGAACCATTTTCTCAATAATTATTTTAAGCGATATAAAATCAATGAGATGTTATTAAAACCCAAATATCCTACGGGTGCAAAGAAGGGGTACAACATTAAGGGGTCTTAAACTTAAACAAAAAAAATAATTTAAACCCACATACTCTATGACAGTAAAATCAAATATACAAGACTATTAAACCAAAGAAAAGTTATTAAAATATAAATACTGAAAAATCAAGGACTGTCAATTTAAGCTAAGTATTTTAAAGACAATTAATAGAAATCCACCTTTCCTATAGCTACAAAATCAAGAACAAACCAAAGATAAATAAGTATAAACCAAAGTTAAGTAATTTAAATGCAATAACTCAATGTAAGTGTAAACATTAATGAATGTATTTAACATTCCTAATAAACTCTATCTTCGTTATATCCGAGATCAATTTGTAAAAACATTAATTTATCCCTTATTCCTATACGGAGTGGAAACATGGACACTCGGAATTACAAGTATGAGGCGTATAGAAGCCTTTGAAATGTGTTTTTCGAAGAATGCTGAAGATTTCGTGGACAGAGCACGTGACCAATAACGAGGTGTTGAGAAGAATGAGGACTGAGAGAAAACTCCTAAATATTGTAAACAACAGAAAAAACGAGTTATCTAGGACATATTTACAGAGAAGGGAAATATAACTTTCTACAACTCATAATGGAAGGAAAAGTAAAAGGAAAAAGAGGTCCAGGAAGAAAAAAAATGCTCCTGGCTGAAGAATGTAAGAGACTGGACAGGCATGGACACACATTCGATATTAAGGACAGATCAAGATAGAGATCAATTTGCTGTAGTGATAGCCTCCCTTTCGTAATGAAGAAGGAACCTTAAGAATAAGTGTAAACAGCATTTTATTTAAATTAATTTATTTAGCAAAAAACATAATATAATTAAGGAATAGTTATTTCTATAATTAGGCATATTAGGCTATAAGTGAGTGAAATATTTTTTGACTCGGTATTGAAACTTTTCTCACGAATTGTCAGCAACAGCCAGCAACGAGTGGTAAATAAAAGTTCAGTGATTAAAAATACTATAAGAATAAGATAAGTAAATATTATATAACTTTATAAAAGGAAAGACAGTTAAGATTTGATTTTACGTATAATGCGTCTGTGTATCCGCTTATACGTATTTCACCAATAGTAGAAGCAACACTAAAATGGCTTCGATCTGGACGTAATAGCGAGATCTGATAAATAAATCCGTAAACTGATTTTCGAAACAAATTCATATTTCTGCTTTAATCTGTGCCTTCTAAGAATTGCAAGGCAAAACAGACGTTGATAAAGATGTAATTTGAGACATGGGGAATCTAAAATTTCCTTTTATGTGTCTTTCCTTTATTTTCAATATACACTTTATGAGTACGAAAAACCAATTCGCTAAGGATTTTTGCTTAGTTGAGGAGATATGTCTTTATCAATGTCTGTTTTGCCTTGAAATTCTTTGAAGGCACAGATTAAAGCAGAAATCTGAATTTAATTTTATAAAAATGTATTCTTTTCGCCTATCCGATTTAGCAAATCGCTCTATGATTGCATCAACATCTAGAGATATTCAGGATGCACATTGATGAGTACTAAATCAATTTACCTTTCCGCAGAAGTTCTATTTCTAAGCCAAGTCTTTAGACGCTTAAGCGTAGAAAACTACGCTCTGCTGTTGCTGCAATGACTGGCAGTGTAATTAATATTTGCAGAAATATTCTGATATTTGGATATATATAAATATCGCAGTTTTCTAATACTTCTAAAATACAATCAGGAAGTTTTCCATTATTTTGCACGACTCTTTTCCACTTTTGAATCCACAGTGAAAACTCTTATTCTACTGTGGAATATGCAGTAAGTAGTTGGTCCAATAATATTCTGGAAGGTGTCAACAATTTTTTAATGCAACTTTATCTTCTGGTGTGTCATAAGTTTTAGGTAACACAACTCGAAGATTAAATAGATTCATAACTTTAGGTGAAAGTCGTTCTTTGAAACAGATTCAGCATTTGATCTTTAATTTTGAAGAATGCATTTAGTGTCCTCTATGGCCTCAGTAACCTACTTAAAATCTAATTTTGGTGATTAAAGAAGACGACTAAGTGATCCTATTATACCTAAAACATCACTAAGACAAACTACTGTTTCACAAATACCTTGTAGCACAGTCTCAACAATTATAATACATATTCAAATTACAAACAACCAATTCGTAGACAAAACTGAAGATAAGAAATACCTAATACAAAATAAAAATGTGCTGATTTCGTGCGAAAAGTTATGTCATGTACATTGAATGAACAATAATGTGTGGGCGGTAATTCTATCTCATCGATAATAATTGAACTATTGTCTGGCACTCAAATGACGAATTGACAAAGTTTGAAAATCGCGTAACTCTTAATTCGTGGAATTATTAGTCGAGGTATTATTGTATTTAGAATTGTTGATTTTTTAAAGAACAATTTAAAAAGACTTCCGTATAATTCTACACTTACCCCTAAAATAAATGAGTTTGAATAATTTCAACTCTTGACTTCCTGCTTATAAGGTTGATGGGTTTTAAATTATATTTTTTAGGATTATTTGACTGATATTTAATAATGTTTTGGGGGTGGTCATGACCCCTGTGACCCCCCCTTGGATCCGCCACTGAATAATTGTAATGTGTATTGCACTTTTAAAAATTGATTAGGCTTTAATATACCTTTCTATATAGTTTTAATAAGTTTTGTGGTTCTTAAAAAAAGAATTAAATTAAACGAAAAGTAATAGCTAACGTTAAGGTTACATCGCTCAAAAATGAGACTCGTTTTTCATCATCATCAGCAACCACAACCTCCAAGTGTCGTCTTGTTATGACTAGGACTATCAGTGAAATTTAGACAGTTCAAGGGAGAAAATACGTCAAGAAGTACAAATTACAAGCGATTCCGGCATTTTCCACCATCAAATTTCGTTGATATTCTTCAACGGGTGGGCGAGATAAAATATCGATGAAAACAGACCGACGAAATATGACATAATAGAGGTGGAAAATTCTTGATGTATTTCACAAGATAACTTTTCTCGCCCAATCAAATTTTCCCTGCTACATTCATCCTTATTATCCTAATGGTATGTTAGGTCTTGGGAAAAGGTGCCAGGTCCGGCTTAAAAATGACTGTATAATACTATTGAAAATATGAATGTTTGAAATGGTTTATTGCTATAATAAATGATTAATAAAGAAGTTAAAATACTAATAAAAACCAAATAACTTAAGAAAGTGACAGTGTAAGGTCAGATGAAAAAATATAATAAGTTGTAAATATACAATAATAAAAATACAGTTTTTTTTTGTATTGTTCCAGTTGTATTGTTATTGTTGTTTTTTTATTTTTTTTATTTTTTATTTGTCAAAATTTTCATTTTGACAAATATTGTATTTCTAGTATTTCTAGATGTAAGCAAGTGACTTATGCATACTAAAGGATTATTTCCACTGAAAGTGGTTTGCGGACACAAATTTCAAAACATAAATGTGGATGATATGTGGAATAAAATCAAAAATATCTGTAATTTAGAGATAAATAATAAACTTAACCCAGAAAACACTATAAAGAAACAGCCATGGATGAGACAAGAAATATTAGAGCTAATGGAAGAACGAAGAAAACAGAAATAAGAATGAGGAAAGGTACAAAGAAATAAACGAAATCATTAAGAAAAAGATTAAAGAAGCAAAAGAATCAAGGCTACAAGTTTAATGAATAGAAATAGAATCCCTAGAACAGAAGCATGACACTTTTAACCTACATAAAAAGATCAAAAACTTAACGGGAGGAAACGGATCACGAAGTCATAACTTAATACTAAAAGAGCACAACAATCTACTCTACGAAAATGAGAGAGTATTGAGAGATAGAGGCAATAAATGGAAGAATTATTCAAGTAAGAGCAAGAGACAGAACTCAGTGTTTCTGGATGTTCAGGACCAGAAATAACGCTCAGTGAAGTAACATATGCAATAAAAAGACTAAAAACCAACAAAGCACCTGGACCTGATAACATACAAGCTGAAATATTGAAATTATTTGAAAACAACCAACTTAAACTACTAACGAGTCTACTGAACAAAATCTATGAAACTGCAGAATTTCCTACAGATTGGCTAGTTTCCACCTTTATCCCTCTCCCCAAAAAGACAGATGTCACCAGATGCTCTGATTATAGAGTTCTAAGCTTAATGAGCCATGCACTTAAAACCCTTCTTTCTGTTATTTACTCTCGCATATATAGAAAACTTGAAGAAAACATTAGCAGTGTTCAGTTTGGGTTTAGAAGCGGACTGGAAACGCAAGAGGCCCTATTTTCCATACAAGTATTGATACAAAGAGCTCGAGACGTAAATTGCGAAGTCTACGTATGCTTTATAGACTTTGAAAAAGCATTTGACAAGGTGCAACATCAAAAATTATTTCAGACACTGAAAGAATCTAGTATTGATGACAAAGATTTACGCCTAATAAAAATTTATACTTACAGCAAAGGGCAACTGTACGAGTAGACAACCAAACCTCACAAAAATTCACGATAAAACGGGGAGTACGTCAGGGCTGCATTTTATCACGGACGTTGTTCAATACTTACTCGGAAATGATGTTCAGGGAAGCTTTTGATGGTTTAAGAGAAGGTATAAAAATCAATGGTGAAATTATAAACAATTTAAGATATGCGGACGATACGGTTTTGGTTGCTGATAATGCGGAGGATCTGCAAACATTAATAGACCATATAGTGGAAGCCTGTGACAGATAAACTGTAAGAAAACCAAAATTCTTGTAGTAAGTAAAAACGACGTAATACAGCACCAATTCACAGCTAATAATGAACCCTTGAAAATAATCGAAAAAATTACATACCTTTGTTGTAGCCTAAATAAGGAATGGGGCCACTCACAGGAAATAAGATGTCGTATAGAAAATGCGACAGTTGTCTTCAATCGCCTCAGGAAGATTTTATGTAATATGCGCCTGAACATTGATATAAGAATACGAGTCTTGAGATGCTATGTATTTTCTACCCTTTTATATGGAGTCGAAGCCTGGACCTTGACGGAGGCAACATTCAAACGACTAGAAGCCTTCGAAATGTGGTGCTACCGCCGCATGCTCAGAAGTTCCTATCTCCATTATGTTACAAACAACACCGTGATCCAACGTATGAAAATCAGAAAGATGACATACTTAGGGCATGTAATGCGCAATGAGAAATATCAACTAATTCAACTAATTCTATAAGTCAAGATAGAAGGCAAAAGATTTAAAGGGCGCAGAAGGACATCGTGGTTGAAGAACATCAGACAGTGGGCAGGAATGACTACCATACATCTATTTAGAGCAGCTGTCAACAAAATTGTATGGACCAACGTGATTGCCAACATCCACAGAAGATAGGCACCAAAAGAAGAAGATTTGGAAAACACCGTATACAGAGAATAGAGGAGTTTGTTTCGTTACGAGAGATGTACGTTAGGTTTTGGGGCAGATCTAAGGCATGCGGTTAGCGAACGAGCTCTACACGAGAATAATCTCAGAGATTTTGAACAATTTCAGAGAAATTTTGAAATGGAACGGTTAATAAAATTTTATAAAGTTTGTGTAATTGTTTATAAGCTGGAAAAGTTAGTATAGGAAAATAATTCAGAGGAATTAAATGTGGATTGTGCAGTTTTGTTTGTCAGAGTAGGGTATAGCGATATCCATATTATTTGATATTTCTTTTTTTGTGTATGTAATGAAATTTTTGTGAGGTTTTTGAACAAAATATTTGACTAATTTTTATTTAACATTTCTTTTATTTTCCTTATACTCCTGTTGCATATTTTTACACTCTTAGAAGGTGAAAGTATTTGAGAATCTAGAGAAAACCCTGAGATAAAATTTAAACAGTAGAATTCAAATTTGGCATCTATAGATAAAGTTTTTGCAATATATTTGAGTAGAAAATTATTTGAATTAATTAATGTTTTGTTTTTATCAATTTACTAAACTTGAATATAACTAACAGCTGTTTTTTCTTTAAATTAGCTCAAAGTACAATATCATAATAGTATAGATTTAAAGGAAAAAATTAGATATGCAACACAGAACTCAAAATGAAAGCAATTAATAGGGAAAAATCACAAGAAAAGCTATTCATACAACATGATCAAAAAAAATTATTTAATAAAATATTTTGACAAACTTTAAACTATTCTTATACCAGGGGCACTATATTCCTTGCTGCGAACTAATACGCCCCTGAAAAGGTCTTTTTGCAACGTATCGTCGAGTATAAATGAAAATTTCAAATTTAATGGGTACGGAAAAATGTTCGGTCCGCTGCGCTGAGTGGAAATTTAATAAAGGCCAAATTGTACCCACCTGTATTTTTATATCAGCCTAATTGAATCGATGTGTATATAAAAAGTATGTGTTAACGATATCAGCGTCATCAGTTGATGGCATGTCGAATACATTTAGAATTTCAGATAAAATATTGACTGCGGTAATTTCAGATGCAGATGTTGAACAATATAAATGGATTGAAAATTTAGATAAATGTTATGAGAAACATTAAATATGAGAAGAAACATTTAAAAACCACTTCTATTATATTTATTTTCTATGCACAAGTTACTTATACGTGTTATTATAGTATTAATCATTGATTTGACGTAAAAATCTATATTTGAAGGTTCTACAGTACATTCAACCAACTTACATCTTTAAACGATTAATGGCATTCGCAGAAAACCTTTCGTTGTAGTAAAAGGCATGGTAAACTGCACTGGAGTTCTACATAATATTTTTAATTACTTACTTTGTTTAGAATATTTTTGCCTGTATTATCAGTTGGAGTTCTTCTTTTTCTTCTTCTAATGGCGCTACAACCCTTTGTGAGTCTTGGCCTGCTTAACAATGTTCTTCCATTCTGCCCTGTCGGATACTTTTCTTCGCCACTGCCTGATGTTCATGGTTTTAAGATCCCTCTCTACGTCGTCTATCCATCTTTTACGAAGCCTTCCTCTTGTTCTGTTTCCTTGGCGCTTCCATCTCTGGACTACTTTTACAGCTCGATTATCTGGCATTCTTTCTAGGTGACCAAGCCAGTTTAGTCTTTGTGACTTTACAATAGCTGCGCTCTGCAGTAGTTCATCCAGCTCGTGGTTCATTTTAATTCTCCACGAACCAGCGCTGCATTGGGTTGGTCCAAATATATTCCTTAGTCTTTTGCGCTCAAATATTCTCAGTTGATTTTCATCAGTGGTTGAGAGGGTCCACATCCATATGTGACCACTGGTCTAATTACTGTTTTGTAACTTTTTAAACTTAGACTCACGATTCAGTAACTTACTTTTCATTTTAAGTCTTTGTATGCATAAAAGCACTTATTACCGCTAAGAATCCGTGCATGTATTTCTTGACTGATGTTGTTGTTGTCATTTATTATTGAGCCTAGATAGGGAAATGTGGAAGCTAATTTGTAGGTATAGTTGTCTACCTTCAGATTCTCGTGTTGATTCGATTTTGTGCACTACATATATTTTGTTTTGCTTTCATTTATATATAGACAAAACGTAGCAGCTTCTCGTTTCAGTTCTATAACTGTTTCGCTTAATACCCTTTTGTTGCGGCTTATTCTGGCAACATTATCCGCATGTGCGCATATTTGTATTGATCTTGTTTTAATACGGCCGTTTATATCCAGTTTTCTAACAACAGCTTCTAAAGTTAGATTAAAAAGTGTTGTTGATAAGGCATCACCTTGTCTAACTCCATTTTCAATATCAAAGGCCTGCGTCATATCTCCATCTATTCTCACCATAGCTTTGGAACCCTCCAGAGTCATTCGTACAAGTTTAACGAACTTATTGGGAATCCCTAACATTGATAGTTGCTTTAACATCTTTTGTCGATCTACTCCATCAAACGCCTGTTTGAAATCGATATACAAGTTGTAAATAGGTATGTTATATTCAACACATTTTTCATGTATACCTCTTAACATATGTATTTGGTCTATAGCTGGTCTTTGGTCTAAAGCCACATTGGTATTTACCAATCATCTCCTCCGAAAATGATTCAAGGCGGCTGTATATAATTCCTGATAATATCTTGTAGACGACATTTAAAACTGTTATGCTTCTATAATTTTTGCAGAGTTGTTTGTCTCCCCCTTTGTACATAGGAAGTATGATTCCTACTTTCCAATCTTCTGGGATAGCTTCTAGTGTCCATATGCGGTCGATTAGTTTATGGATACGCCTCCATAGGACATGTCCACCATTCTTTATCAGTTCTGCAGTTATTCCATCTGTGCCAGGTGCTTTGTTATTTTTTATGTTTTATGACGTTTATCGTTTCTTCCAATGTTGGTTGCTCAACTAATTGTTCTGCTGTGTCGTGAATTATTTCTCGTTTTGTTCTTTTTCTTGGTTTAACAGCTCTTCTGGTCTTCAGCTCAGCTGGTCTCAAAAGACCAAAAAATTATTTGAATCAACGTAATTGCCAAAACTTCTACAGTGCTTAGATACTAACAGAAGAAGAATACTTCACCTGATATTAATAACTAAAATACGATAAACTGACCTAAATCGTCTTGATGGATTAACATTAGGAATACGTGATGCACCCTGTCACAAAAAGACTACCTCGTATACTTGGACGTGTGAAAAAATATACAATTTATTTTAAAAACGGCCATTACAAGCAAGCTCTGCTGAAAAACAACGCACACGCTCATAACGGCTGTCCTATTACGAGAATAGCAACTGGCAGATCGCAACGAAGAGAAGAGAATATTCCGAAGAGAAAAAAGCAGAAAAGTGAAATTGTGGAGGAAAGCTAAGGACGTATTTACCTTTTCGTCCAATTAGTCGACGGAAGTTACTATTTTTACTAAATTTGCCGCAGGGTCGTAGCGATAAATGAGGAAAAAGGAAGCTGCCATACAAAAAATGAGAGAAATCCCGAGGCTGTGTTTTGTGTTTTAAGAAGATAATGTTATTCTACGATAAAATAATTACATCTTTTTTAAAATTAAGATAAACTGATGCCATTAAAGTTTAAAGACAGTGATAATAAAACTAAATCTAAAATAACGTGCAAGTTATTATTTAACTACTTATCGTAATATTATTGTGATAGAAAAAAATGTGAATAAAAAAAAAGTTTATTTACAAAAAATCCGTTTTAACCTAATAAGGTTATTAGCGGAACGGTAACAGTTCCGTAGGTAAATTATACTTTGCTGAATCTTTTAACACGTTCAGCCCCGGGTGGCATCAATATGATGCCGCACTAAATAGTACTCTTGAGACAGTGAAGCATCACTCTAATGCCACATTACAGTTTTGTATTCGGGACACCGTGGCATCAACTGTGCCACCACAGCTATATAAATTATATTGTAAGTTGGACAGGGTGGTCTAAGGAGCAAAATAATATTTCCTGGTCGGATGTGGGACGGTTTTTACGAAAGATATGGAAATTATAAAATTGATGAAAAAAATAAAAGATTTTATTCAGAATGTGCAAAAATAATTATAATAATATAAAACCTTATTATTTTAAAACAGCATTATGTGTTGAGAAAAACAAGAAATACAATAATGTTTTTTGCATTGTTTGCACGAAAATTTAGAACGAGAACACTTGTTTTGAGCTTCCTTCCGCCTCAATTCATTCTTCAATCTGACCTAGCAAACCACATATCTGTTTTTTTTTCCTTCTACAGGCTCATGACTGACATCGGTGTTTTCGTTGATATTAGTTTCAAGAGCGGACATTTCACCCAGTAGTTCTATAGCGACTTCTGTTTTGAACTCTGTTATAGTCAATATAGTTTGTGTAACCTGTGTATATACAATATGAGCATTCATCTAGGTACTACCAAACAATAATTCTGTGGCTAAACTCCTGTACCATTTATTACCTCGTCTCAAGCAATGTGAATACGCTTTTTTCTGATGTGAGAGATCAATATCAATAATCATTTTGGGCTTTTTGGGCATTTTGATCTTTGGGTATAAGGAAAGCATGCAATATGCATGCTTTTCTCATGTTTTCGTTTCTCTCCCTATCCAACAGACTTTTCCCTGATATTCGTCCAAGTATTTTCATCTCTGTTGTTTCTAGTAGTATTATCTCCGACGTGATATAACAACGACGTGTTCATAAACATAACAATATCTAATTTGTAATTTTACATAACTTTTAAGTGTTTTTTTTTTATATTTTAATGATTTCTGAAGATGATTTGAGAAATACGAATCTAAATGTCAACCTTAAACTATATTTCATTCTTAAATTTATAGTTTTAACAATATCGAATTCTACACATAAACAACAATATAATTAAAGTCGTTCTGATGAACGAATCTCTATGAACGGGTCCTGCATTATCATTAATTCATAAACTTTCAGAAAGATTCATAAACAGAACAATAATAAACTACACAAACTAGACCTTTAAACAACAAATTTAATTAGGCGTTCCAATGAATGGATCTGTATGAACGGATCATTATAATGATTGACCTGGAAGACCCGGGTCATCGAAACGAACCAGATCTTCCCATCATTATTCTGTAACCATGACTTTTACGTACTGCTTGTATTATTTCGTCCATTATTATATTGAAGAGAAGTGGGCTTAACGAGTCACCCTATCTGACTTAGCTTTGTACTGGTATACACTGCGTTAGTTTTCCATTTACCTTTGGCTATATTCGATTATGGAAGTAGATGTTTTTGATGGTTTGTATAATATTGATAGATATGCTATACGGTGTCTACGCAGGATCTTCCGGATCTGAATCCTTGTTGTTCATCTGATAAAGTTGTTAGTTTATTGATTGTGTTGGTTAGGACTTTTGTGGTAAGCTTAAGTGCGGTGTTCAGTAGATTTATTCTTTTATAATCGTTGGGGTCTTCTTTATCTCATTTCTTGAACATTGGTATCATTATACTGTTTCTCCATGCGTCTGGTATCTTGTAGTGCAATATTAGTTTTTGTATAAGTTTTGTCATCTCTAGGGTTATACTTTCTCCTCCGTGTTTTAGAAGCTCGTTGGTTATTCCGTCTGGTCCTGGTGACTTTCTTTTTTTGGAGTGAATTTATGGCAATATCTACTTCCTGAAAACTGATTTCTATATCATGTCCTAATTCAGGTACGTTATTGTGTTGATTATTATTTTCCTTTGTACTTCGTGTAGGCCTGTCGTTTCCCTTTACATTTCTCTTTTATTTTTTTTTCTGAACCATGGTGTACTGTTGTTGTTTCTTTTGTTTAGTATGACTTAGCGTTTTCCTAGAGCTTCTGTTGCTGCTTCTTCAATGTTGTTTTTAATTTTCTCCCAACTCGCGTTTATATCTTCGATGTCGTCTATTTGTTTCAGCCATATCTTCTGTGCTAGCCTCCTTTGGTACATTTCGCTTGTAGAGTCGTTCCACATTGATTCTACATTAAATTTTTCCTCAGTGATTTTCTGTAGAAAATGTTTTGGTGTTATTTTCATTCTTATTTTTGCTAGTACAAGTTTGTGTTCACTCCCTGTTGAGTTTAAAGTTCGGATATCTAGAATCTGCTTTGGGTGGATTCTTCTATTAGTGTCTATAAAATCAACCATAGATTATAGTCGAAAAATGTATTATTGATTCTCAGTTCGTTAAAAGTACAGAGATTAGCCATGAGTTCTCCATATGCGTTGACATGGTTTTCATTAAATCTTTGTTTTACTCTAGAACTATGTTATTACCGATTCATGCATTAAAGTCACCCATATAAATTAAGGGTTCTTCGTGAGGTATTTCATCTAGGATGGTTTGCAGTTGTTCGTAGAATGCAAAGGTTTGCAGTTCTCGGGGCTATAGATAGATATGATATTTAACTTTTGGTAGTCCATTGTGATATTCATATTTATGTATTATTCTTTCGGAGATATAATCTATGTATCAAACGTAGCAAACTATAAGAAATGAGAAGTACCACCTGCTACAGCTTATTTGTGAGACAAAATAAAAGGTTGAAGGTCGGTAGTACGCGCTTAATCTTATTAAGCAAAGGATTAGCAAATATCGAGAAACTATAGTTCGAGAACATCAAGCAGTCTTCAGAAGGAACCGATTTTCTACGTACGAAGTCTTCACACTAGAATAATTATTACATGACAGTTATACATACAACCTGTGATAAAAAAAAAATATTAACATCCAAAGTTCTATTACTAAAATTCCTTTCTAAATATTCCTTGATAAATGACTGATGATGATTGGGTTATTTCGTTGATGATTCAATTACTAAACTACAAACAACTTTATTGTAGTCTCTAATCCTATACAAAATCTATGAAATGATTTCTTTATCATCTCATAGACTTTATGTCAGTAAGACACCCTTCCGTGCCTCTACTGTCTCTTGGTATTCGACAACACCACCAGCACTTTTAACGAAATGCACACAGTTGCATTCAGCGAAAAGAAAAACGACTGGCGAAAATGAAAAATTAAATAAAAGTATATTCAAACTACGACCCGAGGCAGTTCCGCTCCGTCTCCGAAAGACTTGATGAAGCAATTTCAACGGCTGCTTTCTGAAAGAGGTGGAACAAAAACGAATAGGACACCTATTTGCATTCCGGAATTAAATAATAACTGCTTCGCTGAGCGAACGACTTACTCAGACTTGTTAAAGTTGAAGTTTTGTCTGTTTAATTGTTGAAAGGAGCGATACAGAAACTGTCAGGCTAATTAGGCTGGAGGGTATTATTAATATAGCTGGAGGTATATTAATTTCGAAGTGCAAGTATGTAAGCGCTGTTATTTTCGGTTAACGAAAATGAACAGTTGAAGCAGATACATATATAATGAGATGATATATTTTAGTGAATCTTCGTTTACAAACATTCTTTAAAAATATAATAAACGCAAACCTTGCGAACATTTTAAACTCTTTGAAGACTGCGCATATTTAATATATCATTAACATCAATTTGTCACAGGTAAAGTGATTGTTTTCCAAATTGGCTGTTTGGTAAAGGTCGTTAAATATCTTACCAATAATAAATATACAATCTGCTACCGAAGACAAATTAACACTCCCAAAAAAGAAGCATAAGGAATGGATGTCGAAGGGAATTTTAATGCTCATAACTGAAAGAAAATAATCTTGCTTTTCAAGTAAAAACATCCCAATAAATAAAAAGGAATAGACAGGCAAATCAAAAGAAAAATAAAAGAAGCAAAAGAAGAGTGGGTGACCAATCACTAGACAGAGATTGACAGGAATAAGTAGAGTGAAAACAACAAGTCTGCTAAAGAATGCAGAGGAAATGTTATATAATATACGGGTGGCTTTTGCCGAAAAAGGTTGATTTCATAAACACATGCTGAAACTTGTTTTAATCGATAGATCATGATGCCAATTGGTTATGTTTAGAGATGCACGCGGGACGTCCCGTCCCGCACTTTGTTATGCATTTTGCCCCGCGGAACGGGACGGAACAGTGATTTTTGGGTGGAACGGAACGCGGAACTTTTATTATTATCGAAATAATTTGGTAATTAATGTTATACAATTATCTGCATCATGTTTCCAACGTAGAAATATTTATAGAAATTCAAAGATTTACTATTTTCATAATTGATATTGATGAAACATAATTAATAGATTTAATATAACAGAAAATTTTAAAATGCTTTCGACAATTCCTTTTAATTTATTGCGATGCACGACTGGTATGAAAAAATGCTTTGATTTAGGTCCTCCTAATAAACCGTTTACCAGGCAAAAATGGAGATGGGCAGGACATGTTGCAAGAATGAAAGACGACAGTTGGACAAAAAAATTGTTTGAGTGGAGAACACGGGCTGACAAGCGAAGCCGAGGAAGACCCCCAACGCGATGGACCGACGACCGAGAATCGTGACCAATTGGATAGCAGAGGCGCAGAACAGAAGCAGATGGAAAAGTCTAGAGGAGGCCTATGTTCAACAATGGACAACTCAGGGCTGATTGATGATGATGATGAATAAAACGTCACCCGACATTACGGTGACACTAACAGATGACGATACCTTTGAATCTAACCGTGAACGTAATAAATAAAAAAGAATGAAAGTGGTCGGGACAGCCAAAATAGCTGTGGGAAGAGTCGCGGGGACAAGACGTGGCACGTTACAGTTGGAAAAGTGCGGGACGCGGGACGGGACAAGAGGCTTTCCCGCGTCACGCTGTCCCGCGTGAAACCCTAGCTTTGTTAAAAAGTTTACCAAAAGATTTCCACGGCAACCTATTTATTTAAAACAATTTTTTAAAAAAATTATAAAAAATTGCTTTTTTCGATTCGAAACTACTTTTTTTTATAGTTTGGCTTTTGATACAGTTCGTTAAGTTTTGAATTAGATATACAATCTGTAAATGGCAACATTGCGGGCCGTCGACTTTCCACGAACCTCAATTGCCCCGTCGACAATATTTTGTCACTATACAGTGGTTGTTTGGATGAGTTAATAAGTGAAAGTGCACTCTTTTGTCCAAGGGTTGGGAAACTGGTCCTAAAGGCGCATGAATCGAAAAATAGGTCAACGGCGTAAGGATGCAGAAGGCAACGGGGAACCACTGCATTAAAGACTCATAGAGTACCCCTGGTAAAGTCATGAATAGTAAATGACAAGTAGAATAAACAAACTTACTGATTATGGCGCACGGAATCCAAGATCCGGCAGGGGAGGAATAACTGTAGATCACAGGGCCTCCCAGGTCGTAAACCAGTGAAATCCCTGTGCACTTAAGACATTAAAAATAGCAACCTGGAATGTCAGAAGTCTATACACAAGTCGTAAATTAGCGAACGTACTGCTTGAAATAGAAAACCTCCAAATTGATGTTTTACGTATAAGTAACGTACAGTGGCCAGGTTGAGGAAAACAAATTACAAATAATGAAACCATGTATTATTCAGGTAACAACGAGGTCAATCATCGCTATGGTGTTGCTATCTTAGTTGCAAAAAAGGTCAATTACTCTGTGAGAAGTTTTACTCCTTATTCTGATAGGATCTTATCAATACAACTTCGATCTAAAAAAGGTATAGTAAATTTTATTCAAGTTTATGCTCCTACGGCAGATAAAGATGACGACGATATCGAACTATTTTACCATGATTTGGAACAAGTCTTAAAATCAATGAAGAAACATCATACTACAATAGTAATGAGCGACTTCAATGCCAAAGTTGGCCAGGAAAGAGTGGATGGATATGTAGGGGAATACGGTCTAGAAAATAGAAATGAACGTGGTGACCGTTTGATACAATTTTGCCAGACGAAAGAATTACAATACCAGACAATACCAATAATAATATAATTCCAATAAACAATTAAATTGCAGACAAACAGTTCCTTGATAATCTAGTTGAACTTTTTAACAACATATATAATAGCGGTAAAATCCCGGAGAACTGGCTGCAGTCAACATTTATTACAATCCCGAAGAAACCAAATGCCCAGATCTGTGATGACTACCGGCTTATAAGCTTGATCAATCATGTCACTAAAGCGTTCACTAAGATCATTCATAGAGGAATATATGATAAATGTGAGTCAAATATTGATAGATCGCAGTTTGGCTTTCGGAAAGCACTTGGAACTAGAGAAGCAATTTTCGCTCTCCAGGTGCTTATACAGCGGTGTAGAGACGTTGATAAGGACGTGTATTTGTGCTTTGTGGATTTTAGAAAAGCATTTGACAATGTCAATCATAAACAATTGATACATATTCTGCGAAAGACAGGTATTGACGACAAGGACATTCGAATTGTGGCAAACCTATACTGGGGTCAAACAGCAAGAGCAAAAATTGGCAACGAACTCACTGAAAGTGTGCAGATCAAAAGAGGTGTCCATCAGAGGTGTATATTATCCCCACTCCTATTCAATATTTATTCCGAAGAAATATTTAACAAATGTATGGAAAATGTAAATGAGGGCATAAAAATAAACGGCGAGTTAACGAACAATATAAGATATGCCGACGACACGGTGATCCTTGCCAGTACCATAGACGAATTACAGCAGGTAATGGAAAGAGTTTATTCAGTTAGTGAGGAATACGGCCTGAGCCTCAACTTCAAGAAGACAAAGTGGATGCTGATTAGCAGGAAGCAACAGCCTACTCGACAGTTACGGATAAGTAACATACTAATTGACCATGTAGAATCTTATGTGTACCTTGGCACCAACGTAAATGCAAAATGGGAACATGCCACAGAAATTAAGGCGAGAATAGAACGAGCTAGAGCAGCATTTAGCAATATGAAAAAGCTCCTCATAAGCAGGGATTTGTCTCTTCCCCTAAAACTACGTCTAGTTAAATGCTACATTTTTCCGATCTTACTGTATGGTGTGGAGGCCTGGACGCTGACGGAGACGCTCACGAGAAAACTAGAAGCATTCGAAATGTGGGTGTACCGACGCATTCTTCGTATATCCTGGACCGAACATGTCACCAACATAGAAGTAATCCAAAGAATCGGAAAGGAGAAAGAAATCGTGAATACAATTAAACAAAGAAAGCTTGAATATCTAGGCCACATATTGAGACACGCTAAGTACCGTCTACTTCAATTGATTGTCCAGGGAAAAATAGACAGTAAGCGAGGGCCAGGCAGGAAAAGACACTCGTGGCTCCAAAATCTGAGGAAGTGGTTCGGGCTCACATCGGTCGAACTATTCAGAAGTGCCGCAAACAAGATCAGAATTGCCATGTTAATAGCCAACGTTCGTAACGGACGGGGCACTTGAAGAAGAAGAAACAATTAAAAATGCCAAAAAAGCCAATTTTGCCGTTTTTCGAAACCATTTTGCAATAGGTTGAACATCGAATTTAAAAAAAAACAAAAAATATGAGATGAAAGTTTAAGTTAAGTAGTTTCAAAATGTACTATTCCATTTTGATTTTATATTGCAAAAATCAGTATTTTTCTTCTTTTGGTTTGTCTACTTCAAATGTAATCTTGTCTTTTAATAAGTGATGACCACGCTACAGATAGCTTCTGTAAATACTCTTACATTCTGTTAGATCATATTTGTCTTTAACATGGTGGACTGATGTTTACTTCTTATTTTAGATTATTGCTTACTTTAGTTTAGTTTGCTTCATTATTAGTTGATTCCTTGTTCCTAGAATGACATATTTTTTCTTACTTCTTTTTTGTTTTCTATTTATTTTATTTTATTTATCCCAAATTCACTAATACCTGCGCATACACGTACTCTTACTTTCCACCCCCCTTATTGAAATACCTCTTCAGTTGCAAAACCGCCAAATCCAATTCCTTACGACCCGACTCAACGCATCCCTAATTCCAGAAAACACCCGGCAAATAAATTCAGCCCTTCATCAATAAAACTCATTGGCAGATTGTCGCAAAGCGAATGCCTTTAAACCCTTTCGAAGATGTTTAATATACCGAAATTCCCTCTTCTCGGGGAATCGCATCGGATAAAAAAGTCGGTCGGGTAAATAATGCTGCAGATTACGACTATCGCTTATCTTCGAGAGGGTCCGCCCTTATTTCCAGAGTCTCGCTCGCTTGTTTACGACACCCTTATCTGCTACCTAAAGGTATCTACCGAAATCTTCATTAAAAAATAAAGACTGAAAAATTTTCCGGCGGATTGCGGAAATAGATCTGCTTTTGGGGTTTTTGCTTTGATCGGGTCTGCATTTTTGGGGAAGGAGTTCAAACAGGATGCTTACGCATTTCAGATGAGATGGCAACTTCGCGTATTCACAATACAACATCATTCTCGATTATAGATAAGTTTCCTTTCGAATAATGATAAAAATGTCTTTTTATTAGAAGTTATTGTTCGAAAGTATTATTTTGATAGTTTGAGAGTTCGTCGGAGACAACCACTTCTACTGCAAACTTAGCGGACACGGAATGTACACATACCAGATGCTATGAAAACTTGTAAGTACAAATTAACATTTCATAATTACTTCCAAGTGCTTAAACATTTGACTGGAATACTCCGGTAAGTAATTCTAGCTTTCGAGAGACGATTATTAGGCAAGTATATGAACGTTTGAGGAGTTAATAAAATATGACAAGTACTAAATAGGTAAAAAAGTACACTAATTATCTGTGTTATTGTATAGTGTACAGGCATTGGCGTTAAAAAATTATTCATAAACAAATTGGAATTAAAAGATCCTTAAAGCCTCCTTGAAGGATAAAATATCTAACCAGAAAGTGCACAAAAAGACGAACAAACAAGAGATAGCATTGACAATAAAAATGAGTAAAATTAAGTAGCGAAGACATTTTACATGTGAAGATAAATATCAATTTATTCAAGTAATTATGTGAAAAGTTAAGGGAAAAACACAGCAATGGGAAGATGAGGATGTCTAGAATCTTCTTCTTCTTCAAGTGCCATCTCTGCGGCGGAGGTCGGCAATCATCATAGTTATTAGGACTTTTTAGACGTTTGAAAAGTTCGTTTGATGTACATCCGTACCACTCTCTCAGGTTACGTAGCCATGACATTCTACGCATCCCTATCCTGCTCTTTCGTTGGATCTTTCCCAGCATAATCAGTTGGAGCACGTGTCAACATGTCATATGTCCGAGATATTCCAAATTTCTAATTTTAATTGTATTTAAAATTTCTATTACTTTATTCATCCTTCCCAGAACCTCTTCTTTTGTGACGTGTTCTGTCAACGATATTTTCAGAATTCTTCTATACATCCACAGCTCGAATGATTTCAGTTTTTTTATGTCGCATTCAAGGTCCAAGATTCCATTCCATAAAACAAAGTCGAAAAAAAAAATAGCACCTCGCCAACCTAACTCTTAGTTCCAATTTTAAATCCCTTGTATATAGCACTCTTCTCATTTTGTTAAAATTTGCTCTAGCCTTTTCTATTCTGATTTTGAAGATCTTCAATATTTTCGGCTAAAATCACAGTGTCGTCCGCATATCTAATATTGTTAATGGGGACTCCATTTACCTTTATTCCAGCTGTTTCACCCTCAAGAGCTCTTTTGAGGATCTCTTCGGAGTAGGCATTAAAAAAAATTGGCGATAATATGCATCCCTGTCTGGATGTCTGGATTGGATAGTCTATAAACCTAGTAAATAGTTCACTTGCAATTAAATACAATTGCTTCTAGTAGCAGATAGGTTGACATTTCCATAATGAAATAGCCAATGTTCATAGCGGTAAAGGTAGATGAAGAAGAATAAGAAAATATACAGAGTGTCTTTGCATTTTTTTTTCACTTTTTCACTTCACCATTTCACTTGAAGTAGACTTTCGTTTATTATTGAAGAGATGTTTTTTTTTATTCCTAATATTCTTATATTATTTAAGGCTTTTCTTGTCTTTTATGAGGGGACTGATCAAAATGTTTGAAACATAACTTGGTCTTAGAAGGTGGGCAAGACCACCTTAAAACCTCAGTGCAGGATTTCCCGCCATCAAATCGTCATCAATGCCAGAGACCTACCTGCTAAAAAACACCCTCCTTAACCATGAGTTACCGGCCGGACCACCCTGATTGGGATGGAACGTCCGCAAGGTATTCATCCGACCGCTCATTCACGCACAACTCTCCTGGGCATCCTGTGTTCTTTCAAATTGCCTTTCTTGCGGATGGCTTACGAATCTCCTCCACCAGTTCTGTGACTGATTGCACCCTACTTCCTAGTTCTCTCTCTCTAACAGACTTCTCTCGACTAAAAATCTATCGCATACCAAAAAGTTCGTGAGACAGTTCTGCCTTTCCAAATATGTAAAGATATGAACTGAAATAACCATGCCCTGTGAGCATCTGGTCAGAAAGTAATCCAAACGCCGATGCTCGCAGTCCATCCATTTTCTGAGGTTATAAATCAGATACTTCGTTCCACTACGACACCCTCCTCATCTCGTCCCATTCCTTCCGCGACACCATAATGTACCTCTCTTTTTCTTCTTTTGTTAAACGTTCTGTTGCTATGTTTTTATTTCTTTTTTCATATACTCTTCCTTTTTTCTTCACTAGCAAGTGCAACGGAATACACCTGGTGATAACTCACAGCACCTTGGCAGAGACTGTTATGTATGCACATGCCACCCTTAATAGACTCTTCTTATCTGCTTAGATGAGCTGCCTTCTGTACGCCTTTGTTAAAACTGCAGTACCCCAGAAGCTGCAAAGAGAGCAGAATGAAAGGCATTCCTGCTCTCAGTTTTGGGCCCTTCGATGTTGAGCATGATACACCCAATGTGGCAGATCTTACCGCAGCTCTGTTAGTCACCTCCCTTACGTGCTCTCCCCACCTTCCGTTTTGACTTATAGTCTTTGGAATCATTCTCTTTCCTGCACATTCGAATGTTATCTCGTCCCTTTTTCTTGGTCCCTTGAGAATTATAGACCTTGGTCTTACAACAGCCAGTTCTCGGGCATGAGTTTTCATCTACTTCTCGATTTGGTCGCATATACGCTACGCACCGAAGATGGGTCCTCCCTGTCATGAGCCACTACTAGCATAGCGAGATCGCCCGTAAATGCAAAAGAGGTTATACCCTCTCCGTATTGTTGGCTTACAACCCCGTCATAGGCCAGGTTCCACAGCGTGGGTTCTAGGACCGACCCCTGCGGCACTCCAGCCGTCACGTTAATCACCACTCTTTTTTTTACCACAATTTTCCTCTCTGACAGATAGTCCGAGACCAAATTCATCAAGTAACTTGTGAGACTTATCTCTCGTAAAGCCTCTCGTCAAACAGAAGTAGGATTGCTCTACTTCTGGTTAACCCCCACCCCAATTCCATTACCGCATCTACCATGCTCCTGGTCTTTCGAAAACCGTACCTGAGTGACAGCCTGCCTGACTCGTCAATGACTGTGTTTATTCCCTCTCTTAAAAACCTCTCGTATAATTTACCCATGCGCGAGAAGGCTGGATGTTGTTGAAGCATCATTTATCAACTTTATAGGAAAATGAGTACCTAATTAGTGCTATTGACGTTATTGTATTTGAAAATCAGTATGTAATGATTGTGTAAATATATTTTATTACCATTTACATAGAATATTCTAAAATATAATCGACCAGTGATTTTTTTTTTTTAGTTAAATTACGAAGACTTCTTATTCTCGCTAATGGTCAATGGACTAAATCTTCTCGATATTAAAGGGATACTGAACTTTTTTAAAATTCTAGGATAACTTAATCAACAACTTATTCTAGTTTCCGTGTATGTAAGTCACACTACGTTTAAAGTACCGTACTATTTCTTATTATGTACAATGTATATACCTACTTGACGTTTTGTGATTTGAGAATACGCCTGTATGCACTCTCATTTGCATTATTACTGTTGTCACTTTAATGTAAGATATCCGCTTATAACAGCAACGTCTATGTTTACTCCCAGGGGTATATACAATTAAGATGAATATGAGAGACGAGGAATGCGATTCTAACGATAAGATAGGTTAATGGTAATGTAAGTACACCATTATAGCCATGTTATAGGTAAGAAATTTGTTTAGTTCAACAGGCTTTGAAGTTTGCAGCTTCATATTATAGAATACTATGTAATAGAATACTATATATATATATATATATATATATATATATATATATATATATATATATATATATATATATAATATTAGTTACGAATCATAAAATTACAAAAAATTATGTTTTAAACTTCTTCCCAACGTTTCTTTATGAATTATTATTTTTATTTTCTTCAATCCTTTTTTCAATATTCTACTTTTATAATCTTTAAATTGTTTTTAACATTATTACTACGATTTGAATCGATCTCGCTTTTCTTCTTTTATGTACTCATTTTCACTGCAGTATTAATTTTGCCATTGTGTCATTTCTCATTTTTTTTGTGGAAACAGTCCGTCATAAACTGCTCGCACTTCGGCCAATTGGCGCTTGTATCTTCCATTCCTTCATGATTTTTCATCTTAAGTTGTTACCACTTCGTTATCTGCAAAGCTTAGTGTTTACAAAAAGTCGTTTTGGATTGTTATTCCCATATATTCACATTTTTGTTTTTTCATGGCTTTAATATTTGTTCTAGGAATATGTTGAACAACGTCTGATTTGTAGAGCATTTGTGGTCTTAAATTCGTTCGAGTATTTATTGCCAGTTTCACTCTTTGTTCTATGTGTTTTTTATGGCTTCTATTAACATCGGAGTTGTCCCGATTTTCTTCATCGTTTCCCACAGATGTTTTCTGGTAACCTTGTCAAACGCCTTTTTTAAATCGATGAATTCCAAGTGTGCCGGTCTGTTTTTGTCATTCTGTTTTTGGTTAATTTTTTGATTATATATTATGTGATCTATGTAGGACCTTCCTGCCGTAAATCCTGCCTGATCATCTCCGATTTTATTTGAGATAGATTTTTCCAGTTTTTTTGCCCTCTAGTAAGATAGATACTTGTAGTTAGTGTAGATACCTGTCCATACATGCTATCACACTAATGCCCCTGTAGTTTTCGCATTTTTTTCCTATTTCTCTTTTTATGTATAGAGTGAGTATGTGCTTTGGACCACTCATCTGATATTTCGTTAAGATTTATAGCGTTACTGAACATTTCGTGAACAATACTGTGTAGTTACAATAACGTCGTTGGTCTAATAATCGATATGTTATAAAATGGTAAACTGAAAAGCAATCGACATAAGTTCTAAAGAAGTACATACTTGTACCAACATTAGGGTGTCCCGTCTTTGCATAAAAATTTTTTTTTTGAGCTACACTATCCCAAGAGGTATCCAAATTTGCGTAATTTTCCAGAGATTATGAAAAATAAAAAATGAAAAATAAATACGATAGCATGTCACCTTCAGGTCTCTACTAGACTTTACTAGACGAGTTTTGTAAATTTTACGTTTGTACAGACCTAAATCATATACTTCAGATATTACAAAAATTAAATTTTAAAGATATTTATTTATTTATTTATTTATTTATTTATTTATTTATTTATTTATTTATTTATTTATTTATTTATTTATTTATTTATTTATTTATTTATTTATTTATTTATTTATTTATTTATTTATTTATTTATTTATTTATTTATTTATTTATCTTTTACCATGATGTGAAGGTCCTCATTAGAAATATGCTGAAGAATCGACGGTGTTGTAACCTGACAATCCTGACATTCGTGCCACATAATAATATCGGTGTAATCTTTAGCAGAGAAGTTAATTTTTGGTGTTTTAAATATTCTGCGTTTATCGCTACTTTCAGTGTCTCTAGCTTTTTTATTCTTCGCCATGGCAGCTCCCTAATGTGTTCTCTATCATCAAACAACATACTCACAAGTAAGTTTTCTGATTTCATTGGCATGAAGCAAACAAGCGCACCATTGTAGCGATCTCTCCAAATACTCCTCTAAATATTGAGAATCACACCACACTTCCATCCAATATTAGTTGCAGTTCCATCGCATCCAACGCAAATTACATCATCTAAATTCAAACTTTGACCCTCAAAAAAAGTTGTGATCGAAGTAAAAATTCCATTTGCAGTGCCACGACTAGGCGTTGTATGTCTCAAATAAATTGACCCGGGTTCTGATAACAATGAGATGTGTTCTTCCAAAATCTCGTTGCGATGGTAACGATTTCCTATTTTCTCATTTATCAGGGTCTTGTCCTCTCGTAAACCAAAGTAAATGCTATTTACAACAATACCTGCAACATCTTTTGAAGCATCTCTTCGAGCTTTATATACAGCTCTGTGGATTTTGTTTTTATCAATAACCAGTGTCAGATCTTCGGTAGAATTTAAACCCATGTCAACCAAAACGGCAGAAGCAACAGCAGCAGCAGATCGCATCGATAAACCGTATCTATCACTGACTTTAGCAACTGTTGGCAACCGCAACGTATTTCTATTAAACGTGGAAGTCGACGGTGTCTCTCTTAAAAAAGAGTCAGGCACTACTTCTTCATCATAATTTGCTAATACAGAATCGGTCGTTTGAGTAGCACACAACTTTTTTGTTGCCCTCATTGATTCTTCTATTTTTCTCTGCTGTGGTTTCATCTAGTTTCTAGTTTCATCAAGTCTCTATCATTGATGGGAACTTTTTTATATTTTAAACATGAACAAGATTCAATAGAAATACATTTACAAGCAGCAACGTCGAAAAGCTCTTCAGCTGACTCTACAAAATACTTCACTTTGTTTTCAAAACTGTTATTTCGTTTGCTTTTGGGGTGTCTTTCCAAACTAAGGTACTTTTCGAAATAATATTTTAGTAACTGAATAATCCGTTCCTTAGTTACGATTGGAATCGAAGCTTTTGTCCAAATATTAATAACTTCTTCAGAAACAATGGCATATATTTCTGAATTGGATGGATTTTTTCCATTATACTTTAATTTTAGATCGTTCTTCACAAATAAGATACATTTCATAACATCTCTTATAGTTGGTAGCTGTCGATCGTCAAGTTCTTTGTAAGGTCTTATCATTATAGAACAAGTAGTCTCACTATGCCTAGAAATCAAGAAAACTCAGAAAATCAGCTTTTGACACTAATGATGTTGAACGTCGAACGACGTGTCGACCACCCCGAGCCACTTTCTCCTACCATCAAAATCTGACATAAACAAAGTTCACAGAATTTTCTAAACTTTAACGGAACGTATAATACGACGCAGTATTATACAATATCGTGTATTTTTATGTATGAGAGAGTAATAAAACAATAAATTATGTATGCAAATCCCTAAACTGTTGATACGGGTGACTCAATAAAAAACAGATATTTGTCAACAAGTTTACAGAAGTATATAGGAAAACAATTTTAAATTGAGTATGACCACCAGGTATAAAGGTTGGAGCAGAATAGAATACAATAGTTGTGAGGGTTACTAATCCCTAAATAAGGTTGCCAGTGTCGGAGTGATGGAGGTTAACAGGTACTAATGAATTTGCAAGAAATGTAAGATGTTTATTTTATTGGTTATATATAACCAATAAAAGTTTAATAAGTACCTACCTATTTGCAAAATAAAGTTTAATTCTTTAGATAAAATAAAACGTTTTATTTTATCTATTTGCAAAATAAAGTTTAATTCTTTGCCTATTTGCAAAATAATGTTTAATTCTTTAGATAAAATAAAACGTTTTATTTTATCTGAAATGAGTGCATTCCACGAAGTAAGGGTTTCAACAATCAAACATTTAATTCTTTAATTCCAGGAATCTACGACAGTAATTGACTAGATAATTACCTTCTAAACTTATTCCACAGAAAATGTGATAGTGGGTTTTTCCATTTTGTAGGAAGGTCCAAGTGGCGTATTCAAAATTCTTAACAGTTCACTAAAAGTAGGTACTTCAGTTGCAAGGTGCAGTTTATTGTGTATACTAGTGTTATGGAAAATTTGGAAGTGCAGTGTAAACGCCGAAAAATTGGTCCTCTAACAGTTAATGAAAAAACATTAATATTTAATTGTTTTAAATCATTTACAGACAAACGTTTATGTGAAAGTGTTGATGAGACCGTTGAGTTAGTTAGCAGTACACTTGGTGTTGGGAAATCTACGATTTACAGAGTTATTAAAGAAGAGAAATGTGGTAGTTTTCAAATGCCACGTAATGCTCCAGGGAAACCAAAATTTCAAATAGAATATCATTTTAAAGAAGGACTTCGACGGAAAGTGCATGAATTCTTCTTTAGACAAGAATTTCCAACATTGGATAAAGTTCTTGTCTCAGTTCGAGATGATAAGGATTAGCCAGAAATGAGTCGAAGTACGTTATGGAAACTTTTAAAAGAAATAGGCTTCCGCTGGAAAAAGAATCCCAGAAAGTCTATTTTATTAGAAAGAAGCGATATTGTCATATGGAGAAGACATTTTCTAAGAACCATAAAGGAAATGAGAAACCAAAAAAGAAAAATATTTTATCTTGATGAAACATGGATCAACGAGGGTCATACACCAAATAAATTTTGGCAGGATGAAACTGTTACAAGTCAAAGGCACGCTTTTGTAAATAACTTATCTACTGGTTTAAACCCACCATCAGGAAAGGGCCGCAGGCTGATAATAGTACACATTGGCAGTTCAGACGGTTTTGTTGAAGGTGGTTTATTAACTTTTGAATCAACTCGTACCGGTGACTACCATGAAGATATGAACGCTGATGTCTTTCAAGAATGGTTCGAACAAATGATAGATCTTCTTCCTAAGAACTGTGTAATAGTAATGGATAATGCAAGTTATCACTCCAGACTTATAGAAGGACTGCCCACAACCAAGTGGTTAAAAAAAGACTTGCAGAATTGGCTGAGTTCAAAAAATATTACGTACCATCCCGGATCTATAAGAAAGGAACTTTATTCGTTGTGTGCCCTTCATAAAGAAAAATTTAAAAAATACGAAATTGATGAAATTGCCAAAAATCGTGGAATGACAGTACTTAGATCCCCACCATATCATTGTGAATTAAACCCGATTGAACTGGTATGGGCACAGATAAAGAGTGAAGTTTCAAGAAAAAATACCACTTTTAAAATTCATGATGTTAAACAGTTGTTTTTGGAGGCCGTAAATAATGTAAAACCTGAAAACCGAGAAAAGGCAGTAAATCACACTATTAAAGAAGAGGAAAAAATGTGGAAGCTGGACAATATTACTGATAAAATGATCGAGCCAGTTATTATAAATCTTGGTTCCGAAAGTTCATCTTCTGAATCTGATTTGGATTTGTAACAAGTAGCTGTAAGTTTTATATTAATATTTTTATTCATCTATTTAACATACCTTAGACGGTTTTAAAAACTCTTTTTCTCTTTTGTAATTTTTAAAAATTAAAAAAAATGTGAATTTTTTAAAACCCTTTTTAATGTAGGCCAGTCAGTTCTAATATAGTGTGTGATAAAAGAGGTCACTTTTGTTTACATACACATAACACTTTATAACACTGAAATAATTCATTTATTTTTTACAATTATTCAAAGTAATTTTTCAATTAATCTTGAGCACGCCCATGGAGTGGTCGGAGCTACCAGTTAAAATTATGCTAATTACTCTCTCGTTCATAAAAATAAACTATAGTACAGTACAATCTCAATTTATTTTAAAGTTCGGTAGAACCCTAAAGATATATTGTTTTAATTTTTTTTAAATTATTGTGATAATTTACGAGCAATTACCCCAATTTCAAGAGGTCTTGTATTAAACCAAAAACAAAAAGCGATTTTTCGGGACACCCTAACCAACATAGATGGAAATTCGACAGCAAAATATCAAACTATTAAAAACACTATCATGTATATATTTAAATGCAATTAAAAATAAACGTAGGATATATAAAACTACCGAAACATCTAAAAATCAATTTGCAACTTATTTATCAAAAGATAAATTCCGAAACGTTTCATAATTGAATGATCGCTCGTTTCGTATCGTCGATCACTTCACATTTTTTCATTAAATCAGCCATTTTTCGTCTGCCGCGTCGTACGGCGTCAGTGATAAAACAGGACATACCGATAAGGCGTCGCATATATATCTGAAAAGCCAAATTTATTACTGGGACTCTAACAAAAGCCCGTTTTACATATTACTCTCTCGATTTACCACCCCACCGATGGGGCTGTTCTCTTCTTGCACGCTTTTTTATGACGAATAAGGTTTCCATGTTGCCACGAATAACTGGAATAACGTTCAGAAAAATCAGGTTTATATAGAAATAAACTGGTAGTGGAGTAAATTTTGTAGTTTATGAGACACGTTCCACGTTTTATGCCTAATAAGATAAAAAAGTTGCACATTCGCATTTTTATAACAAAAAAACTAATAAACATTTGGAATTTGGTATGTTGAAATCTTTTTTTGTAACTCCCATGCAGAGACCTTCTTTTTTTTTTAGTTATTATAATGTTCGTCGAAGCAGTTTATCCTACACAATATTTCATAACATCTAAAAATATCCAGACAGTCTCACATCTTCGACAGCTACTAGCGAAATCTTTATTAAATTTTCCGAATATTTGCCCGTGTAGGCAGGCAGTCGACTTAATTCTTTCAAGTGTGTGAATAGAAAATCTCACGGAGAAACCCTCCGCGTTTCCTTTGATCTAGTTCATTGAATCTCCTTTTAGATTTTCCTAAAAGATTTTCATTGTCAGTATCCCACTCTGACTCGTTATAAAGACATCAGGGATCGGTAGGTAGTGTTGGAGAAATATGTTCAGCAAATCGATAAGTTTTAGAGTGATATAACGTCATCATAAAGAAAGTTGGAATTATTTACAAAAAAAAGCGAAGTGAAAATTGCAGCCCAAGCAGTTTCTGCTGTTTAAAGTAAAATTATTATATTGTGACAGAAGAAATATTAGAGATTATGGAATATTGCAGGCAGTGTGAGATTAAGTATGGTACCGAAATATACACAGCAAAATTCGTAAAAAAATTACAGCTGCAAAGGAAATCTGGATGACTACACTTTGCACTGAAGCTGAAAATCTATATAAACTCGGCGACAGTTTTATTCTCCAAAAATCAACAAGAATCTCTCGAAAGAATAGTCTTCTGGAAGACCAAAAATATTTACCGCTCGTGAAGATCGTACGCTTTTGAAGAGATTAGAAGAGAATCCTTTTGAAGATGCGAAAACGGCAAGAATTATGCCAAAGTTTCCGGGAAGAAAGACAACCATTTGGCACAGAATTAAAGCATCACGTCTTAGGTAACGAACTGCAGCAAAAAAACCAGCTCTTAGACTACAACAGAAGCAATCAAGACTTATATTTGCTTTAAACAGCTGCAAAATCAAGATTTTTGGGACAGGGTAATATTTACAGATGAGAAATTTTTTCAATCTTCTGAAAAGGGCAAAATTGGGGTGTATAGACCAGATAATAATAGACTTAATCCTCTATATGTTGATAGATATCGAGCAGCTGGTCATATTAGCGCCAATGTATGGGGATGGATTTCATCTAGAGGAATGGGAATGATATGGCAGCTTTGTTGGGCAGAATTATCTGAATACTCTAGAAAAAATCAAGTTTTCCAGTGTAGAACAGTTGTATCAAGAAAATAATTTTATCTTCCGGTTAGATACTTGTCCGGTTCATACTGCAAATATAATAAACCAGTGGCTCCAGAAGAACAACATCGAAACCTTACCGTGGCCCAGCTACAGTCCAGATTTAAACCCAATCGAGAATATGTGGGCGGTTATTATAAACCGGTTGTATCGGCGAAATATAATACTTTGAAATGGTGAAGAGCTGTGGCAAATATAATAAACCAGTGGCTCCAGAAGAACAACATCAAAACCTTATCGTAGCCCAGCTACAGTCCAGATAAAACGGTTGTATCGGCGAAATTTTATACTTTAAAATGCTGAAGAGCTGTAGCACGGTATAAAACAGGTTTGAGAAGAGCTCTCTGAAGAAGACAATTTCATAGATCCTTTCACGGAGATGGACCGAAGACTACAAGCTGTTATTAATGCTGATGGAGATATTACAAAATATTAGGTTTATTTTTACATACCTAAATTTAGTATAGTTTTGGTCTTGCAGACCCTCGCTTTCTTTCAGTAGTTTCTTGTTCCCTCCATTTTTTATTAATAGAAAAACTGTGGTTCTGCTTATATTAAAATGTTTTGCTGCCTCTGATAGTGCCGAGCTATCCTTATTCTTGCTTTAAAATATTGTTGAGTTTAGTCGTTTGTTTTATTCCTTAATAATAATAAAAACAATAACAACAGCCCTATTTTATGTAAAAACTATCATTTATATACTCTTTATAAAATGCAGGAATTCAAAATGATATCAAAATTTAGACCTTAATAATTATTACAATTTATGAATGAACATATGTAATCAATTGTTTGTTATTTGTTTGTTTATTTTATTATTTGTCTGTCTTAATAAATATAATATAACATCAGACCAATCAAATACACTGCTCTAAATGATCATATCTTACTGAGTCGTATCAGTTTTTTTAGGAACCAGCTGTTCATTAAGTACCCAATCAAAATAAAAAATACCCAAAAAATACTAGCAACTACGAAATCTGAGATTTCTATGGTCAGAATCAAAATTAAAGATTATTGATGTTGAATTATTGATTATACAGTGTGACCCATTTAGATTGGAAACACCTCTATAAAATTTGAAGTTGTTAACCGATTTTAACCAAATTTTTTTAATGTCATGTAATAAAAGGTCTATTGGGGGACAAAATATAAAATATTTAGTTAAATTTTCAGGACATTCTACAATACTTTTTCTTCGTCGAAAATGCAGAATTTGTATTAGCGATTTTTTTATTAAAAAAATTTCTACGCCACTGGATTTAGAGTGGCTTCAAATAGCTATGACAAAAATTTCATTAAAATATATTTATTAATAACGAAGTTATGGCAACTTAAAATTTTAAAACTCACTAAGCTACGAGTCAAAAAAGAACACCCTGTATCAACAGATAACCATAAAACTAATTATTTTTCAAATAATTTTAATAATAAACCACTACTAGACAAAAAATGTTTAAAATAGCATAAAAATTTAATGCAAGTAACGCACTTACATTATTATTAACTTTACATGCTACAACTTAAATCTCAGTTGCCATGACAATGATATTACTGTTTGACATTATTTGTGGCATACAAATTTGAGTGCTAGCATATGCATAATGCTTGCAACAATATTTACTTCAAATTCTTTTAATAACATTTTGTGTCATTGCTGCAAGATTAAGTTTGAGAGAGAAAATTGAAATTTTACGTCTTTTGGGAGATAACGATAGAAGTGCCAGGGAAGTTTGTACAATATTTAATGACAAACATGTGGATCGTCCTAATATCAGCTGCGGTACGGTAAACAAAATAAATAGAATATTTAATGAATGTGGTGCAGTATCAAAACTAATTTTAAAAAATAACCCGTTACAAAGAAGAAGAGGAAATGATCAAATCATTTTAGATCATTTCAGAAATAACCCTAATGCCAGTTTAAGGAATGCCAGTTTATATTTGAATGTGCCTCGAGAGAGTATTCGGCGATGTCTTAAGGTAAATAATATTAAACCTTTCAAACCAAACTGCTTACACACATTATACAAGAAGGCGACGAAGCAAAACGTTTAGAATATTGTTTATGGGCCCAAGGGGAATATTTAAACAATATAAATTTTCTAAAAAACGTGTTGTTTACCGACGAAGCCACTTTCACTACAAATGGAGTAGTATCATCACAGAATTGTCGCTATTGGACAGCAGATAATCACCATTGGGTAATAAACTGTAAAAGCCAGTATTCTCAAAAAATCAATGTCTGGTGTGGTATACTGAACGAGCGAGTTATTGGTCCTTTCTTTTTTGAAGAAAACTTGAACTCACAGAACTTTTTAGAATTTTTAAACACCGACTTGTGGGATGCTATTCATGAGCTCCCAATTAATGAACGATTAAATTTGTATATCCAGTTAGATGGGTGTTCTGTTCATTACGCCAGAACCGTGAAGTAATGGCTAAATGAAAATTTTCCGAACCGTTATACCGGATAGGCCGGGGTAGTCCGTTGATAAATTGGCCACCCAGATCTCCAGATCTCACAATTTTAGACTTCTTTCTCTGGGGAGTTATCAAACAAAAAGTTTACCAAACCCGTGCAAGAGACGTAAACGAACTTCGTGCAAGAATTCGACAGGCATGTGCAGAAATTACTCCCCAACAACTAAGAAATGTAATTAGAAATATTCATAAACGCTACAACAAATGTATCCAATTAGATGGTGGATTGGTAGAGACAACTAGGATTTAAACTAAAATTATGTTTCCATCTTTCTGTTAATACAGAGTGATTTTTTTAACGTTAATACAGAGTGTTTTTTTCTTAGTGAGTTTTAAAATTTTAAGTTGTCATAAGTTTGTTATTAATAAATATATCTTAATGAAATTTTTGTCATAGCTATTTTAAGACACTCTAAATCCAGTGGCGTAGAAATTTTTTTAATAAAAAATAGCTAATAAACATTCTCCATTTTCGACGAAGAAAAAGTATCGTAGAATGCCCTGAAAATTTAACTAAATATTTCATATTTTGTCCCGCAATAGACCTTTTATTACATGACATTAAAAAACAATTTGGTTAAAATCGGTTAACAACTTCAAATTTTATAGAGGTGTTTCCAATCTAAATGGGTCACACTGTACATATATGTAGACACTTTTTTTAGCACGACTCGTTTGTGAATCGTGTAATCGGCATTAATTTATGCTTTTATATTATAGATCAGCTATCTCATTAGTTCAAATCAGAATTTCTACTACTAAACATAACAGACTGGGTGGGGAAGTTCTAATTTTCGACACGACGCCGTCCTGTTTATGACATTGATGTTAGATTTGACGAGAAAAATTTATTATCTCACACCTCTTTTATTATCAGTTTAAGAAGCAAAAGCCATTTAAACGTTTTCAAATCTCACATAGGTTTTGACCAATTTAATCACTGATATTATGTCGCATGGAATATCCGTTATTTATATTTATCGTAAAATTTAATAGCTCACTGCAAGGGTTAGTTCTCGTCCAGGCGGATGCTCTATTTTATAGCGAATAAATTCCATTTTACGGTCTACTGTTGGAAATCACACTAAAAATTCCATCGTGATATGCCGGGAGGTCGCAAAATTCATTCTACTTTTATCGCTGTGTCCATCATCGCTGCCATTATTTGCGTTGTTAAAGTGCTAGGCTGTAAAACGCAGACTAAAACCTACTGCGCTGCTTATAAAAGCTTATATTATCATATAAATATGCTTTTTAGATAAAAAAAAATTAAAAAAATATGATGAACCGAATGCTTTCTCTATATTAAAGCTAGACGAAAAAAACAAAAAACCAGAGCAATCATTTGGTCCTGGATTATTTATTTCATGACGTGAAAACCGAAAAAATCAAAGATCAGATAAAAAGTTAAGATAAGGGAGCTTTAAAAAAAATAAAAAATACAAGAATTGGAAATAATAAAAGTTAAATCTGGAAAACGCTATTGTGAAACAGCATCCCACTATTATTGCGGGGTATAGTTTTTAAATTTTCATGATGACGTCCACTGAAAAATGTGTTATAGACCAGAGCTAATCTGATTTGAGGTGGATGTGAGAGGTGGCAGTCGGATTTTTGCAGAAATAGTTAGGTAATAACTCCAGTAATAATAATTGACTTATCATCTCTCTCAAATAGTTTGGGAGCATTAATAAAAAAGTAAAATATTTATAAATTACTAAAAATATCGATTTTTTTTTTATATTTTCCTTGCTTATAAGTTTAAAACAATTTATTTTGAAGCCAAGTCGTAATAAAATAAAATAGCAACAATTGAATATTCTATAAAATACGGCTGGTTAAAAATGTTTTAATTAATTGTCCTTGCTGAAAAATAGGATTAAAGACAAAAAAAAAGAGGGGGAAACAAGCCTTTTTTATTCAATCTTTTTCAACCATTTAGATTTTACTTAGGAGATTCATAATTCGTCTGACAAATCTTCTTCTTCTTCTTCTAATGGCGCTACAACCCTTTGTGAGTCTTAGCCTGCTTAACAATGTTCTTCCATTCTGCCCTGTCGGATACTTTCCTTAGCCACTGCCTGATGTTCATGGTTTTAAGATTCCTCTCTACGTCGTCTATCCATCTTTTACGGGGCCTTCCTCTTGTTCTGTTTCCTTGGGGCTTCCATCTCTGGACTACTTTTACAGCTCGATTATCTGGCATTCTTTATAGGTGACCAAGCCAGTTTAGTCTTTGTGACTTTACAAATCTAACAATATGTGCGCTTTGCATTAGTTCATCCAGCTCGTGGTTCATTTTAATTCTCCACGAACCATCGCTGCATTGGGTTGGTCCAAATATCTTCCTTAGTATTTTGTGCTCAAATATTCTCAGTTGATTTTCATCAGTGGTTGAGAGGGTCCACGTTTCACATCCATATGTGACTGAAATATCTTCATAATATAATAAAACAGCGCACCAGATTTCATTAAAATCGATTTAACAGATTTCGCACAATAATTTTACAATCTATTTTTTTTTTAATTGAATTTTTTAAAATCTTGCACAAAAAAAACTAGAACCCTGTAGAAGTTTGCCAATTATTTAACTTATAAAAACGTATTTACCCTATCTAACGTACTCTATGGAATTGAAATTGGATTGTTTGGAAGGCCTTAGGAATATTTTAAAATTATAAACAATTTTTTGGCTTATAAAGAAATAGAATATCTCGGTGACTATTCGCTTAAATTAAATTCAGGAAACGGCGTTGAAAAAGAATTGACAAGGCGTTTCTTATAAAGAAAAAAAGTTGAATTACGAGCAGTGGTTTCTGAGACACAATCAGTCAAAGAGGACCGGCATTTGCGACGAAGTTGTAAAAAATAGGGTGATAATTTTTAAATCATTACCTTTTTCTTTGGGAGCTCTGTCTAGATAAAAATTTTCATGTCTTCAGGAAAAAAATTAGGTTAAAGCAAATTTAATTTCAAATATCAAAATCGGTATACCTAAAAAAATGTATTGTCTCGGCTTCCAATGAAGCATCTTTCTTCATTTTTTAACTCTTATACCTTAATTTGTCCTTTCAAATCTATTGACGGTTAATAGTTCTTGAAATCACTTTAAATACTAGACACGAAATACAAATCAGTTTTCAGGAAATAGAGATAGCCATAAACTCACCCAAAAATAGAAAGTCACCAGAACCAGACGGAATAACCAAAGAGCTTCTAAAACACGAAGGGGAAAATATAGCCCTACACAAACTTATACAAAACTTATACTAATATTGCAATGCAAGATACCAGACGCATGGAGAAACAGAATAATGATACCAATGTTCAAGAAAGGAGATAAAGAAGACCGCAACAATTATAGAATTATAAATCTACTGAACAAGATTACAACAAAAGTCCTAACCAACAAAATTAATAAACTAACAACTCTTTGTCAGATGAACAACTAGGATTCAGATCCGGAAGATCATGCGTAGCCGCCGTATTTGTACTAAGACAAATCATAGAAAAGGCCATCGAGTACAATAAATCAGCATATCTATGTTTTATAGACCCGACAAAGGCTTTCGAACGCA
Source organism: Diabrotica undecimpunctata (assembly GCF_040954645.1). Lineage (NCBI taxonomy): Eukaryota > Metazoa > Arthropoda > Insecta > Coleoptera > Chrysomelidae > Diabrotica > Diabrotica undecimpunctata. The sequence goes on along the minus strand of NC_092803.1, from coordinate 11,938,309 downwards.
TCCAAGTCAAAGACGTCTTACACCTACTGTATAAAAGAAACATACCAATCAATATTACACAACCTATCGAAAAACTTCTACTTACATAATCAAATACAGGCAAAGATAAATGAAAAACTAACACAGTGTATACCAGTACAAAGCGGAGTCAGACAGGGTGACTCGTTAAGCTTACTTCTCTTTAATATAATAATGGATAAAATAATAAAAGCAGTACGTAAAGGTCATGGTTACAGAATGGGGAACAAAGAAATCCAGATATTATATTATGCAGACGACGCCGCATTAATCGCCGAGACAGAAGACGAGCTCCAAAGATTAACACATATCTTCAATACAACAGCCAAGAAATACACTATGATAATATTAGCAGAAAAAACCAAATGTATGACAACATCTAAATACCCACTACGATGTAAAATTGAAATTGATGGAAAAATAATAAGACAGGAAGCAAGGTTGAGATATCTGGGAAGGGATATAACTAGTAACGGAGATGTGAAGAAGAAGTACGACAACAAAGCTTAAAAGAAAGTAAAGCGGCGGGATCTCTTAATGACACAATCTGGAAGAACAAACACCTAAGGCAACACACAAAAACAAAAATCTATAAAGTAGCAATTAGACCTATATTAACATACACGGCGGAGACAAGACCTGACCCATCTCAAACGAGACGACTACTAGAGACAACTGAGATGAAAATACTCCGACGAATATCAGGGAAAAGTCTGTTGGATAGGGAAAGAAGCGAAAACAAGAAGAGCACGCAATATAAAAGACATAAATGAATGGGTGATAAAACGGAAACAGGAGTGAAACGAACACATCAGTAGAAAGGCAAAGGATAGAATAGTCCGAATAGCACGAGATAAGTCACCAAATGGACGAAGAAGTATTGGCAGACCAAGAAAAAGATGATGCGATAATTTAAACATTTTAGGAGGACAATATTGAAGAAGAAACAGGCTTTAAAGCCTACATACAAGAAGAAAAAAGAGTAAGAAGACTTTAAATACTATGAAGCGCTTTTAACTGGAGTACAAATATCCTTATTTATATAGGGTGTTTTTTAGAGGTATAGAAGTTTGAAATGTAATAAAACAAAGAAAATTTTTATAAATTGCCATGAAATTGACTTTATTCAAAAGGTAATCTTTTGGTATTAAAATTTAGTAATAAATTCTTGCATATGACCGTCACAGCTGGCTCTGACATAGTCTAATCTGGAGGTCCAATTTTTGATTACTTTTTCCAATATTTGTCGCCGTATATCGGCAATAAGGCGCCGAATGTTGTACTCAAAGTGGTCAATCGTTCCATTCTTATCGGTGTATACCAGCACCTTCACATATCCCTACATAGAATATTCTAGCAGTGTTAAATCGCACGATCTTAGGAGGCCAATTCAGGTCCTAAACATGAAACTGTGCGGTTACCAAACGTTTCCTTCAATAAATCAATTGTGACACGATCTGTGTGACATGTTGCTCTGTCTGATTGAAACGACAGCTCCCACACATCATGGTTGTTCAATTGGGGAAAGAAAAAGGCAGTAATCATGGCTCTATATCGGTCACCATTGTCTGAAACATTCTAGGCAGTATCGTTTTTAAAGAAGGACGGTCCAATGATTCCACCAGACCATAAAGTACACCAAACAGTCAGTTTTTTCTGGATGTGATGGTTTCTCAACATACATTTGAGGATTATCGTAACTTCAAATAGGGCGGTTTTGTTTGTTGACGTAGCCATTTAACCGAAAGTGAGCATCATCGCTAACCAAAATTCGCTTATGATAATCGGAATCAACGGAAATATCGTTTTGGACCCACTCACCGAATTTACGAATCCACCTTTGCTAGGTGATGATGCAAAGCAAAATCTTTCCGCAAAATCTTCCATAAAGTGGATGGACACGTATCTAATTGCTGTGCACGATGTCAGATAGACTGATTCGGGTCTTCCTGTATGCTACGCTCTACAGCAGCAACAATTTCTTCTGTACGCACTGTACGACGTGTCTGTGGATGCATATTATCATTTAGAGTAAACATGGTGCTAAAATGTTCCATGGTTAATTGAATTAATTGCTCTGATGGACTAATGTTGACCATAAAACGGACGTAGTGCGCGATACGTATTTCGAACAGAACCACAATTTTCAAAACAAATTTGTACAATTTGGAAGCGTTGTTCAGGCGTCAAGACTATTCATGCTGAAATGCCAAATCAAACTTAACATAAATCACTTGACAGCTCTCAAAATCGCGGACAGCTAAAAAAAGTATTAGCCACTTACATTTCTATAACTCTAAAAAACACCCGATATCCTTATTTTAAAACGGATGCCTGCATATATAATTTTTAAAGGATTTTCCTAAATTTATATATATATATATATATATATATATATATATATATATATAACTGTTTTGGATGGGTTGGAGTAAATAAAAGGACTATTGGTTAACTATTTTTTATCTCGAGCTTTCAATTGTGTTTACAATTATTTTCAAGAACAAATAAAATTAGTTTAGTAAATAAAAATTGCTGCTAATACATCTCAAAAATAATTAATATAAAAATGTCAAATGTCCTAATCTAATAAATGCTTCTCTGAAATTTTAGTATAATTTTGAAAACATTTTTTTTAATACAAAAACAATTAAATTAAAAAAAAATTGATTTTGTATTAAAAAAAAATATATTTTCAAAATTATACTAAAATTTCAGGGAAGCATTTATTAGATTAGGACATTTTTATATTAATTATTTTTGAGATGTATTATCAGCAATTTTTATTTACTAAACTAATTTTATTTGCTCTTGATAATAATTGTAAACACAATTGAAAGCTCGAGATAAAAAATAGTTAACCAATAGCCCTTTTATTGACTCCAACCCATCCAAAACAGTTATATATTTTTTCCAAACGAGTCACGAGTACTTCTTTTTTCTTATATATATATATATATATATATATATATATATATATATATATATATATATATATATATATATAAGAAATACTGGATATTAGTGACTGTCGATATAAACAAACAACACAGTTTATTCATTATATTCATGATATTCTGACTGCAACCCTAATAAACTGTGTTTATAAATAATAAATAATTAAACTGTATATATATATATATATATATATATATATATATATATATATATATATATATATATATATTGTTACGATAAATATACTGGCCTAACTTTTATGACTAATTATTCTGTTTTATTGTAGAAATTTCGGTGGAAGTCTAGAACCAAAATTATGGTGAATGAGCCGGCTAAGCTTCTCGATCTTTCGATGCTGTTCTAGTATATCAGGATTTCGTATATAAATACAACATTTTTATATGGAGGGCAGTTAATACTCAAGACCCGCGCTCGCGAATTTGTACGTACGGATATAATAAATTATTGTCAGATAAGTTAATATAAATAAAGAAATAAATTAAATCCGTAAGTGTTATAAATATTGAACCTTTTAATAAATTCACAACAAATGGTGCCAGAAGTGAGATCGAACATAAATTAGACTTATAATAATAATACAAGTGAATACGTAAAATAAATTGTGAAAATGGCTACGATTTATGAGCTCACAGTGACGAATTTAAGAAGACATCTCGAAGACAGAGAATTAGCTTCTACCGGAAAAAAGGCTGAGTTAGTCCAACGACTAAAGAACGCTTTGCTAGAAGAAGGTCTAGATCCAGAGACTTATATATTTGAAGATGCTGTCATCTCGTCGATTTCGAAATTGGAGAATAAAGTTTCTGACGATATTTCGAAAGTTTCTTCTGATGTAGCCAAAGTTTCCGGTGATATCGCATCATTAGAGAACAAAGTTTCTGGCGATATTTCGAAAGTTTCCGGCGACATCGCTTCTTTAGAAAGCAAAGTTTCTAACGAGATTTCTTCCCTGGAAAGCAAAGTTTCTGCTAACATCTCTTCAGAAATCTCTAAAGTCACTTCTGAGATGTCTGCCCTGGACGATAGAATATCTTCGTTAAAAAACCAAGTTGCTGCCGATAAGTTGGCCTTCGAAGAAAAGATTAAAGAGATGGAAAGGAAGATGGAAGAAACAGGGACAGCAGAGAGAGGTAACAATCCGATTACAGTGGAGATAAAAGAAGACGAGACGAAATTTAAGTTGGAGACACGGCCGAAATTTGAAGGAAGTGGAGGTTCTATTCATGTTAAAGTCCCAACTTTCGACGGAAAATCATCATGGAACAACTACATGAAACAGTTCGAATCAGCCGCAAGAGCAAATGGATGGTCTGAAAAAGAAAAGGCTGTAAACCTGACTATCGCTCTTCGAGGAGATGCCTTAGATGTGCTTCAGACCATAGCCGTAGAGGAGACCGATGATTTCGAACAACTGAAGAAGAGGTTAAATATGCGATATGGCCACGAACATTTGGAGCATGTATATCAGTCGCAGCTTAAAAATCGTAGACAGAAGAAAGATGAGGCTCTTCAAGAATATGAGGTAGATATTGCCAGATTAGTACGATATGCTTATCCAACAGCTCCCGAAGACATGATGGAAAAGTTGGCCGTTCAAACGTTTATTGATGGTCTTCGTGATCATGAAATGCAGAGAACACTACGATTAGCTCGTCACAAGACGCTGGTTGATGTCTTATCCGCCGCCCTCGAATACGAGTCAGCTCCCTCTGGAGGGTACAGTAAAGTTAGGACTGTAAAAGAGGAAGAAGATGAAGATAAACTTGACCAGCTCGTTAATATGATTAAGAGTATGACATACAAGAAAACGAAGACCATCAGATGCTGGAATTGTGGCGAAATAGGACACGTGCGAAGCTCCTGTAAGCACCCTAGGTACGACGCAAATCAAGAAACTCACCATCAGGAAAACTAGAACGGGTCAGCCTTAGGGGGGCAGCTTCGACCCAAAACTTTTCCAAAGACCCTCTCATACTAATAGCTTCTTTGAAATGTCGTGAAGATAGTGTATATGTAGATGGAGACATAAATGGTAAAAGACATACGTTGTTGGTGGATACCGGAGCGACCAGAACCATTATACGCCCGACAGTTATAACCAGCCGAAAGAAACTGTTACCAACGAGGTTGCGACTTCGGACCGCTACAGGTGAAAATGCTAACATTCATGGAGAAATCCAGGTACAATTGGGAATTGGAGCAGAAAAGTTCGTCCATACTGTTATAGTTGCTGACATCGAAGAGGATGTTATATTAGGAATGGACGTAATGAATATGCATGGATTCCAATTGGATTTTAAGAATAAGGTAATCAAAGTTGGCAACGAGGAGGTATTTCTCCATCCACATAATGACAACACTGTGCAAGCAGCCATTACAGAAGATACAGTCGTGCCTGCGAGAAGCGAAACGATCATAGTAGCGCGGCTACAGGGATTTGTGGACGAAGGGAGACCTGTTATGATGGAGCCTTGGAACCACGACGATGAGGTTGGCCGTGGAATCATAATTGGAAAGGAATTGGTGACTTCGGCTAAGGAAATTCCTGTGAGACTTATCAATGTCAACGACTACCCAGTGACCATAAAGAAAGAGACAAAAGTAGGAACTTGTGTACCTGTGACATCCATAATCCGTCAGGCGACAACATCTGATAATTCCAACGACAAATTCGACCAAATGGTTGCAGTTGCAGGACAGTCTCTAAATCAGATGGAAAAAAGGAAATTAAGGGAATTTCTTCGGCAGTATCGTGATATTTTCGTACCGAAAGGAGGAAAGACGGGAAGAACTACCGTTGTTAAGCATAAAATTGATACTGGTAATGCTAAGCCAATTCGTCAAACAGCTCGACGATTACCACAGGCGAAAAGAGAGGAAGCTGAAACGATTGTTCAGGAAATGAAGAAAGACGGGGTGATAGAACCTTCTACGAGCCCATGGGTCTCTCCGGTGGTCCTGGTTAAGAAGAAAGACGGAACGACGAGGTTCTGTGTGGATTACCGTTTGCTGAACAACGTTACCAAGAAAGATAGTTATCCTCTGCCTCGGATCGATGACACATTGGACACATTGGCTGGAAGTAAATTGTTTTCCACTTTGGATTTGAAGTCTGGATACTGGCAGGTAGAAATGGACCCAGTAGATAAAGAAAAGACAGCCTTCACCACAGGATCTGGATTGTGGCAATTCAACGTTATGCCATTTGGACTTTGTAATGCTCCTGCGACATTTGAGAGGCTTATGGAAAATGTGTTGAGAGGGTTATCTTGGAAAACATGCCTGGTTTATTTAGATGACATAATCGTCTTGGGGGAGACATTCGAAGATCATTTGAGGAATTTAGAAAACGTTTTTAATCGACTTAAAGCTGCCCAATTGATGCTAAACCCCAAGAAGTGCCAGCTATTTCAAGGTAAAGTCAATTATCTGGGTCATATAGTCAGTAAAGAAGGAGTGGCCGTGGATAAGGGAAAAATCGATTCCATTAAGGAATGGCCAAAACCAACTGACAAACATCAAGTGAGAAGTTTTCTTGGACTATGTACTTACTACCGGAGGTTTATTAAGAAGTTTGCAGATATCGCTAAGCCATTAACACGACTTACGGAGGAAGCAAGAGATTACCGCTGGGATACAGACTGCCAAAATGCCTTTGAGACCTTGAAAAAGCATTTAATAACAGCACCAATTTTAGGGTATCCACTGCCAGAAGGAGAGTTCATCTTAGATACAGATGCAAGTAATGTGGGAATTGGAGGAGTGCTGTCTCAGATTCAAGGAGGACAGGAACGAGTCCTCGGATATTTTAGTAAAGTTCTTTCAAAACCTGAGCGGAATTATTGCGTCACGAGAAGAGAACTTCTGGCAGTAGTGAAATCAGTAGAGCACTTCTATCAATACCTCTATGGAAGGAAGTTTTTAATCCGAACCGACCATGCCGCCCTTAAGTGGTTGATGCAGTTTAAGAATCCAGAGGGTCAGATAGCCAGGTGGATCGAACGACTCCAAGAATACGATTTTAAGATTGAGCACCGAGCCGGAGTTAGCCACAGAAACGCTGATTCTCTTTCCAGACGGCCATGCCCGGCAGAGTGTCCCCACTGCAACAAAACGGAATCCAAGGAAGCAGCAGTGCTAAGAACGACGATTGTCAACGACGACTGGACGCCCACTAAGATAAGGGAAGAACAAGAGAGAGATCCAGTTATACAGAAAATCCGAAAATGGAAAGAGGAAAACCGTCGACCACCTTGGCAGGAAATATCAAACCTATGCTCAGTAGTTAAGACGTATTGGGCCCAGTGGGACTCATTTATCATCGAAGATGGCTTGCTCAAACGAGTCCTGGAAAATGATGACGGTTCAGAGAAAAGAAGACAGTTGGTGATTCCAAAGAGCAGAATAGCCGAAGTACTTCGTCAGTTACACGACAGTCCATCGGGAGGGCATTTTGGTGTAAGGAAAACCCTTCAGCGAATTCGGGAACGGTTTTATTGGATGAACAGTTCCGACGACGTAAAAGACTGGTGTAAGAAATGTACTATTTGTGCTACGAGTAACGGGCCTCACCGGAAAAGGAGAGCTCCTATGAGACAATATAATGTTGGAAGCCCGTTTGAAAGAATAGCTTTGGACATTGCAGGGCCATTTCCAGAAAGTGAAAATGGGGGCAAGTACATGTTGGTAGTAATGGATTACTTCACTAAGTGGGTCGAGATTTACGCACTTCCAGACCAGAAGGCCGCCACCGTTGCAGATAAGTTGATCCAAGAATATATCAGCCGATTTGGAGTGCCTTTGGAGATCCATAGTGACCAAGGCAGGAACTTCGAAAGTGATCTATTCCAAGGAATATGTGATAGACTAGGCATGAAGAAAACAAGAACTACCGCGTATCATCCGCAATCGGATGGTATGGTAGAACGAATGAATAGGACAGTTGGCAAGTATTTGACAAAGATGGTGTCCGATCATCAGCGAGACTGGGACCAATACCTTCCGTTCTTCACAATGGCCTACAGATCTGCTGTTAACGAATCAACGGGCCAGACACCAGCCAGAGTCCTATTCGGACGCGAAATGCGACTACCTTGTGATCTAGAATTTGGGTGTCGACCTGGAGAAGATGTAGCAGGTGAAGATTATGTGATCGAATTACGAAGAAGAATGGACGATGTACATGAGTTGGTCCGTTCCCACCTTCAGATTGCTAGCGACCGAATGAAGAAACGGTACGATACACAAGCCGAAAAGGGTTGCTTTAAGAAGAACGACAAAGTATGGCTGTATAATCCCAAGAAGCGAAAAGGTTGTTCTCCCAAATTGCAGCAGTTTTGGGAAGGTCCATACCTCATCATGGAGAAGATCAACGATGTCATCTACCGAATAAGCAAGATTCCGAGGGGAAAGCCGATGATAGTACACCATAACCGGTTGGCATCTTTCGAAGGTGACCACGACGTAGATGAAGAAGTGGAAGTAAACCAAGTCCAAGATGTGTCTGACCTCACGTTTGAGGAATTCATGGGTGCCTATGGAGGTACCGGTAAAGCGAGACATGGTGTTACCACTGAAGAAAAGCAAGATCTACTCGCGCTCCCCGATGACTACTCGCTGGCCCTTACCATCCCGGCCAGTATCAAAGACGCACCAGGGTTGGCATCCGTCTTTCGAAGGAAGTTTGGTCGAGTTGCAGAACTTCAATGCCAAGTGCCAGCTCCCGGTAAAACCTTGAAACTCCAAGATGCATCACGTTACCTTTTCTACCTGGTAACAAAAGACACTGCCCGTGACCAACCTACCTACCGAGATGTATGGGAAGCCTTACTTCAATTGAGAGGGCACGTACTAGAGTCCGACGTGCAAAAGTTAGCCATGCCAAAGTTGGAGTGCCGCCAATTAGATTGGAGGGTTATCCGAAATATGGTGGAGGAGATCTTTAAAGACACCGAAGTCCAGGTGTTAGTCTGTTGCAATCCGCATAGTTACTGGTGCGGAGAGAAAACCGTCCCTTGTCATTTTTATACAACTGGAAGTTGTAAAAGAGGGTCCAGTTGCCGATACCAGCATACAGTTCCGGTTCCAGTCCCGACAAGGTTCCAGGAGGAACCATCTTTTAAGAGGGGGGCAATGTTACGATAAATATACTGGCCTAACTTTTATGACTAATTATTCTGTTTTATTGTAGAAATTTCGGTGGAAGTCTAGAACCAAAATTATGGTGAATGAGCCGGCTAAGCTTCTCGATCTTTCGATGCTGTTCTAGTATATCAGGATTTCGTATATAAATACAACATTTTTATATGGAGGGCAGTTAATACTCAAGACCCGCGCTCGCGAATTTGTACGTACGGATATAATAAATTATTGTCAGATAAGTTAATATAAATAAAGAAATAAATTAAATCCGTAAGTGTTATAAATATTGAACCTTTTAATAAATTCACAACAATATATTTGAATTGTTAAAGTACTTTTTCTATTATTATTACCAATAAACTATCTGTCTATCTATCTATCTATCATCTATCTATCATGATCCGAGTTGAAAAAGCAACAACCAATTATAGCGCTTTTGAAACAACGGAAAAAAAACTATTCCAGAAGCATCAAAAAAATCAACAGAAAGAAAGCCCCAGCAAATATTCTAAAATAAACAATTCGAAGACAAATTCATTCTTTTATTTTTCAAAATAAGATTGCTACTTTGGGAAAACTTTTAGCAGACATTTATAGCAACGAAATTTTGCCAATCGATTCAAACCAGTATTTATCGAGTAAATCGAGTTATAAGTTTTAAACCATTTTACTGGCTTAAATTTCTTTAGTAAGATATGAAGTGAATTTTTTCTTCTATATTTATGTAGGAGGTATTCAGTATATTAAAAGTTATTGTTACTTTTAAAAGGATTTAAACGATATAAGTGATCGTTTTACAATCATCTCAAGAATTAAGTTTAATATTTGATGAAAAGTGTACGTTTTTTGTACTGCGTATAATGTTCGCAATCAAAAGTTTGCGCAAATATCAGACGGAATATAGATTGGCGCACATTTAACATGTTCTCCCGAGGGATAAGTCTGTTGAGTGGAAACCGACCTGATCAATTTCAAACTCAATAAAACTTCCAATATGACTTTTCAGAATTTAAAATGTAAAATAACGGCACTGTGCTCAGACTCCGCACCGAAGTTTACCTTCGTATCGTACGGAATATTAGAATATTATATATTGAAAATGCGAATGTCAATATGTCAAGAAAGCGAAACACAACTATGAAGTTTGGATAGGAAAGGAAATATTAAATTATTTGTTATATAAGAAGTAAAGAAAGTTGGAAAAGAAACTGCAACATTATGTTACAAACATATAGAACTATTAAATTGTTAAATTTACTTGTACATGAGAGGTTTAACAACGCTGTAGATTTTCGGCCTTTAGTTCACTACTGCTATGTAGTTTTCTTATAAAAATGCAGTCTTTATGTATATTTCCGTATAAGATCTCTCTAGTAAACTTAAAAATAGACTGGTAGAAATATACCTAGACTACGATTTGATCATAACTAACACAAATTTCGAATTACTAAAACTCATCGAAGAAGATGTTATTGATGTAATGGTTGAACTCTTTAATCTAATATATCAGACTGCCACAATCCCCAGACAATGGCTGCAATCGACCTTTGTAGCAATTACCAAAAAGCCAGGTGCAACAACTTGCTCAGATCCTGCTTGCTCAGAATTATGCCTAGACTACGATTTGATCATAACTAACACAAATTTCGAATTACTAAAACTCATCGATGAAGATGTTACTGATGTAATGGTTGAACTCTTTAATCTAATATATCAGACTGCCACAATCCCCAGACAATGGCTGCAATCGACCTTTGTAGCAATTACCAAAAAGCCAGGTGCAACAACTTGCTCAGATCACAGAACAATAGCTTTAATGAGTCACACACTTAAAGCATTTTTGAAAATAATTCACAGCAGAATTGTTAAAACTCTTGAATATGAAATTAGTGACACACAATTTGGCTTTAGACATGGTATGAGTACTACAGATGCTTTGTTGGGCTTGAATGTGCTGGTTCAGAGATGCATGGACATGAATCAGGACATGTACTTATGTTTTGTAGACTCTGAAAAGGCATAAGATAAGGTTCAACATAAAAAGCTTGTAGATATATTAAAAAGCAAAAATATTGACAGTCGTGATATGAAAATTATATCTAACTTATATTGGAATCAAACTGCCAAGGTAAGAGTTGACAACCAGTACACCCAAAATATCAAAATACAGAGAGGAGTCCGCCAGGGTTGCTTGCTGTCCCCACTACTTTTCAATGTCTACAGTGAAGCGGTATTTCAAAAAGCGCTCTCAGACTCAATAGAAGGTATATCTATCAATGGAGAAGTTTTGAATAACTTACGTTTTGCAGACGATACATTAATAATGACGGATAACAACAATGATTTACAGAACGTAATGCAACGCCTTAATGAACGCTGTCATGAGTACGGACTGAAGATAAATTTAAAGAAAACTAAATGCATTATCATGACTAAATCTGCACATGCAAATATCCAATTGACTATTGAAGATACTGCAATTGAGAATGTTAATAACTATACATACTTAGGAACATGGATAACATCAGATGTAGACCAAACCAAAGAAATTAGGACACGCATTGAAATAGCACGTGCATCATTTTTTAAACTTAAAAAGTTTCTTTGTTGTCGGGATATAAGGTTAGAACTATGCCTGAGAATGCTTCGATGTTACGTGTTCTCTACTCTTCTTTATGGCTTGGAAGCGTGGACACTAAAACAAGTCCATCTGAATAAGTTGGCCGCCTTTGAATTTTGGTTTGTACAGAAGAATCCTACGAATATCATGGATTCAAAGAATGTCAAACGTGGAAGTAACTAGAATGATAGGAAATGGGACGGAAATAATATTAACTATCAAAAGACGAAAACTTGAGTACTTAGGACATGTGATGAGATGGCAAAAATACGCATTATTACAACTTATTATGCAAGGCAAAATCCGAGAAAAGCGAAATGTGGGAAGACGAAGAATATCCTGGCTTAAGAACTTAAGGGAATGGTTTGAATGCAGTAGTGTAGAACTTTTTAGAGCGGCAGTCAACAGAGTCCGCATAGCCATAAAGATTTCCAACCTTCGATAGAAGATGGAACTTTAGAAGAAGAACACAAATTTATGTAACACAATGTATCTCTATTCATCTAGTCAAAGTTATATGCACTTCACTTCGTGCTTACCGCCTTACACTCATCATAAAACCATTGGTCACCTTTCTTTTCTTTAGTTACTAACATCGATGTTACTCCAGTTAATGCGGTTCTACTTATTAGGTCCCACTGATTTTCAAGTGTTCTCATTTTATTTCCTTCATATTTTGTCATCTTTCTCTTTATATCTTCTGTAAAGTTTTTTGATAAAACTGAATAAAAGCTAAAATACTCTTATTAATGTTACTCAACAATTTAACCACGATTAGATAGATTATTTTTTTCAGTGTATTTATATAAATATAAATTTACATCATGTTACAGATATTTATTCCGAGCCTGAAAGAATAATATTGCTTTTAGAAAACGTATTTATTACCTCTGATATTTTCTCTCTTCGAAGAATTACTTCAATGGCTTCCATTTTTCTGTGTTTCAATTAGGAAAAGCAAAAATATCATTTCGAACAAAAGAACGCAGACTCAGGAGCTTCTCGTGAAAAATAATCAAAACAAGGATGTACGTTTGTATCTATATATATTTTTCATCGCTTTATTACAAGAATTGAAATGGTTTACTTCGACTTTCCTTAAGAGAACTGTATAGTATTTTCTCATATATTTATAAGCTATAAATTTCAAAATTAATTCTATATTTACTGCATCACTTTAAAGATTAGAAGAACTTCACGTAATTTCTAAATTAAAAAAACATTTTTTTATGGTCCTTCGTTAGGTACCGTGGTTACTCGTTGGAGGACAGAGACGATTCTTATTAGTGACGCGAGAAAAAGTATTTCTGGTAGTGAGAGGACACATTAGTGCTGTGTGCAAATATACAAAGTGAGTTTTAAGTATGAAAGTCCTCAATTATCTCGTAAACGGCTAGCACGTGTTATATAATTTTTGGTTTGTGTCGGTTTTGTAATACTGCCGATCTTCTGTTTTCTAGAAATGTAACAAACTTTGTTATTATAAGTGGATCACCCTATATTTTTCTTGTTAATACCTTCCGTTTTCAACTATCGTTTTTAGAAATAATATTCTTAATCTAGTTTTTGTTCCATTATAGATTCAGTAAATTCCTCTTGAGTGGGTCTGGATACATATTTTGTGAAATTTACAATTGAACCGAGGACGAACCATTTGTCAAGGTATAATCAAAGAAATCTTTCTACGCCTTTATCTAAATACATTATCTCAAGTTTGTTTTGCTTGTTCCCAAAATTGTAAGTTGCTTTAGAAAAAGCTGTTAACGAAATACAAAACAATGTGAACGGTAAATATATTTTTTTATACATCATTAATATGCTACCACTATAAAACAACCTGAAAAAAACACTTTCTAATGTAGCAGCAGCAGTTTATAAAGCACAAGCTGCCAATTTATGTTCTAATGTAATTAAACTGAGTGACAAACAAATTCTTGGACCTCAAAATGACAAGAGTACTAGTAAACCTAAAACATTTAGAAAACCAAAAAATGTTCTAGTAGGCACTAGTAACTCCAAACCAAATGGACTAAAGGCAGCTGTAAAGAGAACTATGAAGTACTATCATACAACCAACTGGTCTCCAGATACATCTTTGGAAGAACTAACAGATCATGTTAAAACTATTGAGGTTAACCAATTAAACTTGAGATATCCAAGAAGTTATGCTTCATTTAAAATTACAGTTACTGAGGCATCGGCTCAAAGACGTTTAAATTGTGAACTATGGGCTGAGGGTATATATATATATATATATATATATATATATATATATATATATATATATATATATATATATATATATATATATATTGATTTAGAGTATCAGCAATCGGTCAGGAAATAAAACTCTATTTGTTCAGTCTCAATATTTCGTCACGATTTTGTGACTTCTTCAGGAGAAAACTGTAAATTTATTAGAATAATTAATGATTACATGTAAACAAAATGAATATTTTAATACTTACAACTATAAGAATGAAAATTTAAATTTTTCTGTCATATCTAAATAAATGACATATTTTTGTTTGATTTTATTAAGGAGTTATGGTAACCGCAATATGTTATAGAGTGAATTCCCGTTGTAATTTGAAAAATATATATATATATATATATATATATATATATATATATATATATATATATATATATATATATATATATATGTATATATATATATATATATATATATATATATATATATATATATATATATATGTATATATATATATATATATATATATATATATATATATATATATATCAAATGTGCACTCGTAAGTGAATGTATTCAATAAAAAGATAAAGTAGCACAACTCTTTTCTTTTTTAATCTCCAAATTGACCGAAAATATCCCATTCACTTACGAGTGCACATTTTTTATATTAAATTAAACGGTCATATTCCTTAAAGATGTCTATATATATATATATATATATATATATATATATATATATATATATATATATATATATATATATATATATATTGTTATGTTTCTTCTTTCCCAACCAAAGAAAAATAAATAAAAAAATCCATCGAAATAAAATTTTAAGATATCAATATAAACAAATTGTATATAGTAATTTAAGATAAGATTTAGTGTAGATAAGAATAGAAATTTTTCCGTTTCAAACAAAATTATTAAAAAACCTTTGTTTAGAATTAGAAGACATTTTACCTGAAGTTAATCTTTTCATTGTTTGTATAATCGAGTATTAAATGACCATATTCTAATCTTTTGAAATATGTATAAATTGTGTATTGACAAAACCAATTTTAAAGTAAGCTATTTAGTTTTTCTCTGAAACCGAAATTAGGCTTTTCCAAAATCATGGTAAACACAATTTGAGCTTTTGATTGGACGGTCGTTTTTAAATGGGAATTTGTGAGCCGATCATGAGAACCGGAGAAGTCAGTTATAATTTGGTCATCGAAGAAAACAGTCGTTTTGTCTCAAGATAGGGTGTGGTTCGTGAGTTGGATACCGGCATTGTGAAAAGAATAGTTTTACAGAAGGAGATAGCAAGAAGATTGAAAGAGGTCCTTGTATCTACCGTTGGCATTTTGTGAAGATTTGTAAAAGTAGTTTTACGGCATCAAGTTGACAAAAGGAGGTCCTTGTGTCATTAATAAGTAGTAGAGTTTTTGGAGAAGTGCATCAGGTGTTTTTGGTTAGTGCAGCAGGTTTGCAGAGACGTTAGGAAGGAGCCTAGGTGCCAAAAAGGAGAGATCACATCGTTGACGAGACTGGATTTTTTTGGGTATGTTCCAACATACAACTCAATAAGAAAATAAGCTGTAAGTGTTTTGTACAATTGAATTTTATATCTGTGAAGGATCGGTTTGACATCATGGTCATTAGCATTCAAATTTAAGAACTGAGGTTTTGTTAGGCTAATCAAAAGTTTAATGTTTTGTTGTTTCTTGTTTCAAGTAAAAAAAAATTTAAGTAAAATTGGTTTTCACTTAATATAAATGTATGTAGATATAAAATCTTATTATTATAAAAATTTGATTTATTTTCTTGTATGCTGATTGATAAGATAACGACAGAATTTGATAATTGTTTTATTCGTTCATATAAAATAAAGAAACGTAAATTTTTGTAATATAATATTTTTTTATTCTTATCCTTCTTCTCTATCCCGATAAAAGACAACTAGAAAATCTTTGAATCCATCGAACACAGGTAATATAAGAAGTTTATTTTACTTTTGATAACAAATAAGTTATATTTTTTTATTGGCTCAATAAACTAAGATTAAAGTCAAAATAAACAATCATAACAATAAATATATATATATATACATATATATATATATATATATATATATATATATATATATATATATATACATATATATATATATATATATATATATATATATATATATATATATATTAATGAATTTTTTGTTCTTTCAGGTCGTTTAACAAAAACGAACAATTCACGCGTCTTCGTTTTAAATAAAATTGGGATGACCATACACGTCTCTGCTGTTTACGTTTTTTACTTTTTAATAATTTATAAATAATTATAAAACTAGCACAAGCCACAGACAATTGTTCGTTTGACATGTTCGCTGTCTCAGGACGAATAAATGGATCACTGCTGCGGCAAGCCTCATGCGTCCTCATGCGAGATAACATTTTTCCCGACTTGAGGCATTTAAAATATTAAAAGTAATTCTACTTCATAAAAAAGAAAATAAAAACGCTCCAGACAATTACAGACCTATTACTATAGTACCAATAATAAAATCTATCAAAGTAAAATTTTTCAAATTTTAATTAAAGATCGTATAACAAATTATTTGGATAACAAATCACTTATATCTAGCTCTCAATTTGGTTTTATAAAAAATTCTCAACATCTAAACCTTTATTAGAAGTAATAGAACATATTGTTCACGGTCTTGATGCAGGTGAACCTATGTACTAATGGATTAACGTGTGTCTTTACAAAAGCTTTTGATTGTGTGGATATTCAAACACTATTGATAAAATTGGAGTTCTGTGGAATAAGGGGTACCATACACGATCTTTTAAAACCATATCTTACAGGAAGAACGCAGAGTGTTGAATTTAATAATCAAGAATGTAATCCTCTACCAGTTTCAACCGAAGTGCCACAAGGATCAGTTTTGGGACCTCTGCTATTCTTGATATATACATAAATGATTCACCAAGTGCGTTGGAAAACACTAACTGTGTTCTTTTTGCAGATGACACAACTTTATTTATATGTAGAGGTAAAACTGATTACAGTCAGGAAATATTAGAAAAATCTAAATCCTGGTTTAACTGTAACAAACTTACTAGTGTTACTATGGATACAAGGTTGAACTGGTCGCACCATATTGAAGGATAGTATAAGAAGTTCGCCTCACTGATGTTTTGTGGCCAACGATAACCTGCACTGTGGTTGCTAGTCCTCACAGACACTTCGTCTAAGGACTAGCAACACCCTGAAGTCCTACGTTACTATCTGACATATTTATACTACATTTTCGTTTGGATGAATGTGATTAAAAACTCTTGCCGCAGCTTTGGAGTAACTATTATTACTAGAAACCATTTTAACAATAGTTGAACACCATCTTATAACTAAGGTTAGTTCGACATTCATTCTGATGATCTTTTTTTTTCTAATTTTTTTTCTTCTTAATAATTTATCCCCTAAGGATTTCCCTTAATTCTAAAATCAAGCAAATTTACATTGGAACACCGTATATACTAACAATCGATTATTTCAATAAAACATCATTATTAATGAACAAATATGTATTTATTGACTCTTGAAAGAAAACAAAAATAACGACAATTAAGTGTTAATATTTTCTTGAGCCACCTTTAGCCTGTATTAGAGCTTTAATTCTGCGCGGCATACTATCAATGCAAGCCTGTGCTGTCTCTTGCATTTGAGGATGATGATTCCACACGTAAATTATTCTTTCTAAGAGCTGCGTTTTGTTTGTAATCGTGTCTTTAGCCACGTTAGCCTCTTTTCATCAACTCCCAAACGTTTTCTATGGGGTTGATATCGGGGCTATTACCCGGCCAATTCAACAAAGAGATATTTTGTTCTGCCAAAAAAGGTTTGGACAGACCGTGCTGTATGGCAGGGAGCTCCATCTTGCATAAAAATGAATGGTTCCCCATTTGGAAACCATTCTTGGAGCTGCGGGATCAATCGCCTTTGCAAGACATCTTTGTATTGGTCTTGCCGCATCATTCCTTTTACCACGTACAGACGTCTAGTACCCTTACCGCTAATGACTGACCAAATCATCACTTTTGTATGGTGCTTCACAGTCTGAACAACACAGTCAGGATGAAACTTTTCTCCATGAAGACGACGCACAAACTGAGCTTTGTTTTGCAAAATTTCAAATGTGCTTTCATCACTGAAGCAGACCTGTCAACAATAGAAAAAAATTATGTGCTGGTCTTTATGTTGGTTAAATGATTAAATGCATTATTTGTGAAAGAAATATGAAATACGAAATACTCGTATTATGCAAAAAATTATTAACTTACCGACCTCCAGAAGTCCACATCTTTATCACGCAACTGTTTGGCCCAATTCAGACGCTTTGCTTTCATTGCAGGTGTTAACTTGGTCTTCCTAGGGGGGCGGCAGGCCATAAAACCCAAATCTTTTTATTTTCTTCGCACAGTAAGTTCAGAAGCATTTACATTGATATCTTGGAGTTGCGATTTTATCAATTTTGTGGTAGCAAATCTGTTTTCCAGGCAAATTTTCTTTAAAGATCTTTCTGACCTTGGAGTGAAAGCCCCATTTTTTCTTTCGTTTTGGGCTCAATTATTTCCCTAATTCAATCTTCTTCTTTATGCGTCGTACACTAGCTTCAGAAACCTTAAACCTACGTGATATTTCACAGTTTGAAAATATTTTAGTATTCACTAGGGCCTCTATCTCAGCTTTTTTACGTGGTGAAAGATTGCGTTTTTTACCCATGATAAAAGCGTACAAACAGATTATTTAAACTCTGCACACGAAATAAACAAATAACTGCGTAATAAAAAACTGTTTAATAAACAAACACAGCACATAAAGCCACAGAGACACGTTCGCAACTGAAGCACCTGCGAACGCGATGGGAGCAGGTTTAGACTTGTTTACGTTCCGGCAAGACTTGATTAAGACAGTGAGGCCATTTATGACAAATACGAAATATATAATAAATTTCCTAAATAAAAATCCATTTCATGTATGTTTGTATGTGAAAGAACTGGATATAAACTCGAATAAAACATCAAATTAATAAAAAACAGCAGTGCGTCTAATAATTTGGCCAGGGACTATTAGTGTTGTGACTTTCTTAGAGATTAGACCAGTTTTGTTATGATTTTACTCATCGATTTTATTGTAGTAATTATTCAACAGTCTGAGGAAAATATGAACCGACTAATCACTGTTTAAGTGAAATAAATTGTCTATACGAAGCACCCAACAGAAGTATTGGGAAAGAAGTATCAACACTTCTTCTCTAATTAACAATTTAAATAAAGTCGTTGAAATGTATACACTTTAATCAAACATTTCCTGCATTCCACTCAGTTCAAACGCCATTTAATTT
The DNA here is from genome assembly GCF_040954645.1 of Diabrotica undecimpunctata. Classification (NCBI taxonomy): domain Eukaryota; kingdom Metazoa; phylum Arthropoda; class Insecta; order Coleoptera; family Chrysomelidae; genus Diabrotica; species Diabrotica undecimpunctata. The sequence continues at coordinate 11,918,944 of NC_092803.1, read as the reverse complement.
ACACCAAACAGTCCACTTGACACCTGATACCATTTCCCTCTTGACCGGCCCTGAGTTATAGCGCAATACGTACACGGGGTGTTGGCTGCGACTGGAAATTTTACGACGTGTGTATGCAAATGGTCGTTCGACATCCATTTGAAGAGATATGGGGATATTACGGCCTTTTGCTACAATACACTGTTGCTGATGTATGTACGTTATAGTGTGCTTTCCGAACGTTTTCAATGGACCGTTCCGTTGTCGAGTGAGTTACGGAGAGACAGGTGCTCCGTTTCGGTTTGAATGCGATTCTTATTCGGCCACGGTGGTCCGTTTAATTGAACTCGGAAAATAAACACAGCAGTAATAAACACGGTAGCAAAGCGTCTCCAAAGAAGCTATTTTAATAATAACACGTTTGATTTCACTTACAATGATCTTCAATATAAACTTATTTAAAACATAAAACCTAAATATCTACAGGGTGAGTTTTTAGTGCGACATCAGTTGATAATTCCATTATGGTATAGAATATCCAAAAAACTTATTTAGAAAAAATGTAGGCAATGATATTCTTCATACTTGGAAAATATCTGTAATTCTATAGGGTGATTATTAACTACGTGATATAGCAAACATACAATTTTTTTAAATAAGACATATTTTTCCGAATTTTTATTCTTCTCATAATCCTTGTTCTTATATTGTTGGATTTTGCATTACTATACAGAGTATTTAACAAGTTATGATCATTTTTATTTCGAAATCCCTATGAAATCAACACAATGTATATAAAGAAGTAATGCATAAACAATTATTTATTTTATATAATAAAGTAAACATCTAAAAATAATAAAATAAATAAAATATCTAAAAAATAACAAAGTACCTGGCACAGATGAAATAACTGCTGAACTGATAAAGAATGGTGAACATGCGCTATGGAGGCGTATCCACAAACTAATCGACCGCATCTGGACACTAGAAGTCATCCCAGAAGATTGGAAAGTAGGAATCATACTTCCTATGTACAAAGGGGGAGACAAACGACTCTGCAAAAATTATAGGGGCATAACAGTTTTAAATGTCGTCTACAAGATATTATCAGGAATTATATACAGCCGCCTGAAATCGTTTTCGGAGGAGATGATTGGTGAATACCAATGTGGCTTCAGACCAAAGAGGTCAACTATAGACCAAATACATATCTTATAGAGGTATATATGAAAAATGTGTTGAATATAACATACCTATTTACAACTTGTATATCGATTTCAAACAGGCGTTTGATGGAGTAGATCGACAAAAGATGTTAAAGCAACTATCTATGTTAGGGATACCCAATAAGTTGGTTAACCTTATCCGAATGACTGGGGGGTTCCAAAGCTATGGTGAGAATAAATGGAGATATGACGCAGGCCTTTAATATTGAAAATGGAGTTAGACAAGGTGATGCCTTATCAACAATACTTTTTAATCTAACTTTAGAAGCTGTTGTTAGAAAACTTTATATAAACGGCTGTATTAATACAAGATCAATGCAAATATGCGCATATGCGGATGATGTTGCCATAATAAGCCGCAACAAAAGGGTATTAAGCGAAAAAGTTATAGAACTGAAACGAGAAGCTGCTACGTTTGGTCTATATAATATAAATGAAAGCAAAACAAAATATATGGAGTGCACAAAATCGAATCAACATGAGAATCTGAAGGTAGACAACCGTACCTACAAATATGCCTCCAATTTTTCCTACCTATGACAACAACAACATCAGTCAAGAAATACAAGCACGAATTCTTAGCGGTAATAAGTGCTTTTAAGCATACAAAGACTTAATGAAAAGTAAGTTACTGAATCGTGAGTCTAAGCTTAGAATCTACAAAACAGTAATTATACCAGTGGTCACATATGGATGTGAAACGTGGACCCTCTCAACCACTGATGAAAATCAACTGAGAATATTTGAGCACAAAATACTTAGGAAGATATTTGGACCAACCCAATACAGCGATGGTTCGTGGAGAATTAAAATGAACCACGAGCTGGATGAACTAATGCAGAGCGCAGATATTGATTGATTTGTAAAGTTACAAAGACTAAACTGGCTTGGTTACCTAGAAAGAATGCCAGACAATCGAGCTGTAAAAGTAGTCCAGAGGTGGAAGCCCCAAGGAAACAGAACAAAAGAAAGGCCCCGTAAAAGATAGATAGACGACGTAGAGAAGGATCTTAAAACCATGAACTTTAGGCAGTAGTCAAAAAAAGTATCCGACAGGGCAGAATGGAGGAACATTGTTAAGCAGGCCAAGACTCATAAAGGATTGTAACGTCATTAGAAGAAGAAAAAGAATAAAGTAAACAATATATTGTAGTTTTTAAATTACGTTTAATTGATTTCTGAATTTTCTGAATTCCTCCCCATATTTTCTTTTTAGAAATATATTTTTGATACTCTTTCATTTTTATATAGCATTTCCTATACCTGAACTCATTACTTTCAGGGATATTTTTAATTTTCTTCAGATTTCGAAAATACATTTAATTTTTGTATGTAGAAATAAGTATTGAATATTGAGTGATAATATAACAAAATTATTTTTACTATATAAGTAACTAACAAAAAATATAAACCATAACAATATGCAATAAATGTATCAATAAATGCGGTATTATGGAAATATCATATTTCCTTAATGAAATACGAGATTCCTAATATTCCTACAAGACAGAAAGCAAAACAACATACAATTGATGTAACAATTCTTAGATTGTTTATCAACAGTATTCTAGGCCAGGAATTTTTAATAAAACATTCCTAACTGCCGATTGTGACGCGCAGTTACTAATAAGTAAAAGGCCATTTATGTCAGTTACAAAGATAAAATAGTAGGCTTTGAAGAAATGACAGTTTTCATATTATTACGTTTTTAATCGGTATGTGTGGCTTATCTTTATTGTTAAAAATGAATTTTTCTGTAGAAGAGTTAACAGATTTGATCTGGGTATTAGGAGAATATACTTGTATTCAGAATATATTAAGTGCGATATCCTAAACAGAGGAAGCCAAACGCAAGAACTTTTGAACAATTAATGTATCGTTTTGTTCACACTGGGCCATTTGTATATGAAAAAAATGAGAGAACCAAAACTGTTTTAAGTGAAGTTAAGGAATATGATGTACTAATAGCTACTACTTAGACACATATATAAGGGGGTAAAGGAAAATGGCATATGGCGCAGAAGATATAACTTTGAACTTTACACAGCATACAATGAACCCGAGATCATAACATCCATAGAGATCGGACGTCTGCGCTGGATAGGCCATGTTGAACGAATGTTGGAGACTGAAACACCAAAACATATTATGAGGCAAACACAAGTAGGAAGAAGGTCAAAGGGAAGACCCAAACTTAGATACATGGAACAAGTGGAACAAGATCTGAAAACACTTAAGATTACCAACTGGAAAAACAAAGCAAGGAACAGAACAGAATGGCGGAAAATACTAGAACAAGCCAGGACCCAGAAAGGGTTGTCGAGCTACTGATGATTATGATGAATAGCTACTACTGAAGATGCTCACATCAGCACTCGTTAAATTTCACGTCAACATGATATTACCAAACTTCGACGGCAAAAATCCTTCGTAAGCTGTAAACATTAATAAATCCGTAAACTAATTTTCGAAATGTAAACATTAACTGTATCCTTACTGCATACAGTTACATCAAGAATTGACAGTTGATGATTATCAACGCAGATTAGCTTTTTGTCAATGGTCTCAGCAGTAAGTGCAAAGAGACCGATTTTTTTTTTTTTCGATTATGCGCTTTTTGGAGATGAGGTTACATTTCACAAAAATGGAACGGTGAATCGGCATAATTTTCATTACTATGCATCAAGTTATCCCTATTTTGTTAACACTCATAGTCAAACTAGGTGATCTATAAATGTTTGGGCTGGTATTGTTGGCGATTATGTGATTGTCCCACATTTTTTTGACGGTCGTGTGAATGGTACCATATATCTGGATTTTCTAAATAATCATTTGCCAATACTACTGCAAAATGTATCGGTTAATATTCGACAATGAATTTGGTTTTTACACGATAGTGCTCCAGTTGACCACACTGCTCCTGTTCACAAGAAACAGAGGAGGACCAACTGTTTGGCCACCGCGATCACCGGAATTCTCCCAAATTGATTTTTTCATGTTGGGCTATATAAAAGACCTTGTATACCAGAAGCCTCCAACAACGCCAGATGATATGAAAAATAGAGCTTTTAATAAAATTGACTTACAAATGTTAAGAAATGTGGCTCAGTCATTTGAATATCGGTTACAAAATTCTATAGACGTTGAAGGTGGATATTTTGATCAATTACTTTAGACTTATTTCCTTAATATCACATTAATAATTGTTACATTCATTTATTATTATGGTTTATATGTTTTGTTAGTTACTTATGGAATAAAAATAATTTTGTTATATTACCACTCAGTACTCAATACTTATTTCTACTTACAAAAGTTGAATATAATGCCGAAATTTGAAGAAAACTAAAAATATCTCGGAAAATAATGAGTCCAGGTATAGAAAATGCTATATAAGAATGAAAGAATATCATAAATACAATATTTCAAAAACATAAAATACAGGGTGATCCATTTAAAAACATTGAGAATTTCGTTTTGTAGTTCACCCTGTATACACAAATTTTAGTCAATAATTTCAATTAAACTAAATTTAAAAACTACAATATATTGTTTACCTTATTATATAAAATAAATAATTGTTTATGCATTACTTCTTTATATACATCGTGTTGATTTTATAGCGATTTCAAAATAAAAACGGTCATAACTTGTTAAATACTCCGTATAGTAATGTAAAGCCCAATATTATAAGAAAAAGAATTATGAGAGAAATATAAATACGAAAAAATATATAGTGCATCCCATTTAAAAAATTGTATGTTTGCTACATCACGTAGTTACTAATCACCCTGTAGAGTTTCACATAATTTCCAAATATGGATAATATCATTGCCTACATTTTTTCTAAATGAGTTTTTTGGATATCTTGTACCACAAAGAAATTATCGACCGATGGCGCACTAAAAACCCACCCTGTATACATAAACTAAAATTGTAATATGTGCATAACAACGTAACAAAATAAATGAAAAATTAATTGAAAAGTCTCTCTTTTTTAATCAAACACTGTTTCATAAATTTCTTCTATAATTTTGCTGAGCAATAACTCAAGAAGAACACTTGAGGAAGAAAAATATATATCTAAAAATATACGTGAATAGTAGACACCCCTAATTATGACCTATTGAAATTAGAAGTATGAAAATAAATAATTAAACGGATACCACAAATGAAAGTCTTTAAAAGATTTTATACATATGATCTTGGAAGTTCGCTTTGCAAAAACAAACAGTAGTTTCCAGTAGTGTACACTTATCGTAATACTTTTATATTACTTTTCATATTATCAGAGAAAATAATTCACATCGAACAAGACTAACATCAATATTGATTTATTCAACTCTGAAATAACAACTTTTGCAGAATCCACTATCCCGCAAGATGTATTCTAAGGAACTAACATTATTCCGTAACCATCCGTAATGTAATCAGTAGGAACTTCTTGATGTAGACAGTTCATTTTCTTGGAGACCATCGAATCTCGATGCAAGTTATTCAAGTACGATTTCCCTTGTTCCATTTCATTTTGCGTCCGAAACTTTTCCAGTTCCACGCCTTTTCTAATTCGGCAAAAAGTCTGCGGTCAGTTTGGCCTCCTCTTTTTATGGAGTGAATCGTTTATTATGTTGGTCGACGCGATGTCGGAAAAACGCATACAAAAAAGCCCCCGGCCTGAAAGTAAAAGCTCGGGAAAGTCGCTTATGACAGCAGCGCGCAGACCATATTCGATGACGGAGTTTTATCAGAGCCGTACTCTGGAAGTATGCAGTGAAATTTAAATTTAAAAGAAGTGTATAGAGCAAAATTTAAATTTAAAAGAAGTGCATGCAGTGATAATTAAATTTAAAAGAAGAAACTGCTCTCTTTTTAGTCACATGTCTCTAACAACTGATCTATATCAGTTGAATACTCCTTTATGTCCTGCAGCCATCGTTTCCTTAGTTTACTTCTCGTTCTTTGTCTCTTCTATCCTTTTGCACACAATTTTTCCCTGTCGTCTTTTCGGAGGTATTTTTTCCACGTATCTAAGCTATACCAGTTTTTTCGACTTACAAAACCTAACTATGTCTTTTCCTTTTATCAACATTGAGGTTAAAAACTACTGATTTTCCACGAGATACTTTCCCTTACCTGTTGGTAGATCTTTGGAAGTGAAGCAGGCTCTCCAAAGAAATAGACAGCGTGATGGTCCGAGGAAACAAAAAGCAAGTAGAGGTAAAGGAAAAAGCATGGAAACAATATCTGAAAGATAAAACAAACGAGAATTACAATAACTATAAAAATGAAAGAAAAAAGGTAAAAATATTAATAACAGCAGCAGAGAGAGATAATTGGGAAAAATTTGAAGATAAAATGGAAGAAGATAGCAAAAGTAACCAAAAGCTATTCTACAGAACTCCGAAGAAAAAAGATGGAAAGAACACTTAAAAAGAACTTTTAACAGATTAAAACCAAGATGACATTAATGAAGAACGAGATAGTGTACTGAAAGATAACACAAAAATCTCAATAAATGAGGAAAAACTAGAAAAGCCATAAAACGTTAAAATATAGCAAAGCACTTGGAGTGGATAGAATAACAACAGAAATAATAAAAAATATGGGAAAAAGCGAGAACAATTATTAATAAAAATTAATGAATAAAATATGAAAAAATGAAGATATACCGGAAAATTGGAAAGTTTCAATAATAGTAATCATATATAAAAAAAAGAAATAGGTGAAAATATAATAACTATCGAGGATTGATATTTGGGGATAACGAAACGAGAAGAAACATGACCTCTAGAAGCAAAAGTCAATAGCAGAGTGAACAGAAAATTCATGTACAAAAAATAATATCACGGAATACAAAAATAAAAGGTATCTAAGCTAGTTGGAATATCATGAGGGGAACCATCTCAGAAGGGAATGGCAAAAGAGCGCAAGATACAGGCTATAGAGATAAAGTTTTTAAGAGGAGTTAAAGGTGCTACCAAAATAGATAGAATAAAGGACACATATATATGGAACAAACTGCAAATATAATTTACATTGGAGTTTATAGAACAGAGATAGCTGTGTTGGTGGCGTCATTTACATCGGATAAAAAGTACCATACCAGTTACCTTCCTATACGCAGAAGAGTGTGGGAAGCAATAATATTAAAAAACAGAAAAAAATGAAGACCAATGCAGACATCGGATGAAATAATCGGAAAGATTATAAAAGAAAAAACTTATATGGTCTTTGAAAAACTTGATTGAATAAATATGAATTTACTGCAATGATTTGCAACGGAGAGGCAGGTTAGGGGAAGCACGTCAAGCTGTCAATTTTCAAATTCTTCTTCAATTGCAGTTCGGAGGTCGGGACAGGTTGGGTCTTGCAAAAACGCGGTCCTTGAGAGGGCTCCACAGGAAGAAGTCACAGGGTGTCAAGTCACATGACCGTGCGTGCCACTCAACGATTCCTCGTCTGCGTATCAATAAGGTACTCCCGCACACATGACGTGTCTTCATTCTGAAAACGCGTCTACTCGACAACCACGTGCTATCATGACACCGACATAACTGTATGAAACAGGAACCACGAACACAGTATATTGCTTCAGAATTCTTTATTAGCAATATACTGTGCCACGAACATGCTTCGTTTTGATCTTTTTCGACAGCGTTGCCAAAATTATGAGCGTTGCCGGACTTATGCCGATTTTTCGAGAGCGTTCCCTGCCATGCCGACCCTCGTATATTATAAATGAATTAAATTGACTTGTTTTTTGTTTTGACTAGCTCATGAAAAACCGATTAAAAACAGTGCGAAAATTTAAATTTTACAACAAAACAGTTCCTAGTTCGGCCCTGTTCGATTCTCGACGGGAAACAGGAGAAAAACTGTGATTTATGTACTTGATTGTATGGTTTTTCCTCCTTGTCTGGTGTAGTGTTTGACGTAAGAGAACAGTGACAAGAAAAGATGCGAAGATAATGTCGTAGTTACTTAGTTTTACGTTGGGTCGTCAACTTCGAAAACCAATTCCTGCTAGATGAGAACGACAGGTGATTATCGTTAATATATACTGTTTAAAGAAGTTTTTTAACAGATAATAGTATAAAACGTGTCAGTCATTACTCCAATTTAAAATTTTACATAAAATAATAGATTATTTTGGACAAAAATATAAAAAATTAATGTAATATGAAGTTTTAATAAGCTTTTGCTCTTAAGTATTAAATATCGTTTTTATTTTGTGTTTTCTTGGCACTTTCCCTATTTTCTCTGTTGAACCTTTTACATGTGGTAAAGGGTTCTGTTGGGTCCTTAATTCTTTTTTTAGCATTGTGAGCCTTTTTAGTGGTATATATTGAAAAGCAGTTATTTCTTAGCGCAGTATAACTTTTTTAAGAGTATAATTATTAATCAAAATTTCAAGTAAACTTAAACATCATTCAATTTTACACGAAAAAGGTACTTTTTATTTCAATATCTGCAGTTTTACCAATTTACTGTTTCATGAAAGCCGAAGGTTGCTTCACCAGAAAAAAGAATTTGACGAATGAAGCGTGGATTTTGATCACATAAATCTTGCATTACTTCGTAAAACTGTATTTGGTGATCTTGATCATCCTCCTTGATTTTCTGGACATTATGAATTTTATACGAATGTTATTCCTCTTTTTTTGAAGTTATACTTCTATACGCGCGCTCCACGTTGAAAATTTGTATGACTGAATCTGTGAAATCATTACATATGTAAGATAATGAGTAAGAGAGAGACAGAAGATATATTTTCTCTCTCTTCCTCTCTCGAATATAAAAATGTTCCTTTTGTATATATATTTAATATTATATATATTATATATATATATATATATATATATATATATATATATATAATAAAATATTTATTAATATTATTATTCATGTGATATGTTTTGTATTATTTATTAAATGTTCATAATTATATTAGTCTTTTGTATTTCAAAATAATAATCTCAATAAATCACTGTGTGACCCAGAACTGTCAATTTTGAAATACGTTTGTGTCATGTCCTCGGTAGTATAGTAGTCAGTATCCCCGCCTGTCACGCGGGAGACCGGGGTTCGATTCCCAGTCGGGGAGGACTTTTTTATTAATATTATTACATGGTAAATTAAACATATGCGTAAGTAGAAAAGTTATGTATATTATTGTCATTTTTAAATACTTATGAATATTGCATTTCAATTTGTATTGTATTATTATATTGAATTATGTTGCACTGTATTGTAGTGTATTTTTTATGTATATTATTGTCATTTTTAAATACTTATGAATATTGCATTTTAATTTGTATTTTATTATTATATTGAATTATGTTGCAGTGTATTGTATTGTATTTTTATATTAATAACAAAATAAACAATGAATTTTACTGCAGAGTATGTGTAAAAAAATTTTTCTCCTTTCATACATATATGAAAATAAAAATATACATTTTCATCAAAATATTGATTCAATGCTTCATTTACTATACTCCTATTACAGGTCAAATGTTGTTTATTAATTGTTAGTAAGTTGTTATTAATTCTGTTTCTCTTTCTGATATGTTTTACCTATAGCATTACATATGTAATGATTGTGCAGATTGACTCCCAAATAAATTTGTAACGGCGAATGCGTGTATATAAGTGTAACTTCTACCGGCAGTCCCACTGGACTGCCACACCCGTTTTTTTTTGTACGCGTATAAGAAACTAAGCCGAAAAAACATCTGAAAAATCAAAAAGTTACTGGGCACTATTTATCGACTGAAATATCTGGGATAAGTCAATAGAAAATGCGTATCATCTCATTGTACCTAGCATTGAAAGTAAGCACTTTTTTAATTAAGTTTTTCAATACAATTGTTTGCTTGTTTTAAAAATTATGTTAAATAATATAATATTTTCACTTAATGTTTATTTAGTAAATGTTATTGTTATTGCAGAAAAAAAATACAAGAACAACACGTTTCCTTTGACGTACTCACTACTATTTTTTGACATTGTCTTACGTACGATATCATTTGGTCGACATATTATATCCAATTTATAAGATAAACAATGTTCTATTCTCATGTTTTTGTCTCACACGTGCGTAATCTTGAAGGTAAATGGCGCGTGGCCGGGGCTCGTTCGCGGGTGTTTCGACTTCATTAAAACATCAAAGAAAATTCGGTGCGGACATTTTTCGAATAGTTCCAGTAACGACAGCGGCTCACTCATAATTATCTAAGCAGAACAAGAGAAGTTTGGAAAGCGGATAAAACGTTGACTAATTATTTCTTACTACGGGAGCAATAAGCGAGCTTTGACCGACAGTTTTCTAAATTGCTGCTTTACTGTTGGTGATAGACAGGAAGTACGCGGAAAAATGTTTAAAGATGATTTCTATATTTATGTATTTTCTCAACTCTAAATAATATTTGGACCTAAGCAATTTCAGAAAATAAAAAGACATCATCTCTTTGTTCTTTTATTCTGCTTTAATGCTTTAAAAAGACGTGGTGTTAACCTATATGTTCTGGCGTTTATTTTTCATTTAGGCAAAAACGGTAATTTCTACATCGAGACACTCTTTTGGTGCAGTGTCGAAAAAAACCCTGTTTCCAATTTATAATCTTTTTTGTTTATTCGGAAACTTTGATGTTTCACGTAAGGTAAACTGTGCAAATACCGGTCAGTGGGTAATGGCGGTCATCCCGATTGTGCGAAATCTATTCAATCTGGCAACCTCCTATAACTAGGAGGTTGCCTAGTTATAGGAGGACAACGTGTCGCTATACACTACTCTGTATTCAGATTGCCGACGAGCGTTGAGTTGGCGCATACCATTGTCATAGAAAAATTATTAACCTGTTTTCAGTGTTTTCGATTTTATTTTTATGGTGAGTAATATAAGTTAGTGTTACTAACAGTAACACTATATCAAAATCAACTGTGGAATTTGACAGTGATGTGTATTGTCATCACTACTGTTTAATGGATATTCAGAAAATGTTTTTAATGGATTGGTACGCTTGTACTCAGAAAAATATGGGCTTTTATTTTTTTAGATAACAATATGCCCTTTCTATTTAATGAAGAGTGGGAAAAGCCCTGGACCTGACATGATTCCCATAGAAATCCTAAAAATTCTAGATGAGAACCACATTGATGTTTTAGTGACATTCTTGAACCAAATTTATAGTTCAGCCGTATTACCCAAAGAGTGTTTAACGTCGATTTTTATTTTTTTTCCCCAAAAAGAAAAACGCAAGGGAATGCAGCGACTACCGCACCATTAGCTTGATGTCTCATCTGCAAAAGTTACTACTAAAAGTCATCCATAGTTTTCGCAAAGGCCTAGGAACGCGTGAAGCTCTTTTTTCACTTAATATACTGATACAAAGATGCCTGGACGTCAATCAAGGTATATGCGCATGTTTTATTGACTATAATAAAGCATTCGATAAAGTACGACATAAACAATTAATGAATGTCCCGAAATCAAAGAAGATTGACTACAACGACCTCAGGATAATATCAAATTTATACTATAAACAGCGAGCAAAAGTACGTGTCAACTAACAGCTGTCAGAAGAAATTTAAATTAGACGTGGAGTGAGACAGAGATGCATACTGTTGCCAACTCTTTTTACTGCCTACTCCGTAGAGATGCCTTTAAAAACGCCCTTGAGGGTGAAACAGCTAGAATAAAGGTAAATTAACAACATTAACATTAACAACATTAGATATGCAGACGACACTGTGATCTTAGCCAAAAATATTGAAGATCTTCAGAGACTGGTGGCCAGAATAGCGGAGTATGGAAAAGACTACGGTCTAAAAATGAACGTCAAGAACACGAAATTTATGAGAATATCGAAAACTCAAAGAAATAACGAGAATCTTCTAATAAACGGAACCAACGTCGAACAAGTGGACAAATATGTATATCTGGGAACAATAATTAACTTCACAAATGATTACATTCAGGAGATCAAAACCAGAATAGAAAAGGCTAGAGCAAATTTCAACAAAATGAGAACAGTGCTATGTACGAAGGATTTAAAATTGAAACTAAGAGTTAGGTTGGCGAGGTGCTATATTTTTTCGACTTTGTTTTATGGAATGAAATCTTGGACCTTGAATGCGACATCGATGAAAAAACTGGAATCATTCGAGCTGTGGGTGTATAGAAGAATTCTAAAAATATCGTGGACAAAACACGTCACAAACAAAGAGGTTGTGAGAAGGATTAATAAAGAAATAGAAATTTTAAATGCAATTAAAACAAGAAAATTGGAATAACTCGAACATATTACACGTGGAGAGAAATACACCTTGCTCCAACTGATTGTGCGAGAAAAATTCCAAGGAAAGAGAAGCATAGGGAGGCGTAGAATGTCAAGGCTGCGCAACCTGAGAGAGTGGTACGGATGTACATCAAATGAACTTTTCAGAGCAGCCGTTTCAAAAGTCCGAATAGCTATGAAGATTGCCGACCTCCGCCGCGGAGATGGCACTTGAAGAAGAAGATTTAAAAAACATATCGATGACGTCACATCTGCTAAGATAGTGGGGGTAAAATTTATTTTTTTTTTTCCAAAAAGGTTAAAAAACAAAACTAAAAATCGACCTGTCAGAGCTTTAACTCTGAAAATAATTAAGTCGTGAGATAATAGACCATTTCCACACTTTATGAACACACTGTACATTATGTATTATTCAATATTGTATAATACATTCTAAAGATGTCTGATATGTTCCGTTACGAACGACTCTGCTTCTTTTAAATAGATTTCTATCATGAGGGATTTGACCACAAATTTGACAGATACACCACTCGTTCGTGTACTATTTTTGTTTCGTGTCGAGTCATTTACAATTTGATTAGACGGACTGTCTGGTTCGATTTGTCGTTCGTGCTGTTTTCATTAATTGTGGGATTAGTCTTGCCGGCGGATTTCATACGAGTTTATATGAATATTAATGCGTAGCGTTTTTCCAGTGGAAATGTACATCTGTTGACCGGAAAATAGGCATGAATGCAACGATAGTATTATTAATTTGATTAATACGATGATCTGTCGGTTAGTGTATGTTCAATTTGCACTAGACTAGAGTTTGACCAAAATTGAAGTTGAAAAGTTTACAAAAATACTGTCGTGTAAATGGGAAAACCGAGAAAACATAAAAAGAAATAGGAAGTTATTAATTTATTAATTTGTATGATCTGGGATATTAGAGAAGTTAGGAGAAAGATAAAAGAAAGATAAAGAAGATAAGTAATAACGCAAGAAGTAACTCTAGAATTCAAAAATCGCGAAATGAGATTTGTCACTAAGAAGAGGGCAAGAAGCATTACAACATTTGATAACTAGATAAATGAAGATTTAAAATAATAACTAAATATGCACTCGATTTTTTTAGATGTCGTTTATTTATTTACTTTTTGTTTTACTATTTTGCTTTCAAAAATAATCGAAAAGCAGACCATAATCGACATTTTCCGTAGGCCTATATTATTATTTTTTTTTTTATTAAAATCACTTCTGGACTTTTTTACAAAATCTGATAAAAAAAAAGAAAATTTTCCTCTATAACTCGAGAGATATTTATTAAACTGTTTATTCGGGCTGTTGGGCCGTTGTCTTCTGTTGAGATTTGTTCTCGACGTTTCGCCAACACTAGGGGTTGGCATCTTCTGGAGATGTTGATGCTTCGCTTGTAAGCAGAAACTGACGACGCGTTGTACTACGGAGGCAATATTTATAATTCCCACTCGCCTCCCCTCCACTGGTTTCGGCTTGAGGGGGCGTGTCGTTGTTTATAGTAGCTTTTCTATCTCCGTGTTTGGCGGGAAGGGCGTTTGTGGATTTTAATACTGGTATCCATGTTTTGTTGATTTTTAGTCCTTCTTCTATCCTATTGAAATTGTTTGGGTGCTTGTATATTTCCACCGCTTCCCGATATAACCGTGGGTAGTACTGTGAAGTTTTGTCCAGCATCTGTGTTTCTTCAAATAGTATTCGATGTTCTCCGCTTCCCAAAGCGTGTTCGGCAACGGCAGATTTGTCGATATGTCCTAAACGACAATGGCTTTTATGTTCATTTATCCTGGTGTTGGTGTGTCTTTTTGTGGTTCCCACATATACCATTCCACATGTGCATGGTATTCGGTATACTCCGGCCGTTGCTAATGGGTCGCGTTTGTCTTTTACCGATCTTAAACAATCCTTGATCTTCTTTGTAGGTCTGAAGATGGTCTTTATGTTGGCTTTCTTGAGTATTCGCCCAATTCTGTCCGTTACCCCCGATATATAGGGCAAGAACGCTTTCCCTTTACATTCTGTTTCTTCGTCCCTTCTTCTAGATACGTTGTTCATCGCCTTGTGTATTTCTCTTCTGGTGTACCCATTAGAGGTGAGCGCTTTTTCAATATAAAGAAGTTCACTTTGGAGATGTTGTGGTTCACAAATTCTCTTCGCCCTCTCTGCCAAAGTTTTGATGATACCTTGTTTTTGGCTAGGATGATGATTTGAGTTCCTGTTTAGGTATCTGTCTGTGTGTGTAGGTTTTCGATACACTTTATGTCCTAAGTGACCTTCCTTTCGATTTACTAATACATCCAGGAACGCTAGTTGTTGAGCTTTTTCTGTTTCCATCGTAAATTGAATATTTGGATGTAGTGTATTTATATAAGCCAGGAAATCGTTTAGTTTTTCTGCTCCGTGACCCCAAATCACAAAGGTGTCATCAACGTATCTGAACCATACCCTAGGCTTGTATGCTGAGTCCATTATCTTCTTCTCTAAATGCTCAATGAAAAGGTTGGCTACGACCGGGCTTAGTGGGCTTCCCATTGCTACTCCATCCATCTGTTCATAAATTTCAACTTACCAATCGAAGCAGCTGAAGAAATAAGGACAGAATCAGCAAGAATTTTGCATAAAGCTAAGACACCGAAAAATAATTTGAGCCACCAAGAAATACGTGCCATAAAATCGTTAAACGCAGACAAAGATGTTGTAATTTTACCAGCAGACAAGGGAAACGCCACGATCGTAATGAAGACAGCCGACTACAAAACGAAAATACAAAATCTTCTAGATCCTGCGGTTTATAAGAAACTTAAAAAAGATCCCACAGCAGTCACCCTACGGAAAATCAACAGACTTATTAAATCTTCGTCCATACCAGAGGAGATAAAGCCAAGAATATGCAACAGCGAAGCAGTCCCACCACGCTTGTATGGCTTGCCGAAAATACACAAAGACGATGTACCTCTCCGCCCTATTGTGAGCTCCATAGGATCTCCGTCTTACAGCCTTGCAAAACATCTGGCCGATATTTTACAACCACATATAGGAAAAAACGATGCCTTTGTAAAAGACTCCGCCCATTTTATTGAGAAGATCAAAGGAATAACTTTGCAGGAATCTGACATTCTTGTTAGTTTTGATGTGGTTTCCCTATTTACAAGAGTCCCCCTAGAAGACGTTCTGAATTTAATTGAGGGACTAGTTTCCAAGGATATGGTGGAATTATACCGTATTTGCCTAACTACCACATACTTTTCATGGGAAGACCAAATTTATGAACAGATGGATGGAGTAGCAATGGGAAGCCCACTAAGCCCGGTCGTAGCCAACCTTTTCATTGAGCATTTAGAGAAGAAGATAATGGACTCAGCATACAAGCCTAGGGTATGGTTCAGATACGTTGATGACACCTTTGTGATTTGGGGTCACGGAGCAGAAAAACTAAACGATTTCCTGGCTTATATAAATACACTACATCCAAATATTCAATTTACGATGGAAACAGAAAAAGCTCAACAACTAGCGTTCCTGGATGTATTAGTAAATCGAAAGGAAGGTCACTTAGGACATAAAGTGTATCGAAAACCTACACACACAGACAGATACCTAAACAGGAACTCAAATCATCATCCTAGCCAAAAACAAGGTATCATCAAAACTTTGGCAGAGAGGGCGAAGAGAATTTGTGAACCACAACATCTCCAAAGTGAACTTCTTTATATTGAAAAAGCGCTCACCTCTAATGGGTACACCAGAAGAGAAATACACAAGGCGATGAACAACGTATCTAGAAGAAGGGACGAAGAAACAGAATGTAAAGGGAAAGCGTTCTTGCCCTATATATCGGGGGTAACGGACAGAATTGGGCGAATACTCAAGAAAGCCAACATAAAGACCATCTTCAGACCTACAAAGAAGATCAAGGATTGTTTAAGATCGGTAAAAGACAAACGCGACCCATTAGCAACGGCCGGAGTATACCGAATACCATGCACATGTGGAATGGTATATGTGGGAACCACAAAAAGACACACCAACACCAGGATAAATGAACATAAAAGCCATTGTCGTTTAGGACATATCGACAAATCTGCCGTTGCCGAACACGCTTTGGGAAGCGGAGAACATCGAATACTATTTGAAGAAACACAGATGCTGGACAAAACTTCACAGTACTACCCACGGTTATATCGGGAAGCGGTGGAAATATACAAGCACCCAAACAATTTCAATAGGATAGAAGAAGGACTAAAAATCAACAAAACATGGATACCAGTATTAAAATCCACAAACGCCCTTCCCGCCAAACACGGAGATAGAAAAGCTACTATAAACAACGACACGCCCCCTCAAGCCGAAACCAGTGGAGGGGAGGCGAGTGGGAATTATAAATATTGCCTCCGTAGTACAACGCGTCGTCAGTTTCTGCTTACAAGCGAAGCATCAACATCTCCAGAAGATGCCAACCCCTAGTGTTGGCGAAACGTCGAGAACAAATCTCAACAGAAGACAACGGCCCAACAGCCCGAATAAACAGTTTAATAAGTTAGACGATGGCCGTGAAAGCCTAACGCAATTTATCGAGAGATATTGCTCCTACAAGAAAGATTATAGAAGATAAGATTTTTGTCTTTCAATTTTACATGATATTGGACTAGCTATGAGTTAAAAATTTAATTTTTCCTGTTTAAAAAATAGCAATAATTGGGAAAAAATTGCAAAAAATGGAGTTTTTCCTTTAAATTTTTTCGTCCTCTTAAGCATCACTTACAGCCTTCATTATTTTTTCTAAAAACTTTATAATATAACTGATAAATTTCATTAGGTTGGGTTTAATAGTTTCTGCATAATAACTGTGCAATCGAGGGACCGCAAGAAAACTGTAAATTTACAAAATTATGCTGGGCCCAAAATAAGCAATTTAAATAATCGATTTTTTTACATATAAAGAAAGGCTCAAGCTTTAAATGCACTTAGGAAATATTTAAAAAATATAAACAATTATTGTTTATATTTTATAATATAAACAATAAATTAAGTCGTCCCTATCCATCGAAAGACTGGGCGTATTATTGTTTTATAGAGTTTTATTTTTGTACTTCTCGATATTATTGTAGATTAAATTTTGACTGGTTTAGTAGTGAGATCGGTAGTTCATGGAAACATTTGTTTGTTCTTCGTATGGTCACTGGTTTCGGTGTGCATTGCATTATGTAAAGTACTTCTCCTAGTACTCTTCCTGTGTACCCTGGCATGTTCTGCATGAGTTGACTGACAGCGTTAGGTAGGGATGGTGCCATTAGTAATCTGTTTTTTAAAATGTCTCTCTTTGTTTGACATCGTCGCAGTACTGTGTCTAAGTATTGATTTTCTATTTCTTTTTGGTAGGCTTGTTCGCTGTAGAGGAATTTGCTATTAATGTAGGTCATTAGGTCTACGTTTTGAGGAAGGAGTGGCATGCTAGGATTTATTTTGTTGTTTACAAGGGAATTTACTAGGATTCGGGGATGTTCTGTTTGCCAAACTTCTGTGTTACATATTATAGCCCTTTTGTGTAGCGTTAGAGCAAATATGTTTTTAACTTGTTCTACTATTACTAGCACTTCTAGGGATTGTTTATTAGTGATCTTTTCACCGTGCCCTTTATAAAGTTGTGACAATTGACTTTCACAACTGTTGTATTTGTATTGTTCCGAGGTTATTTCGCCTATTGTAGAGTCGAAGCAATAGCCTTTGATGAATGGACATGTTACTCCCTCTCGTAGGTGGATTTCATTGTCGTCTATGCTTACTGTAGCTTGGTAGTCGGATACTGTTATTTTTACTGTTACTAGTATTACTACGTCTTTCCACGTTCTACCATTTTCTTGATATAGTATCCCGTAGCATTCGCCGTTTTCTTGAAGGCTGCCATGTGTTGTGATTGACGCTGTGGTGGTCCCGTTTAATGTTATTTGCCCTATAGTTTTCTTGTAAAGTTGTATTGATCGGTAGCGGTGTAGATTTCGGCATTCTTCTGCTCCTATCTTATCAATGTAATTGTCTAGTCCTCCATCGACTATGGAAGTGTGGCTGTACATCCTACAGTGGAACATGAGTCTCTCCACCGTGATGGGGCAGGTCATTACTCTTTGCGTCTCGAATGCGTTCCTTTGTATAATCTGCACTGTGACATTCTCTTTGTTGTATGACGTCTCTGGTGGTGAACAGGGTTTGACTTCCCTTAAGGATATGGCGATAATGTTTG